>NC_089795.1:71920162-71967662 GCF_040412425.1 Macrobrachium rosenbergii
CTTCAAGGCTGCCCTCAAGACTGGCCATCCTTGGAGGACTTTGGGCCTCATCCTTGAAGTTCTTGGCCCTCTCTCAGGCCTGCTTCCCCAGCCTGGCAGGATACCTGCCTTCCTCCGAGGAAGCAGCCTCTGGGTCAGACCCTTCCCTTCAAGGCTGCCTCAAGAAGACTGGCCAGCCTAGGAGGACTTTGGGCCTCATCTTCAGTTCTTGGGCCCTCTCCAGGCCTGCTTCCCAGCCTGACAGGACCTGCCTTCCCGAGGAAGCAGCCTCTGGAGTCAGACCCTTCCCTTCAGGCTGCCCTCAAAGACTGGCAAGCCTTGTGAGGCTTTTTGGGCCAATCCTTAAAGGGCTTGAGGCCCTTTCCATGGGAAGGGTCAGACCCATAGGCACTTCCTTGGAGGAAGGAAGGGCCTCTGGAGTTTGACCTTCCCCTCACCACCAACACTCTTTGCTTTCTCTTACCCTACTTTTTCGAGCACTTTCTGTCTCGAAGGCTTCAGACGATTTGAAGCATCTCGGAGATTGTTCATGGACACTTTGAAGCTCGGCGCATGCGCTTAATGGCATTTCTCTCGTCCTTCCAGGAGCCTGGAGGACTGAAGGATTCAAAAATGTCTTCAAGGAAATCTCGAAGGTTTAGATCATTTCAACATCGCGATAACCATTACTTGGAGTTCTTTTCTGGCACATAAACAGCTTCTTTGCTTTAAGAGTCGTCTTCTATAAACTTATGAGATTCCCCTCTTACTGACGATATTGATCATCCTTCGATTCTTCCCTTGCTTCTCGAAAAAGTAATTCTGTGAATCAAAAATCTTTGAAGTAGTTTCTAACACCTCAGGTTATCTACTTTATTCTTCGTCAGCATTCTTCAGTATACCTCCACGCCGATGTCGTCTCTTTTTGTTCCTTCTCTTTCTTATTTCGAGTAAAGAACTGCTCCAAGCGGTAATTTTGGGCATCCAAAATCCCCTCTCAATCAACTTAGAAAACACCTCAAGTTCTCTACCTTTTATTTCGTATAAATTCTTTCAGTTCCTCCGTTCACTGTCTTCCTCTCTTCTTGATTATTTCCTTCCTTATTTCGAATGAAGAGCTTGCGTCCGTGTTGACAATACGACTGTAGAGGTGCCGAATAATCGCAGAAGGCGGGAACCTCGACTTATACTGCTCCGCATGAAGTAGTCCATATTTTCAGCAGTAAACAATTACAGACTGAAGCTATCTGCCATTCTCGTGATGTACTTTTCCCTCTTGAAAATCTCTTTTAGTCGATCTGCTTCGTCATCCAGTTCATTTTAACCATAAACTTCGCCTTCTTTGCTCACATGCTGTCTCTGAAGGCTCAAGACGAACATCTTCCTGGAGGATCCTGAGATGGCCACTGTAGTCCTTGGTGTCAGTGCACCTATTGAGTGATGGCACTATACGCGCATGAGCTGAAGAATTCTAAAACGACTGCAGGAAAAACACGAAGATATTGGCGCCAGGCGACAATGATTCTTTCTTGCAGCAGAAGGTATCAGAGAATTTTCTTGAAAGCTTTATTGCCACGAAAACATCAAATTTAAAAAAAGAAAGAAATTAAAATTTAGTGAAAATCATCATCGTATCCTTTTCTCTCGTCGCATGGGAGAAATATATATATATATATATATATATATATATATATATATATATATATATATATTTATATATATATATATATATATATATATATATATATATATATATATATACTTATATATATATATATATATATATATATATATATATATATATATATATATATATATATATATATATATATATATATATATATATATATATATATATATATATATATATATATATATATATATATATATATATATATATATTTATATATATATATATATATATATATATATATATACATATATATATATATATATATATATATATATATATATATATATATATATATATATATATATATATATATATATATATTCATATATATATATATAAATATATACATATATATGTATATATATATCTCTATCTATATATATATATTATATACATATATATATATATATATATATATATATATATATATATATATCTATATATATATATATATATATCTACATATATACATATATATCTATATATATATATATATATTTATATATCTATATATATGTATATATGTATACATATAGATAGATAGATAGATAGATAGATAGATAGATAGAGGAGATATCTCTCCTGACGACGAGGGAAAAGGATACGATGATGATGATTTTTCACTACATTTACATTTTATTTCTTTAAAAAAATACTATTTTCATTGGCAATAAAGCTTTAGAAAATTTCACGGGGAGGACAAGATCAACTTGAAATTATTATTATAGATAGATACATATACATAAATATATGTATATATAAGTATATATACATATATTTTATATATATATGTGTGTGTGTGTGTGTGTATACACTGGTTTGTGCATCTGTGTGCGTTAATTTTTTCCCAATAGTTAAAAATATAGGTGGTCTCAAGAATTTCTGTTTCCTGAAATGGTCATCACTAGCGCCCAGTAATCCAGTCAGCTTCAAGAGAAAAGTGACCTTTTGTTTAACAAGGCTTCTCCATTGCCATTGATCACCTTATTAAGAGAGAGAGAGAGAGAGAGATGGCTGCGTCCAGCAAGGAATGATTAAGTTTTTCGCATAGCAGAAGTAAGTTATAAATATATAGTTTTTATGGTACCAGCATCAAATTATAATAGTAGATTTTTGAAGGATACAGAGTAGTTTAAATCGCTTGTCTTATTTAAATAAAAATTCTTCTTCGAAAGAAATAAGTTTTAAGTCTTCAAGAACACTATTAAAGACGCACGGAAAACTTTTCCAATATTCCTGGAAAACCTGTCTACCATATACTTTGGAGGCTTGTATTTCAAGTCAATGGTCCTGATATGCTTGTCCCGTATGATTGGATTCATATTCTAAAAAAAATAATAGTAATAAAAAAATACTCATAGTAGCATGAGTCTTAAAATGAAGTAGCAAATCCACAGTTGTATATTTATCTTTAAAATATGTACATATACATAACTGTGGAATTGCTTTTCAATCCAATAATAATAATAATAATAATAAATAATAATAATAATAATAATAATAATAATAATAATAATAATAATACTGAGATAATATTAAGCAAACTTTTTACTGATGAAGATGCAATTTTAATAATTTTAGTAGGACATTTTTTAAACATCTTTTAGAGCTGGCCGTGCTGGACACGACCTTTGCCTTCAGTTTGTATAAACAAACTGAAGGGATGGCCATGGGATCACCGCTTGGTCCAATTTTTGCTAACATCTTCATGCTCCCTGGAGGAGCGCAGAAGAATGTCCCATTAGGTTCCGCCCTCCTATTTTATCGAAGATATGTTGACGACACGTTCTCCTATTTCGTCATGAATGTCATGCAGAGTCCTTTCTGGAGTTCGTCATCCGACAACATCCAAACATAAGGTTCGCTATGGAGAAGGGGTAAATAACAAACTCCCCTTCCTTGATCTTATTATTTCCAGGGTGACTCAGGTTTTGGTGTGTATAGAAAAAATACATTTACTGGTTTTGGGAATGTTTTTTATAGTTCGTGTTTTTCATTTTGAAACTGAACTCTATTTTAACCTCCTCCATAGGGCTTACACCCACTCGTCAAACTGGAAGAGTTTCCACGATGAGATATCCTTTTAGTGAAATATTTCAATAATTGTTTCCATCACGACTTTTTCAGATCCCTAAATAAAACTGCTACTGAAAATGACTCGGCAACACCTGAATCGACTGTGCTGAAACTAAAGATGTATGCAAGTTTCCCTTTCGTGCATGATGATACTTTTAGGAGAAAATGCACAGCCATTATTCAAAAGAGTTTTCCAGCTTTAAACCTGAAAATCATCCCGAAAAATCCCTTTACAATAGGGTCTCTGTTCAGAGTCAAAGACCGGCTCAGTCCTCTGTTTTCGTCAGCGTTGTTTACAAGTACACTTGCCGGGATGTGATCACGGGATATACATATGTGGGATGCACGAGGAGGCTGTTGAAGGTCCGCATAGATTCCCACAGGGGCATAAGTCATAGAACAGGTAGCAGGTTATCTAATCCTGAGCAATCAAATATACGAAATCATTTCAAAATTATGTAAAACTTATATTGACAGCAAGTTTTTTTTCCATCCTAGGCCGAGTGCAGAACAACAACGACTTAACCATCCTAGAATCCATAATTATCAGGAAGACTGTGCCGTCGTTAAATACTCAATCGTCCTCAGTGAAATTGTTTATAGCCTAGTTTGGGCAACTGGTTTTCCTCACTCTGTTTGTACTTATTTATGTTAGTCTTGTTCTTTCTTTTCATATAGGTAGGTTGTTTTAAGATTTTAGTGAACTCCTTTTACTCATTATTGACTTGTCTTGGAATGAGAGTGTTTGTTTTTAAATATTTTTACTACATAAAGAGCTGTTGCCATTGCATTAATTTGTTATTGATGTTCGCAAATTATATTATATTTTATAGCCTGAAAATGCGACTTGGAATTCGTCGCGGAACGTCAGCACATTGAAAATAAACTGTAGATGATAATATAGAGGATGCCTTTTCCCTATATGCTTCCTTATGATGTATATATATATATATATATATATGATATATATATATATATATATATATATATATATATATATATATATATATATATATATATATATATATATATATGTATTACTAAAAAGGACCTCATTCAAACTGCATGAGTATCTATAGATACCATCCAGTTTTGAATGAGGTCCAAATTGTGTATGTTAATATTTAGTTAATGCACAGAACAATTGTGTATGCATAGATAAAGTTAATATATGTATGTATACATATATGTGTGTTAGTATATGTATTAACAGATAGTTAGACACAGAGATAGATGCATAGATAGAAAGATATATATATATATATATATATATATATATACATATAAATATATATATATATACATATATATATATATATATATATATATATATATATATATATATACATATATATATACATATATACATATATGCATATATATAGTAGGGAGTACGGATAGGAAGAACAGTCAGCTCATCATTGATATATTTATTAATGGGTGCGCTTCAGGATCACTATATCCCATCTTTTCTGGCTAAAAAGATACAAAAACACTAATTAAAACTGACAACAGAGCTTACAAAAATTAAAATGCTTTAAAGATTGAAAAATGACAATGACAAAACAAGAAATAGATTACCTTCAGTAGTAAAGTCCAGAGGATGAAAACTGAATAAGAGTAAACAAGGTTAGCAAGTAAACAAGAAAGGCGGGGTTACTATAGTACGACCGTTTTTAGGAAGAGAACTTTGCCCCTCTTAAACTGACCATTAACCTTCTGATCAAGCTCTCATTGTTTGCGCCTGTTATCAAGCACGTGTACTATAATAGAAAGTTCTGAATGAAGTTTTGTTGTCCCACTTTAAATTTTAGATAAAAAATTCAATATATGAAAATGATAGATGCAAGAAAACTGGAAACCTAGATGTGCTTTCATTTTCAGTTTTGTTTTTTGATGCTGTACTGAGCAATGTTCTTGAGTTACGTCATCTACTATAGTTTTTTATTACTGTTCCTTTGCTGTTATGAAGTCATATAATTGTGATATAGTTTTGAGCTTTTGAATTGTTTTCTTTCGTGTATGCTCCGTCTTTACCTCCTTTTACAAGGTTGAATTTTTCCTCCTATTGCTGTATCAAGGCTGAATTTTCACTGCAGAACAGATAAAATAGCTCAAAAGCTCATAATAAATATTTATATAATATTGTTATATATTATAGTGTATATATATATATATATATATATATATATTACACATTTATACAGTATTAGATAGGCACTGTCATATATACTCATATTTATTTCAATGCAGAAAAAACATCTATATTTCAATTGTTTATTTCAGTGTTCAACAGGATATCACACAACAAGAAAGCAATTCAAATTGTTACAATCGAAGCATGAGAGACATTACTTATGAAGAATCTTCGATGCTATCGATAACAAAAGTCAATGCAAACATCTCTTGAAGCGTGTCTCTTTTTATATCTTCAGCATGTCTCACATCATTAGCCCAGTTGTCAGAAGATATGGATTCAATTGCTTCTTTGACCAAAGGGAAGCAGGTCTGATTTTTAAAATGATTCTTCTTTGCCACGTATGATTTTTCTGCGCCCATATCAGTTCTGTTGCATTATACTGGCAGTGATATGTAGGCAGCCTGGTCCACTATGTCCATGATCTCTTGCCAGTCTGTCAATCACGTAATCATTTTCTTTACATGAATGTCTTTGCAACTTTGCTAATTTTTATTAGCCAGTCTTTAACTTCATCCTTTTGGCAGACATTGTGGAGGTTTATTAATTCGAACTGAATGATAAGAAGCGTTATCCAACACTATGATGGCAGATGGCTATATTGGGAAGAAGCTGGTTTTAAACCATTTTTTCAAACACTGCAGAATTCATCTGAATTTCTAGATTACGTATCTCTGTCAGCTGGGTGCTTGATCATTGATAAAATACACCCAGAAAATGTGGTTAATATTGCAACCAATATTGTGATTGTGTCTGTTTACTCTCAATGTTATTGATGTACAATTAGAAGGAATAAATCATAGGTAAATTTTTATTCTGTCACGCCTCTCTCTCTCTCTCTCTCTCTCTCTCTCTCTCTCTCTCTCTCTCTCTCTCTCTCTCTCTCATTTTTTTTTGCTTAGCTAGTGGAATATAAGCGGAACCATAAAAATGATGAACAATCTTTATGATTAGTTTTCTGACGAATATACAAATAATTTTTAACTATAATACATCAACTGTGATGTAGCTGTCCTTTACAGTTCAAACAGAATTAGAGAAAATGAAAAAAAGAAGACTGTCATCTCAATCAGCAGTGCTTATACCTCTGGCAACACTAAACCCCGATATATAGTACTTATCCTATGTTTATTTATTTGTGTTGTTACATTAATTGCATAATATCTATATCACGGATCGCTACTATCACAATATTATCATATAAATAAAACAGGTTAATTTGCAGCAAAACAACAAATACAAACGCTATTACAATGATTGTTTACGATTTCGTGCGTCTGGTAGCATGCTACGGGTGACTACCGTCTGAAAACCTCCGTTGGTGTGTGAGGTCTCATCTCGGCCGTAATCAAAGGGTTAAAATAGGTATAAAAAAGTAACAATGCACAGACTCTACGTTTATTAGCTAGGGACCTTGAGAGGCAAAAATAGTCAGGTCAAAAGGTTTTCAGTTTGAATTGGAAGACTCACTAATAATAATAATATTAATAATAATAATAATAATAATAATAAAAAATAATAATAATAATAATAATAATAATAATAACAGATTCTGCAGATGACATTTCCAGTGCAAAAAATATAGATAAGTATGCAGTTCTCTACTGACTATTCAGGAAATATTCTCCCCTGTGTGTAGGTCTAATAAATTTCAATTTATTGATCAGCCTCAATTTCACATCTTGGGGAAGCACTTTAGATTTCTTGCCTCACTGCTTAGGATCCTTTGTATGATTAGAGTGCTGCTGTTTCTCTTTGCATTTTCAGACTTTGACACTGTTCGCCTAAAAATGATTTTTAATTTATCCGCGAGGTTATCTTAAGATCAGATCTGCGTGGCTGAGTTACTTAGTTTCAGGTGTGTTTGTGAGAGTCTAAAGATGTCACTGTGAGCGACGTGGCTGTCTCATGGCCTCCAGGTATAGCTCGTCCAAATGGAACAAAATGTTACTGTAGTAGTATTATTGGAAGAGCAGCAGTTCTATGTCTAACAATATTCTTTTAGGTCGTCCCGTTTTCTCTTGGCCCAACTAACGGAATTTTCTTCTTCACGAATTAATAATATGCAAGTTTATCAAAAATTTGTTTTTGTTGTCTAATTGATCTTTATTTTAAGCAGTGATGGGGTGAAGGCCAGCTAGAGAAGGGGCCAGGTCAATTGGGGGTGAAAGGCAGTAGTCAATGTTTTCTAATCCAGTGCTGCTTTACGTCTTTGAATGAATTAATGTCATGGTAATTTCTTTCAGTTTCTGCTGTTATTTGAATATGTTTGTTATGGATCCATATTTTTCCTGGAACTGGGCTTAATCAGTTACTGATCAGTAGTAGAATGAATTACCAGAATGGACCGACAAATATTATTATTTTATTATTCCCAATTATTAGATGAAGAAATTATATTTAAGTAGATCTAAGGCCATCAAAGTTTTCTCTATTGTTCCAATAATTAAATTATATAACAAAGAAATTATATTATCAATTAAACTGGTGATGCATTTATATTTTCCAAAAGTGTATGCAGTTAAATGTAATATTTATTATTAATATTATTACGTTATTATTATTATTATTATTATTATTATTATTCTTTCTTATTATCTTCATCATTATTATTATTATTCTCTCTTCTTCTTGTTGTTCTCTAAGGGTCTCATCACAAGAGTGGTTAACATTAATGATAAACACTTTTCAGGTTTGAGCTACACTTCAGATCTCATTAGAATCCGAGACAAACTTAATAGATGGAACAACTTGGGACACAACTCACAGCAAGTTGAAAATCCCAATTATTATTAACATTATGCAATTATTCCATTATTAAAACTATTATTACTTGTCTTTATCAACTACGTCAGAACGAGTCTCCATATAAAATTTGAACCAGAACGAAAGGTGCGTTTTGGAGCAGGTTCCTTCCCTTACCTTGCCTTAAGACAACGTTTTGCAAAGTGGATTAAAGAAGAAAAAAGCTCAGGATGATGGAGTTGACCTAAACTAGATTTTGGACAAAATACACTGGAATCTACATTTAAGTGAGGTGCAGTTATAAATGCAGAATGACAAGATTTAACCTTCCGTAACCGGTCAGTATTCCTACATAATATTGTACCATTTTATGTTTATAAACGATGTTCAACAGAAAATCCTTTCCTAATAAGTTCCTGAAACTGTTAATGATACTTGTGATCTTGACTTCCTTGTTGAGTTTACGAATGACAGACAAGAGCATTTTGCTGACATCAAGCCTTCTTGCATAGTTTTGTAATTTTTGCTATAATTATGTTTGTTATTAAAATTTACATCATTACCAGCATTCTCATACTCTGCAGTCTTGTATCACCTGACATCTCATACATTTTTTCAATGACTCAGAGGCAGGTGCTGCTACAAACTGTTGGTATTTTCTTATTGTTTTAATACACTTAGCTCTCCAAAAATTTTTATTTTGACCACAGCTAAAATGTTGAATTTTTTCCTTACAGTCAAGTTATTCTTCACATTCAAAAGATGGTTTCTTGTCCAATCAAACTTTAATGTCCTGAAATTGAACCCCACCTGGCAATTTTAATATACAGTATATGGCTTCAGATAATATAAATACTTATACAAAAGTATCACCTATTTTTCCATTTACATACCCATATTTTGATTACAAAGTGGAAAATATTGTCCGTGAGGTTTGGATACTGATTGAATTATTACAAGTACATATTACTTTATGATTAGCAGTGTCATGTCAAAATTTAGGGATCTGTAACATCATTCCAGCAAAATGTAAGAGCTGACATTTTTTTTACATTTTGAAGCTGCTTAGTGTTGGTTTGGAGGAAGGTTTCAAAAAGTTTTGATATCTAAAGATAAAATGTATTATGAGTAAGACTTTTTTTTTGCAGCGCACCAAGTAATTATCAATACAGAACATCCACAACCATCCTTTAATACCCACTTTTTCACTTTGATTCTGTACTTTAAATGATGAATATAACTGGATAAATAAAAAGATGCTTCAATTATGGGTAATGAGTTTTCAACAAAATGTTATTATGAAAATAGAAAATCAGTTCTACTTTCAAAAATTTGAAAAATGTTTGAAGCAGAAATTTACTGAAACATTGATATAAACAAAGTAAATTGATATGACATCAGTTGGAAAGGCTTAATGTAAAGTTCCCTAGCAATTTTTCAATGAAAGAGACAGCACTTTTACAGTATTGCAAGGCTACATAAAATTATTCTGATGACGTTAATGAATGTCAGGCAGACGTCCATTGATAAAACAAAAAATATTGGCTATTTTGAACTATATTATTATCTGCACGCGTGAAAAATAAATTCTTTAATTTGGAATTTATCGGTTAGAAGCATGGTAAAAAATGGATAGATAGATCGGAAAACTCACGATAGATGACAGCTCTGAATTTTGCACACCTAATCATGCATATTAAATAGCTAGTTCTGATATTTTATGAAATAAACATATAGATATACTTAGTGTCGTTTTTAAATTAGAATCGATTTATGGTATAGAAACTGTCTGGTGGTAATTACAATATGCTTGTGTGTAAATGATATTCGAGTGTGAAAAGAGATTCAGAGAACTTGTATCGTGTTATGGCGTTACAGTATAGCAAAAGAAAAATTGAAATAAAGGGATAAAACAGACTAATTGGTAAATAATGAAGAATAATGAAATGTTCAGATTAGGTCAAATGTGAGTTTCATGACTATATCAAAGCAACATTTTGATTTGAATTATTATTTCTTAAATACTCTTAAACGCCCTTACGGATGATACCTTTAGATGTATGGAGTTCTTACATTTGTTTAATTTTGCATTTGTTTTTTTATTTGCTAACAGATATAACTTGGCACAAAATCTACAAAATGTAGAAGCTATCAGAGGCATCTGGATTACTGTTGTAGTCACCTTGAACTGGAAATGGTAAGGTACATAGTGATTGAAGTGGATAGAATTTAAGTCTTTTCATTGATTGCTAATCAGTTGTGGATGTCAAGACTTGGGACGAAAGCTGATGATGAAGGTAATTCCAGGCTATGGATTCATTGTTGGTAGTGTTTCAGAGAAAAAATGGAAAGAAAGACATATTTGAATCTTGTAACTGAAAAAAACTATGTTGAAAACAAAGCAATGTACTCTCTGAAAATAGAAGGGAATATCGTCAAAGAATAAATTGAAAAAAGCAGTCCTTCGGTAATGTTCTGAGTCTGTTTTAAAATCAAATATTTTGTCCTTCATAAAACGGATAGTATGGCTCCTTTTTTGCTGAGGTAATTTACTTCTACAAATTGAAAATCATTAGTTTAATCTGAAATTTGTATTATTTTGTTAATGGGTTTATTTTATAATAAATATCATGTTTGAAAAAACAAGTTTTCATGGAGGGGCATGTGAGGCACACTAAACCAGGTGTAAAAGGTTTTAAGAAAGATGAATGCTTTAATTCAGGTGAAGGCAGGAACAATTTTTGCTTAGTTGCAAATAAATGATTTTTAAGTCTCAAGCTTCAGGTAAATGAATGAATATTAAGGATGACAATTTGTTTGATCCTTTAATTTTCATGGTTTGTCAACAGTAGAAAGATGTTTTAATCGTAATCCAGTTGTCCTAAAACGTTAGCCTGTGGCCTGACCAAATGTATCTCCCCGTCAGGTAGATTTAGGAACAAATGTACATTGCACTGTATTAGTCTGCAAAACATTGGTGATGAGGAGGTGCTGATAAATGATTTGTTCAAATTCTTTCAAAGATGCAGATGTCGGTTGGTGGTTTTCTTTAAATTCCGAACTACATGCAAAGTGTTTAGCAAATGGTTTAGCAAAACAGCACAAGTAAGTGGACTCAAAGGCTCTTTGAAGCAGTAATAGATTCCTTAAAGGGCTCATTTTTTAAACCGCTGTTTAAAATCAATGTGACAAATGGCAGTTGGGTTCTCCCTAATAGACGCTTAATCTCACTGACTAAAAAATGTAAGTTGTCGGGTGCGTTGAATTATATAAGCTTACCATATATACCATAGCAACTGCATAGATTTTTTGTTACTCATATGTTTATGATATCTTTTAAATCGCCTTGCGTAATACGATCCTCAAAATGAATCTGAATGTTATCACTGAATAAATTGCAAAGTCTTGATCGTCAAATGCCCTATACCAGAATAGCGCTAATATACATTCAAGTAACCTCGTCACACAATATTCTCTTATATTATAGCTTCTTATTTTTGGGATTTATGGAATTGAATGTCATAGTAAACAGCGGAATATAATTTTCTAACATTGCATCTGCTCTTAGTTGCTGTTCGTTTTGTCATTAAAGGCGAAAAGTTTGAATTGAGTATTCCTTTCTCTATTTACATAACAAACACTGGCACCATTTTGAGAAAGAATAACATGGCTTGGTATGTATACAGATCTTTAACCAAGTCAAAATCAGGTAACATGAGTGCCTTCGCAAACAAGAAAGGTATGTTGTCCTGAAAGCCAATATTATATTAATAGAAGTCTCTTGTTAATCTGAATACAATGGTCATTTTTGTTATTTTGGATTAGCGTAAAGTTTTTCTGCCGGATTGAACCAACCATGGCCTGTTTCCGTTGTCAGCCTAAGGATTTTTCATTCTCTGCTGGTTAATAAAAAGATTAACCCAGTGAAAGCCTTTCATCTTATGGGGTTCAGGGTAGGGAGGATTAGTTCTGTTGAATGACACCTGTTTCTTTTGGATGAGTCGTCAGCCTGTTGCAAGATCAGTGGCTTAATTTGCAGGTCACAGCTGTTGATTTTTTTTTGATCTATTGTTCCCACTGGGTTGTAATCTGTCCGTTATATTTTTAATTGGCTATTTTAGATTATTAATATACGCTAATAGTTGCCAATAAGAAGCGGAATGATATTAATAGGTCTCAAAACAGTTCCTTTGCAACAGTAAATATTAATTTTTTTTTCATTTGGATCATCAGTAATGTAAACACTATTATTTTCCCAAGATATAAACATCATTTGTAGATCTTAGAGTCCTTCTTCATTAACTAAGATAATTCTAGATTGCAGGTCATCAGATTCATTGAAATTATTTCTTAGAGATTTGTGACTAGGAAACGATTGCCCCCTTTTGGGTGACACAGTTACTCTGTGATTTGTAATTTGCATCAGGAAATTTTTAAATTTCATGATGAATCACGGGTGACAGGTATATACCAAAAGCATTTGTATATATAATATATTAGTGACATGTATACATGTTATATATATATTCCTATATATATATATAAGCTAATGCACATTTGGTTCTTACAAACATGATTATGCCATATATATATAATATATATATATATAAAAATATATATACTGGTGTGTCAGAGATGTGTATATCAGTAATATAAAATTTGTGTATTTATTTAGATATAGCTGTACCAATTTGAGCTCAGTTTCAGAGGATGATTATTTTATGGTTCTTTGTATGTTTTGAAAAACGTGTCTTGTAATACCCTTCTTCAAGATTAAGTTAACATTTTTATGACTACCATGTAGTAAAAAATTTATGGATCTACTTGTGATTCATTGTGGACTTTCTATACTGCAAAACATTCATCGTAACTTTCAACCCTGGTTAAAAACTGACCGCTCAGATCTTAAAAAATTTTATATTTCCCAGTTGCTATCAAAAATGTCATTCTTAACCACAAGTAAAAGACATTTATTTTCCTTTTTAGTTTCTGAGCAAAAAAAAGAAAGAGCCTTCTGGATTTCAAAGGAAAGATCTTTAGGGTATAATTAACAGAACTCCAGAGCAGGTTTCTTGTTATTAGCTGAACAAACTGGTATCCGTTGACAGCTGGCTCAGCTGGTGGGGCCCAGTCAAGGAGGGCCCACTGTGTGCTTCCAGCATTTAGTTACGTATGATTTACACATGCTTATGTCTTTATGTTTCTTCATCTGCACAGACGTATGTTAGTGTATTTCATGCTTTTCTCCCTGAGATGCCAAAATCTCTTAAAATTAGTGGGGGAAAACTAGCTGTGACTTTCGCTTAACGTTTCCTGGTCTTTCTTTGAAGATTTTCTTTTTCCTGTTCTTTCCAAAACGTTTTCTTCCATTAGCGTCTGAGGAATGAGCAGCAACTCTGTATTAGTTTATTAAATTATAGATATTTCTATTAACTGCTGGGAGGAAAGATTCTTTTCCCCCTGGAAGGTTATTATATATAAAATTTCCACTTAATATATATATATTCATGATTTATCATTTACCTTAAAATTCAAAATCTGCAAAATACTGAAAAAATTCGTTTGGAGGTTCAAAACTATATGATGTGATTTAGGCTTTTATCTTTGAATAAATATTTTTATTTGTTCCCACTTTCGTGTTTCAAAAATTGTACCATTTGTATAACTAAAAAATGAGTGAAAAATTTGGATTCTCCATTTTTGCTTTTCAGAAACGTCTTTTATAATTTCAATAATTTTCCTTCCCTGCCATGAGTAATAAATCAAAACTCTAAGACACTAGTTCAAATCTAGCTTAGCAAGTTTAGTTTACTAATTTCATTGTTTGGTGTAGTATAGACACGTCATATTTTTTCTTTGGTAATATCATGAACACTAACATGAGAGTTTCTTTGTTAACCTACTTGAAGAAAGAGCTTCAGAACACATAAAAGAGTTTCTGACATGGTAGAAACAATTTCTCTTCTGTTGTTGGGCCAGTAAAGTTCGTTTCTTGCAATTTGTAATTAAAATTTTCTGGAGTGATTAAGTTTGATTCTCCCATTTTCACACACATCTACGTATATATATGTAGCAATAATATATATATATATATATATATATTATATATATAAATATATATATATATATATATACTATATATATATATATTTATATATATATATTATGCACATAGGTCTGTGTGTGTTTGTGAATATACCAGTCTCTCAGAATGGCTTTTAGACTTCATATATATACCATGGAAATAAGTGTTTGGGATTGAATAGCCGTAAAAATAATATGCTCTTAAGCGATTAGAATCTCTTGGTTTGAATTCAGATATACTTCATAATTTCCTTTTGTTGAAAGAAACCTGGATTTTTCCAGTTTTATCAAGATAAATAGAAAAAAGGCTTACCAGCATTTGGGGTACATATCTGAACATTATAATAAAAGCTTTGGAGGGATTGTCAACCATCTGATAATGTTTGGAGTTATCAACATGACTAATCATATTTTTCCAGGGGTGGGACTACCCTTTAGAACAGTGGTTCCCTACCCATTCTGGCTTGAGGCCTTCAGAAGTTCCGACTCCGTTATTGGAAGACCGTGTTTGTCAGTATTCTGTATTAAATTCATTGCCTCTAGGACAAAACTTTTTGTCCTTGAATAAATGATTTACCAGAAAATGTAATAACCGGCGTATGGATCCTGGTTCCATACCCTAATAACCGGGATGATTAGGATCGATGATGTAACAAATTATTTATATATAATCTTATAATATAATTATATAATTTTATCGCCTTTTATTTTCACCACCGGCACCCTTAGTCGATCTCAGCAGAATCTTTGGTGCCTGGGGCAGATTTCTTTTGTGAACGATGCCTTTGGTTTTTCTAAATGCCCTTTAGGTATGGGGCTTTTCATTGATGCACTTTTATTAAGGTAACTGCTGGCTTGGTCTAGAGTGTGCATGGTAATACATTTGTTGTCTTCCAGAAACACTTCAGTACAAATCCTACAGGATACCAGGGTGAAATAATGCAAAGTTGGGAGGGTACTTTATCTTTTCTCTCAAACTTTGATAAAAAAATCTTTATTATGAAAACGTATATGTATTAATAAAGCAATTTAGACAAGTAGTGAGGATGAGGATGTCTTTATCTGATGATGCTTTGTTGTCTGTTAAGGAACACTCCAAAACGAAAGCGTATTAAAAAAAGATATGGATAAGCAATCCTCCTAGAAGCCGGAATTGATTTCGAAAGTACACTAGTCCAGAATTTCATAGGACCAAAGGGTAGCAATACCCAATCAGTTTTCCCACATGAAACTTTTAGTACCGCTAAGGGAGTGATTTACTCAGGTAACTTTATGGATTTTCTGAAGAGGAAGTCATTGATCCATAACCTGACACGGTAATTGCAGTAAAAAACTATGAGGAGTTAACAAAGCCATCCTGTTGACTTTGTGTCCAGACAGTACCACACTATACCTTTCTCTCTCTCTCTCTCTCTCTCTCTCTCTCTCTCTCTCTCTCTCTCTCTCTCTCTCTCTCTCTCTCTCTCTCTCTCTCTCTGTAACTCGACATACTGCTTTTGAAGACATACTTTATATGTCATGGTCAAGTCTAAAAGGTTTTTATTTCTCCATGAATTAAAGAAATACTTTTGCGTTCGTTGTTATATACGACTGGTTTTTTTCATCACGAATTATTCTTTAGTAGGGAAGCTTAACATGAAACTTTTTGCCGTGTGAGCGGTGTCAGTAAATATGGCTAAAACTGCAAACAGAATGTTTTGGTAAATATTGTCATTTCCGATTCGTTGCAAATTCCTGTGTCCCGGATTGCTTGAAGAAAACAAAAATTCTATAAATAATATTGTAATAAAAGAGCTCTTGGAGACCTATTGATCCACTTTCTTGCGTTCAGTTGTACATCCCTATCTTCTATCACTGAACATTTGGAAGCTATTTTAAATCTCCGATGGTAAAGTTTATTGATTTTACCACTCATTATTATTATTATTATTATTATTATTATTATTATTATTATTATTATTATTTAATCAAACTTATTACCAGACTGCAATTTGACATGAAAGTGACCCTGATTATTAATTTGAATCAAATTTTTAAGCATTGATTATCTTCTTCGGAGTGTGGAAATACGCTCGAGAGATATGCGACTGTGCCGTGTCGGTTACCGAAAGGGGAGATGCGCCTTTCACATATAACCTTGATCACTACCACCAGGCATTTTGTAATGATTGTTTAGTCCCTTTGAATTTATGGCATTTGCCGGCTGAATGCCCCAGTCTCGGAGATCTAAGAACCTGATACCTTCTGAGGCTTACGGTGATGATTGCAGACACATCCCTGTCAGGATTCTTGGAGAGTGTTTTGTATAAGATGCCATATTCGTTTTTAGGTTTAAATTTTTTTTTATTCATTTTTTTTATAATCCTGAATTGATTCATTTTTCATTTCTTTGCGAATCATATTGGCATCAGTGACCTTTAATGTTACAATGCCAAGCACCCTTAAATCAATCAGCAAATCAGCCTTTAAAGTGGCTGATTACATGATGCATAAATTCCCATTTCTTACGTTTTTTCGTAAGGAGTGTTCCTAGAAGTGACACTGTTTGGTCTATTTGGTGACTTTCGTCCCTTTTGCTGAGCTGAAGAAAAATTCAACTTCATTTTCAGAAACGGTCACATAACAGATTCTTTTGGCATGGCAAACATTATTGACTTTTATGACAATTCAAGTTGTCATAGCTCAACTCTAGGTTATATTGTTGTTGCTTGCTCATTCTTTTCCTGATATTAACCTTGAATAACCTTGACGATTTCGAAAAATCACTTTTGGATAAAAAAAAAACCTTATTGGATTGGGATCGTCCCCATTTTATAAGAAAATGAAACTTTGGTGTTCCACGCAAGCTAAACCCGAACTATTGGAATACTTTCATTATTCATAAGAGATACTATTAGTTGTGTTGCAGTGAATCTGGTTAAAGTGGTAAATTTTTGTCTTGAGTATTTTGATGGTTATGAATAATTCAAGCTACAAAAATTGAAATTCATCCAGAAAATACTGAAACCTGAATATACTATTTGCAAGCTTAAATAGCCGTGCAGTAGTTAGTGTAGAATTACCAAATTCATTCGTAAATCTGAACTGTTTTGTAGTTGTTGTTTGAAGTGTGTACATAACCGCAAGTAACAGTTAATCATATCCCTTTATTGAAAAATTTTCCATTAGTAGAATGAGAGAGAGAGAGAGAGAGAGAGAGACTTGTGGTAAATTGCCAACGGAAATGAAAAGGATTCTTTCAAGTGAGGGATTATCATACGTAATTGAATCTTAGGATAACTTCAGATGTGGACCTTAATGGCGTCGCTTTTTAATCTCAGATTCTGGGCCAGAATTAATTGCTCGCAATTTTCTCAGATCATCTAAAATCGGTCCTAGATGTCAGGCAGACGATGACCTTCCGGGGTTCTCGGCCCAGATGAAAAGGCAGAGGATTTTTTTAATATTCGACTGAGTCAGCCAGCTAGAAATGAACTTTGTCTGTTGAAGTTTGTGGCAGATCATACACATAAAACTTCTTTCAAACATATGCTATACCTCTAACGAAATAGGGCATTTTTCAGAGTAATCATAATTTAATTTTTTATTATGAATGAACTTAGCTGAACTATAAAGTAACTGAACTATTATTATTATTATTATTATTATTATTATTATTATTATTATTATTATTATTATTATTATTATTATTATTATTATTATTAATTTTTGCTGGATAGGGGATGCGAGATTCTGATAGGATTATAAGTTTCGGGGAGAAGGATTCGTTTGTGAGTTTGGAATCCTTAGCCTTGAGGAGAAGAGGGGATTGGAGGATTTTTAGACCACCTTTATCATATAATATAATTGAAAGACTTTTGGCAAGAGTGTTTTACTTGCCGGAACTATAAAGAGCTCTGCACAATAATTGCAACAGAATCAATCTAAAGATATAATGATCGCACAAGTCAGTGCCTAGAGGCCGAACACGATTAGCGGCTATACACAGGCACGCTGTCCACACAAGTGAGACCTAGGGCAACAAGGCGCTGGTAGCTGATATTTCAGTAGGTAGGCCTGTGCCACCCACCTAGCTCACAGGAACAGAAATGTCATGTACATGTAAAAATTATCAGCACAAGTCACTGACAGTACTAGAGCTATACGACACTGTTCTCCATGAGAATCCCCAAGGTCATAACATGTATCCTTACCACCACTACACAAAGGATGTTTTCGCCTTATTCTAGAAATCCCGAAGTCGTTCCATTCATTCTCTCCATTGGCTCGCAGACCTCATTGTGACTCTTGCTACTCTCACCGGAACCATGGCTCCCCAACGTGACTATCATGCCGTTTCACTATGTGTACTTGTTTAAATCTCTCTCTCTCTCTTTTTCTATATATATACACACATATATATATATATGTATTGTATAAGTATATGTATGATTATGTACATACATACTGTACATACACTAATCTCTCTCTCTTTCTCTTTTTCTATATATATACACATACACATATATATGTATTGTATAAGTATAAGATTATATATATATATATATATATATATATATATATATATATATATATATACATATATATATATATATATATATATATACATACATACATACATACATACATACACTACAAGTATTTGTTTTGATAAGTTAGGTAGTTCCATGCTCTTCTCTATCCTGGCTACGACCCACCACACTTGACCAGCCACTAGGTAGATAATTCACCGCTTGGGTTAAACAGGTAGTTTTTTTTTTCAGGGGATAGTCCAAAGGCATTTCTCCTCGTGGGATCGATTTCGAGTCTCTGGTATAGGCAAGTTCGTTAACAACTTGAATAAATAACTTTCATAGGCGAGAGAAGAATGAATTTGCTTCTAGGACTTCGTTGTTGAGTTAAGATAATACTGGGTACATCAGCATCAAAATATGTGCAGAAATATATTTTGAGATTAATCTCCCTTGAAATATGTGCAGAAATATATTTTGAGATTAATCTCCCTTAAAATATATAGCTCGAAAGTCGAGACAATTCGTCGTCACAATGGGGACACTATCAAGGGAAATTTACCTCTTTAATTTCAAAGAGAAAAAAAATATATTTTTTTAATGTTCAGGCAATTTCATCTCATTTTATTGCTTTTGTTAGCCCTCCTATTCTTTCTTCCTAACGTTCATAGAGGGAAGCGTTTGGGAAGTGAGGACGAAAAAAGGAACTAAAAAAAAAAAAAAAAAAAAAAACGAGGGAGGGAACATCAAGAGAAAATCACAGCGCATTTTCTCCCCGCATTTTCATGCAGTCCTGAAACGAAAAGCATTGGTAACACGACTACAATTCATGTATTTTCTATGCAAAATACTTTCTTTGCTTCTGTAGAAATGAATTTACATGGAAAAGCCTGGAATTCTTTGGATGAACATCACATTTGAAATTATTGAATTTAAAGGGTTTTAGTCATGAGGCGTAATGATTAGATTTGGTCCACAAATTTCCTACCTTTACTTCACAGATCATAGAGGCAATCATGAGGCAGTTTGCGTGGTTTGCATATGAAAGAATAGTTGTTGAATGGTCCTCAATACGTAATGACTTGCTGGAACTGGGTTTGAAGATAACTGGCCTTTAACACACACACACAGCACAAGGTTCTCTTGGGATTGTTTAGGCTTTTAATCTTTGACGCTTTCTTCACCTTAGGGCCTGTCACTTTGCTTTGGTACTTCAACCTCTCATGTTTTCCTTCCCCGTTCATTTTGCTGTTTCCAGCAAGCGTTGGATAAAACCTCCCACTTTTCCTTCACCGTTCATTTTATTGTTTCCTGCAAGTATTGTATAGATATACTGTAGACTGGGCTGTTATGTTGATAATTACAACATTATGAAGACATCCTCCTACAGCAGTTGATCTCTGAAGAAATCGTTCCTTGAATAGTTATTAGCTTTCCCATGATGGAAAGGAAAGGTCGTCAGTCCTGGTTAGGAAACTCAGAAAAAGTCTTCTAACAATATCAGAAATGTTTTTTGGTTCCGTGTTTCGAGTTTTAATAAAATTTCTATTTTATTAATTTTAGTAACCATGGAAGGAAAGAATTTCAATCATTGCAGACTCGAACAAAACACCCGAGTTTGTGTTACCAAAATTCGAAGTCGAAAGAACACTCAGTTTTTTTTTTCTTTGATCTATTTCTGCTACAAAAACCAGAAATTAAGTATACATGCATATAATTTTTTTCTCAGTATTTGTGGTATAATTAACAGGACTTAATCACCCACGTATACTTTTCATTAAGTAAGTTATAATGAGGCCTAGTATCGTATTCCATTAAGTAAGTTATAATCAGTTTCATAAAAATCTAAACGAGGCCGTAAGCCTTTTTTTTTCTTGTAGCATACTAATTCTGAAGTTGGTTGTTCGAAATAATTGATAATAGTCGTCAAAGTGGAAGGGATAAAGATTTCTGTGTAGATAGAGAGAAAGATTTTTTATTTTGATTAGCTAATTTTTATGAAGTAGCGTTTTCCCCAGCAAGAATGAGTTTCGATACTATACACATCTCGCGCGCCTGCGCACACACATACAAACACAGTATGCATGTATTATCCATTTATATATATATATATATATATATATATATATATATATATATATATATATATATATATATATATATATATATATATATACATACACACACACACAACAGTCAGGACTTACACCGTCATTATTTTTCCCGGTGGTAATGAATAATATATAATCACGTGTCAGAGTAATTATATTCTTACACGCAAATGTGTGTCCGTACTTCTCCGGATGGTATTTTGTGCATATGTGAGTTCTGTATATAAAATCATTATACTGACACACCCCGTAGGGGGTTAGTGCCGTCAGCGCACCACACGCGGTGCACTGTAGGGGTTACTTAAGGTTCTTTGCAGTGTCCCTCCGGCCCCTAACTGCAACCCCTTTCATTCCTTTTACTGTACCTCCGTTCATGTTCTCTTTCTTCCATCTTACTTTCCACCCTCTCCTAACAATGGTTTCGTAGTGCAGCTGCGAGGTTTTACTCCTGTTATAACTTTAAGACCTTTTTATTTTTAATTTCCTTTTCAGCGCTGAATGGCCTCATAGGTCCCAGTGCTTGGCCTAGAAGGCCATTCAGCGCTGGGAAATTAAAAATAAATCGCTGACTGAAAATGCAAAAATATTTCAGTAGTATTTAACTAAGATGGAAAGGGAAGTAAGATGGAAGAAGAAGGAAAACGGAGGTACAATAAAAATGAAGAGGGTTGCAGTTAGAAGACACTAAGGCTAAGTAAGCTACAGTTCACCGCGTGTGTGCAATGACACTAACACGAGTGTGTCCATAATAATTTTATATACAGAACTTCATATGCACAATATATATATATATATATATATATATATATATATATATATATATATATATATATATATGTATATATGTTTGCAAATAATATATGAATAAAGATAAGAATGGAATGAATACACAAGCAAAACTCTGGTGCAAAATTCTCATAAAATTGTTTTCAAGCAGATGAATCTTTCATGCCTTTTCAAGTTGTCTTTCTTAGAATTTTCAAATGTCCATTCGATGTTCTCTTTTCAACTCATCTTTTAATTTGGCCAGCATATTGCCTTTCTGCTGCCTGCGTCTTCAAGAAAAGAGAGTTTTGTTACTGGAGAACATTAAATTTATACGCTGTATCGCTCCTTCATTCGCACTAAACTGCTTTCAGAAAATAATAGTAGTAATTGTTACTGAAAAGGTTGCCCAAAACCCTTTTAGTCATCCCAGAGAAGTTCGCACTAATTATTGACCTCTCCGCTTACGGGATGACAAACCCCAAAGAGGCAAACTATCCATCCAAGAAGTGAAGAGGAAAGCATATGTTACTCATATGAGTAGGTTACGAACAAAATATTGCTGAAAATAATTGGCAGTTACAATATTTCCACAGATGAGAGGCAATAACCCGCGAGTAATTTGTTTTCTGAAAATAAAGGGATGACAAAATATCAGTGGCCCAGTATATAGGGGAATTAGGTAGTATCATCTATCATAAAAACTGACGTTTTTTAAGCGTCAAAAATAACATGAAAGCCACCCATTGTTTGCGAAAACAACGCAGAGAGAGAGAGAGAGAGAGAGAAGAATGAATCCCTCCCTTGTTTGACACTGCAAAGGCGTCAGTAATTGCGACCACCACTTCACCTTTATGGTGCCGGTGTTTTGGCTCACGTGCCAGAGTGCAATGTGTCTCTCTCTCTCTCTCTCTCTCTCTCTCTCTCTCTCTCTCTCTCTCTCTCTCTCTCTCTCATATGTGTGCAATTCTTTAGGGAACTGTATTGTTGTACTAGAAATAAAGCTTTCCCCAGGTTTATGTAGATTTTATTCCAACCTTCCTCTAAGTAATTTCGCGTGCCTGCCATGTTCGTACTAAATGGGTGTTGCATTAATTGAGCACGAATCAAAGTAGTCGTAAAAAGTTTTACAGAGCTATTAAAATGTACAGAGGTGGAATTAGTCCTATAATAATAAGTCTTTGTCTGGAAGGCCGTCAGAATGTATGCTTCAATTGATAACAAGACATTGGGCCTCTATATATGGAAAAGTTAAGTGTTTTATGGCTTTCGAAAACAAAGACACAATAAGGCTATAAAGGATCAGAAAACTATGAGGTTTCAATTGGTGTGAAAATAATTACATAAAGTTTCTATGAACAGAAGCCTTGAGTAGCCATAAACCAAAATCAAAGTCCAGGACTGGTCGAAAAAAAGTGTGACTGCCGTTTTGGTGTCTTCTGCTATATTTCCTTTTTCTCTTTCGCTCCTCAACTTCTACTCAAACATTCATCGTATATTCAGCCGGAAAACTGCCTCGTTTTCAATTCATTTTAAGATAAAATGTGTAAATTAAGTCCTTGCTGGTGAAATGAATTACAACTGGAAGTAATGGTCCAGACTATATACTATATATATATATATATATATATATATATATATATATATATATATATATATATATATATATATATATACATACATACATATATATATATATATATATATATATATATATATATATATATATATATGTACACATATATATTTATAATCCTTTGGAAGATTACGCCCCGAAATTTGTAAAATATGCTTACAACAATTATTTTGATACGACATACAATTCCTGTAAAGTGCTTATGATTCATAAAGAACCAGAGGAAAGAGTTTTGTATATGATATTCAGCTGTCAAACCACTGTATTCCAACAGTATTCGCGAAGGAAAATAGTATCGCAATATTCTCATATCTTGATTTCCGAACATACGCACGGTACATGCATACATAAATACGTCTTTCCCGTGATAGGGATAGGTTCCTTAAGGTTCTATCTTTCTTGTTCTCGGTAAGTCTTTTCGGATGAGACAACGAGGCTTCACGGTTGATTGACTGGCCGGGGTAGAATTCACTGACAGGGTCAACAGAGGCCCAGTAGATTCACCCACACAATCGATATCGATACCCACTGGTGAGGCGCACTGTTAATCTCTGAAACATAAGAGTGATATATCATTGCTTGTGAAATTTGCACTTTTTTTCCAGTAAGGCATTTCCAAGCAGAAAGTAGTTTTATACTTGTCAAGTAATTGTGATGTTTTCGTGTTGATTTCATGTGATAAACTACTGTCTTGCATATGGATGGTTTCATTTTTTTTTTTTAACTACTTTCTTTACTTTTTACAGAAGGGTGAAGTTGACTGACGAAGACTCTTCAGAGCATTCAGGTGTAATAATTTCTGTCTGGCTGAAGCAGGCTAAACTGTTAAATGGAAGAAACTCTGCTTGTGTATGTTTGTGCTCCTTCAAGGCCATATCAGTTCGCAGAAGAGCAGCTGCTTTGGAGATTACCTTTGGCAAAATAAGCGGGTAAGGTAAGTGTCCTAAGAGCTTAGAATTTGCTTCGAAACCCATTTTATTTGCTTCCCTGCTATAATATTTTATCGTTAGTGGCATTTGACCGTAAACTTCAGTGGGCACCGCGGTTGTGGAGTTGATCTTATAATCAGGTGCGCTAATGTAAGTTCTTTCTTGCTTCATTTATTCTGTTTAATAGTAATAATACTATAACCTGAATAAATGACACTTTTCTGAGGTAGCCAAGATGTACTCATAGTATTTCGTCTAGAGGTTTTCTCTCACGGAGAGAGAGAGAGAGAGAGAGAGAGAGAGAGAGAGAGAGAGAGAGAGAGAGAGATTATTAAAGGGAAGAGGCTACCGCCAAAATCCCTTGCAGCCCTCCAACTTCAGTCGGTAGACTTCACGCCCAGAAGCAAGAAAATGACTCAATATGAATGATAAACGAATTGTGAAGTCCCAGCAGAATAATTAATGACAGCTTTACTCCTCATGACTTAATGATAACATAACTGCCTTATATTTATATTTATAATTCATACGTAATTCTTTCCTTATGTGGAAGGTTTATCATATCTATGAGCCATTAGGTTGCTCATCCATTGGCCGTTGAAGAAAAAAAAATGTTACCAGATAAGTGTTTTGTGTGTGAGTTTGTATATTTTCAATATTAGGCAGCAAATAGCCGTTTGATTTCGAATTAACTTTTCCTTGGGTATAACTTTCATCGTAATGGGGTATTTTATGTACACTATATATACTGTATATATGTAAATGTATGTGTATATATATGCATATCAGTATATATAATTTTATGTGCATATAAATTATATGTGTAAATATATAAGCGTTAAGCTACAAATGTCGCTAAATATCCAATTCGCTCTACCTCGGAAATAATACATTTATGTATACCGAAGGGAAATTGTAATTGACAAGTGGTTCGTCGTCTTACGGGCTTGAACCGCCGAAGGCGAGAACTAACGACGTTCAGTGACGCGCGTCTTAAACCATCCGGCTATCAAGAGAGGTATAAGTTCATATCAGGACCCACTAAGTCCTGGTTGATACAGACTCCGCTTTACAGATCCCCGTCAAGCACAGGTATCTGTACTTAGCGTCGGCATCAACACACCTCCCCCATGATACCCGTTTGGTGCGTTTGAAACTCGTTGCTATTTTTATGAATGAAGTTTTATCACATCATCGTGATTCAAATACAAGCATTAAGCAACAAATGTCGTTTAATATCCAATTCGCTCTACCTAGGGAATAATATATGCATATATATGCATACTGAAGAGGAATTATAATTGATAAGGTAGAGCGAATTGGATATATATTTATGTATGTATAATCTAAGTATATATTTATGTATGTATAGTCTAAGTATGTATGTATGTAGTGTATCTGTGTCGTACATACATCCATACATACACCAGAGGAAAGAGTGCGAGGCAGATTCGCTTATTATCATACAAATGGATATGTCCAATACCAAATTTATTTGAGCACTATTTAATTTTCATTTTGTAGGGATGGGTTCCTGGAAGCTAGAATGTTCTGTTGTAGTTGCTAGGTCGTGCATACACGTGGTTTAACGCACTGCGTACAATATTCTGGTTGACTGAAGGTAATCAAGACATAGGAAGCCCATTTGCACTTGAATGAATTTGGGTCTTTCAGATTCCACGTGATGGTGTTTTCATTCGTTTTATTCTTATTCGTCTACATTCAAGCTTTATCAAAGGTTGTTTTTCTTATTTTGCATAATTTAAAATGATAAAAGTTTCATTTTTAGATACATAAAATACATCGGTAATTTCTTATTATTTTTTATATATTTCCTTGGCAATTTTATTAAACAACGCATCGCAGTCTAAGAAAATTAACTCTACAGATTTTGTTTCCCTACATTATATTACGATAAAATCATGTTTAAATGATTCAGGAAAATCTTACCGTCACCTAGATAAATACTTTGTATATGTCTATGTATGGTTTCTCTTGCATAGGCATCATATGAAATTAACTTGGATTTTTGTCATTGTTTGGATGTCAAATTTGCTGGAAATTTTCATTTCACACTTAGGTTGTCTTCTGACCCTGCATTATCAAAGATATGTTGCAAGTTCTGTGAATGGTCAGACTTCTGTCAACACCTTTTATCACATGAAGAAATTGTTAAAACCAAATTTCCTTTATTGGAGTCTCAGTCACTTATTCTTTTTGCCTCTCCTTCCTCATTGTGGCCCATTGACACTAAAGAGTTTTAATAACTGATGGAAGCTTTTAAGTTTTGATTCTGGGGCATTTCTCCAGAGCGGGAATCACAACCATCTGATAGGTGCACCTCTCTGGTAATGGGAACTCAATTTTGGGGGCTAATTCTACCCAAGCACATCACCTGTTGGTTTGCAGTCACTATTCGTGGCCAAGGCAGTAAAACAAGACTTTCATACCCCTATTTAGTATTTTGCCCGTCCGCACTTTTTCTGTCCGGCCGCAGATCTTAAAAACTACTGCAAATTGGTATGTTGATCACCCACCCTCCAGTCATCAAACATACCAAATTACAGCCCTCTGGCCTCAGTAGTTTTGATTTCATATAAGGTTAAAGTTACCCATAATCTTGCTTCTGGCAACGATATAGGATAGGTCACCACCGGGCCGTGGTTAAAGTTTCATGGGCCGCGGCTCATACAGCATTATACCGAGACCACCGAAAGATAGAGCTATGTTCGTGGCCTTGATTATACGGTGTAGCAGCTGTACAGAAAACTCGATTGCGCCGAAGAAACTTCGGCGCATGTTTTACTTGTTTTTCTCTCTTATATCTTTGTCTTCCCGTAAACGTCAGGTAGGTAAGGTAATTAAATTTATGATTTCAGTTCTAAACATCATTAGTTCCACAGTCATGTCCCTTTAGTGTTTTCCCTTCTGAATAACTCGTTCTCAGTTTTTATTCTCTCATTTCTTTTGACTTTTATCAAATTTTCCAGAACTCTTTCATCCTTGGCTTTGTGCGGGAGAGGAAATCCCTCTTACAAAAACTTTTCAAAAGTTTAAAAGCTTTTTGAAGGCTTGCCAAAGGGTACCCATTTTGCTTGAAATAAATTGCATTAAAGCACTGTTTGTTGGACGGGCGATGATATGCAAGAGTTTGTTTTAAGCTCAAAACTGAGAAAAAATTCCATCCCTAAACTGTATTGAATTCATTAATTTTTGTTTTCTTTAGAATATGAAATATGTTCGAGCGAGTCCGTCAACATCTCTTGTGTGGAAATAAAATTACGCACTACAAAAGGTGACAAAAAGCATGTTATGATATTTGTCCCAGAAGTTTTGGAGACCATAAGCTGTAATGATAGTGGATAAAGCTGAGGTGTATCTGCATTTGGGACGTCGAGACTGATTTTAACAGCTTTATTTTTCGCTGAATAAAGAGGTTTGCAATTATTTACTTACCAGGTTTTGTTTTTATAAACGACCTACTGATGAAGATGAAAAAGAATTCTTTTCATTGATTTGAAGTAATTACTATAAGATCTGCCTATCCTATTCGTTGAGGATCAGAACCAGGATTTAGGGATTTAGGTGATACATACAAGCTAGAGTTAATCTGTTACTTATAGGATGACAGAAGCTACAATTAGAAGTCATTTATTCTCTGTGGTTATCCAAAATGTTTTATATAGTAAGAGTTAAAGTTTTCTGAAAATGGAAACTAGTGTGTCCCCTAAATTCTGATTTTAGTGTTTCGGCCTCAATTTCAAGAAATTATCGTTATCCTTTGATATAACCTGATTCCTAAATTATTTTCGTAAAGGAAAAGTACTTCAAAGGTTTTGATAAAGGTCTTCTTAACCCTTTTTCTTTATTCTTAAAGCCATAAGACTCAAGTTTAAAGGTTCAGTCCGGAGCCACATGTTGACCAGTTTCAGTTGAAACCATTTTTTGTCTTGAATGTACCACCCACATCACTTTTGCACAGTTAAGATAAATTCTTGGCGAGTGCTGCTCTGGTTGGGTTAGTAGCTCCAACTTGAATTACGATGGATTGACGATCTACTGATTAAACAGTTTTAGCATATGTAGTGGTTTAAGCCAAATGTGTCAACTCTATGTGAACCGTAACGCATGTGAAGGAGTCAGTCTCCTGGATGAGAAATATCATCCTTGGATCTTCCAGAATTCTTAAACACATCAAGGACATCAAGCAGGGAGTCCTTTCGTTTTCCTGGAGCACCATTTACCGATATAATGTTGCAACCAAGGATGGCATGTGGTGCATTGAATGTTGCTTGAGATATAATAATTAATAGTGAATCCGTGTCACTTCCAATGATCACTGTTGTTATTGCTTCTGAATTAGCTAGTGTTGATTAAGCTTGCTAATGCACCATCATAATCAGTTCCAGCTTATTTGGTGTTTATGGTTTGATATCCAAGGCTGCCATTTTTTACTTCAACTATCCAAGCACACTCCATGATCTTTTTCACATCAGTCCTTCATGAAATAGTTAGAGGGGGAGGGGGGTAATTGTGGCCATTCAAAAACTAAGAAATTCTCTTTATCTGTGAACGAATTTCCAACACACAGGTTATTCTGTTGAACGACACAGTCTCATTGCATTTCAGTCTCACTTCCAAGAATGCTTTACCACTATTGTTGTTACCAAAAGGGACACTTGTTCCACACAACAGATATATAAACATCCATAATGCATAAAATTTGCAACAGAGATGATTTGTTTTCGGCAGTATTGCTTCAGTTTGTTTTATTAAGCGAGGATTTGGTATCCATTTCCGTCATATCTGTATTCTCTCGGTATCTGTTGGCCTCTCTAAAAGGATCCATTTCTCTGACGACTTGTTCTAAAATCCAATGAATAATCATGATGATACTTTTCTGCAGACTATAGCAAATCACTCTGTTTGGATACAGAGTCCTACTTCATTTCCCCAATGACTGGTTCTGGTTTTGGCACTGAAATGAAGTTTCAATACAACTGGAAGCTTTTATGTGATTTTAGTTTTTTGATGGCATCGCTTAAAATCTTTTATAATAGTCTTTATTTTGTCGTTTTTTTTTTCTTATATGAAATTTGCAAAACTATCTCCGCCACATGTATTTTACAATTTTACCTTTTCTTTTTGATCATTCTAGTATTTTTTTTTTTATTCCTTCGAATAGTTATTGTGAACTTTGCATGCAAGGCTATTCTTCTTCTAGATTAGGATTCAGGTTTCCTTGTCGAACTCTCCACCAAAGACCAGTTTACATTGACCTTTGCCATTAACAGTTTGAATCCCTTGTGTCGGCAGTATAAATTCTTGACACACTATACAAGTTTCCACTATCATCTAGTACTTGTCTTAAAGAAATCTAGAAAAAATATCACAAGTAAATGAAGAGCATTGTATGAGGCTTAGGACGCAAAGGGCGAAAAACTAGGTTGAATGATAGTTCTGAAGGCCTCTTGTCCTAGCATGACTTAACCTTATGTAGATGTATTAGTTTAAACTAAAAATGGCATGCTATCTGTGTTTGTTTTGCCACTGTTTATTTTTGACGGTATCATCTCCATTTGTTATAGACTTCTAAGATAAACCCCAAGTAGGTTTTTGATCCTTCAGTGTGATCTGTAAAAAGATATTCCTGAACTAGAGTATTTAAGGAAAAAACAGGAATAAATAAACCAGAAAATTTATTTTTTTCTTTTTATCCGAATACTTATGGAATAGAAGAGAAATTTGATTATGGATGTAAATTCTAAAATGGATTGATGTGGGTTTGAAAGTATGAAAAAAATGAAAAATACTGTTGGTGAAAATAGTTGAGGAAAGAAAATTTCAATTGTGAGTTACAGACCACTAAACAAAATGACCAACGGATGTTAAAAATACAGAAGAGTTGGTAGTAAGGTTAGACCAAAATAAATGAGCGTAAGAATAATAACAAATGGGGGTTGGAACCGGCCAGTGATGAGAGAAGAATAAAAGTAAATGGGAGTAAGAGAAGGGTACAGGACTTTGCAATCACGCAAATCCTAAATGCTAAGTCATGAGGGGCTTGCACGAGCTGAAGTAATTGATGACGCCATTACCGCAAAAGCAGACATCTTTCCAGGCTGACCATTCTGGATATAGCATGCCATTCATCACTTTCTTTGTGAATACTATTTACGAGGGATGGAACAGTAGCGGGGAACGCAGTAAAACGCTATAGAAGTGAATAAAATGGGAATGAAAGATATTAGAAGTCTATGGAACATCACACAAGAGCAAGCTCTGTTAAGTGGGTAAGTTACACTTAGATGTGTTTATTTGAGTGGGTTAATTGAGGGTGGTAATAAAGGGTCTGTTATAAGAAAGTAATTGGTTTAGTAGGAGAGAGAGTTCGCTCTCGTAAGTGATTGTACTTATAGTTGCATTCCACAGGACTTGCCGAATGCAAGTGATCATACTGCCTAGGAACTTGACTTCTATGTAGAGCATTGACCTTTAAGGAAGTAGAATATTAGTAATAAAGCAGAGGTAACTGCCTAAGTAAACTTGTTTTGCTTGGCACGGAGAGAGAGGAAAAAAAAAGAGAACAGCTGAGGTAAAAGTAAGTTTCTGCAATGAGGAACATCGAGAAATAAAGCTGCCTCAGAATCTTACCCTGATTTCCTTAAATATTTAATGAGAAGCAGAAAAATTAGAATTTTTGTTATTGGTTCAGTTTATAAAACTGTAAATTTATGAAATAAGCTTCAGGAAACATCTAATGTTGGCCTAATCTAGTGAGTGAACAGTTGCAATACAGCCAGAGTAGATGATTTCCAGTTAACCATTAAGAGAATGTGGTAGATGGTTAAACGGCTCTGATTATATCGTATCCTCTTCAAGGTTTCACAGAAAATTTGTGGTAGAAGCAAAAATAGAACAAATAACCTGCCAAAATTGTTTGGGCTTTCTTGATCAACACTGGTAAGTCTCTCTCTCATCTCATTGGTCTTTTAAATGGTTCAGAAACTGAACAATTCGGGAAGCATTGATGTTGTGAGTTCAGTCAACAAAAGTCTGTGATCTGATCGTAGCTGTTACAAAAAGTTGAAAGTAAAGACCAATTATAGTGTTTTTAGAAAACAATGTATTGGTTTAATTCTTTGTTAGATAGAATACATTTGTAACACATTCCTTTTATATTGTATATGTATTTTTGAAAGGAATGATTATTTGCCTCTAAAGCACATGTGGCTAGTCAGTACACTGTATGAAATATTGATCTTCATCACTAGATAAAAAAAAAGCTAACATTATATTAGAATTCTTGATATAGCTATTCTTATAGTATCTACGTTAATTCGTATAATTTTTAATTATTCAGTGTCACGTGCAAATGTATTTTAAATAAGAGAATAGTGGAAATAATTCGAAAAGTTTCTTATTGATGTTGTGCAGTTCGATAAATGGTTTTTGGAGACGGTTATTATCTTAGCCAGACCTTATTAAATGCTGATGTCGCCTCCTATCCTCATGGCCAAAGCTCTGAAGGAAAAGATGAAAATTTTTCTCGTTTTCCATATATTATATAATGCCTACTAGTGATTCAGATCTCAAGGATCTCTTCAGATGAAATGTTGGTAAATAGACTGTTCACACCCAGAGAATCTGTAGGTGTCCTTCTCAGGCTTGGTGTCTAAGGGGATCATTGAATTCAACCCTGGGGTGGGGGAGGGTGCAACAGGCTTAAGATTCAATTTATTACCTTAGCCATCCTGTTTGATGGGACGTCATGTTGGGCCTGAGTGCTTTGCCACGTTCTTTTGGGTTTTGACAAATATACAGTAAAATATCCGGTTAGTATTCATAGACCATCTTGGGAAAGTTAACAGTCTGCAGCAGACGGTTTGGTTTAGTTACCAATTCTTCTCTTCATTGTCTCCGTCAGATCTATCTCATTCTGTTGAATTTTGATGTGTCATTAAGGATTTCACCTATCATCTTCAAGTATCTTGCGTCTTCCCTCCTTTATGACAAAAATAGCTGAGTAATCACCTTTCCTGAGGATGATGTCCTCTATCCTGGGTTCCCAGGGCTTCCTATAGGCATTTATTTTTACTGGAGGTAAGGTACTTCATAATCTACTTACTTCATTGACCAGTTCTTCTTTAAGACTGAAGGAAAGATCGACCTTGGACTAAGGCTATAGTTTTTTGAGGTAGCCAGTAAGTAATTAAGATTTGTGTCTTTGTTTTAGGATGGGCTTCATCATGTTGTGTGACAGTGAAAGTCCAAATTTCGGAGTGTCTGTTGGACCTGTGTCAGGTGGACTCTCACCAGGTTCACATAACTGTACCGGTGTTCTTGGCAACATGCAGACCTCTAATGGAGAATCTCATGCTGTATTGTCACAACTTGTCGGTAACGTTTTTTAACATTTTCAGCGAACTCCTTAGACTTTTGCTGGACTCCTTGGTTTGTTTTATCGAGAAGTTGCTGCAGAGCATTAACGGGTTGTAGCCTCCCATCAGTTTCCCTCTCTCATGCCTTTCCAATACAAATTTGCTTTATTGGGTACAGTCTTTCTTGTTGGCAGTTCCGATAGAATGCTGATGCACAGGAGGATAATGACAACCACTTCTTTAATTTGTCATGTCTCTTTTTATCCTCAAGGCTAGAGCAATGAAGGAAGAGATAGAAATTTTGCTCTGTTTCACTCCTTACCTAATACAGGCAGCTTTTTCATCCATTAATGAAAGCTATCGTCAGGGCAACACAATTTTACTGTACCAGCCTTTATATTGGAATATAAAGGCTAGTACAGTATAAATAAATAAATGATAAAAAAAAAAGATTTGAAGGAAAAAAAAAAGAGAGAGAGAGATTTGAAGACAAGAATCCAACCAAAAAGTTAAAATTAAGCCGATTGGGGGTGATCATCTTCAGTTTCTTGCTTAATATACCACGAAGCCCTACCTCGATATTCTCTTGTTGGTTGTGACAACACGTATGTGTACCACATCAGTTCAAGCGCAGAAATGTAAGCTAACTAGACATGGCCTCCTTTACAATATGACCTTTACATGCAACCTTGGCCATCTTTGTAGTACAGAGAACATGCTGATAACAACCTAATCTTATGTCCAGATACTAGGCCCTAGTACGGATGGAAACAACCTTCTGAATCATGCCCTTCCTAGGAAAAGGGGAAACGGATTTAAAAAAAATTGCGGTATTTACTTTGACCTTAAAAATTGTGAAGCATCGCTTAACTAATCGCTTTGTGCATTTGAAGTAAGTAATTAAAAATAGCAAATATTTTCATTCTGACCATTTGCGAAAATAATACCAGTGTTGTAGGATTAATTAAAATCTTAATTTCCCAGTTCAAATGGTCAAGTAAGCAATTTTCCATTGCAAATTAACAACCAGAATTATATCACTGCAGTCGTTTTTTTTTTATTTTTCTGGCAGTAGGGATACAGGAAGATATTCATATTGCTGTACATTTACGCCTTAAACTTCTGACCAGACTGAAGGTTAATGACTCGCATGTTTTTGTTGCCAAACATATCTTTTCGGGCAACGACAGAATGAATGTTTACACATCGGAATGATGAGTAAAGATTGTGGATAAAGAACAGAAAGAGTTTTTAGGGCTAACATATGTAATCGCACGTGTATTTGCTTTGCTTAATGACCAGGAGCCTGTGTGTAACTATTTCCAATGTAAAATAATAGTATATGAAAGCGAAACCAGTTCACTTTGACTAGGTAGAGATTAATAAAGAATATATATATATATATATATATATATATATATATATATATATATATATATATATATACTATATATATATATATATATATATATATGGCAGCTGATTAACTGTACAAGTCATTATAACTGCCGCCTTGCTTGTGAAACAAATTTGAATTTAAAGTTAGCATTTATATATCATGGGAATATAGAGTTTTATAAAAATGTGTGAGCAAGTTGATTTCCATGAAAAATCAGGCAAACAAAACTTTCAGTAAATGAAAGAATTAGTTGCAATTTTGCAAAAGGGAATATTGATGGCAAATTACTAATATGAAATGAGTAACTGAAAATTGTTCATTTTCAGTGTTAATTACATACTGATTCATTAAAAATTGGGGTTAATGTAATGTACCGGAAATTCAGAAGGGTAATATCCAAAAACATCGAATTTTCAACTACATATGTAATTATAAAGCAAGTAATTATTTGAATTGCTTTTGATGTTAACACTCATGGGTTTTTCTATTTAGCGTAAGGATTTTAGGGTGAGATTTCATATTGCACAAACATGCTAAAATGTCGGCTCTCATTTGTTTGCTTTACTGATTATAGTGAAATGGTCTGTCATTATTTTGTGTGAATACAAACTTTGTGAGAAATCTTTCATTTCTTTGTATAAATAAAAAGCATGGTGGAATGTCTTTCATCTTTGTTTTAAATGTCGAGTCTTACTAAGTTATCTAGCCTTAAATACCAGAGAACAATTTAAAATGTTCTTGTTACTAAATATGATGATGTATTAAGTCCTTTTGCTCAAAATGATTTGCATAGATGCCAACAATCACCGGCTTTTCCGTTCTGTACAAGCATTTTAGGGGCCCGTCTACATTACTAAAAGGTGCTGAGAAATCTTTCATATGATTGTATACAAGATACTGTATTTCTTCCTAATTTAGTAAAATAGTTTACCCATACCGCCATAATTATATAAGGGCCAGTGGGTAAAGAAGCCAACCCGGACTGGATGATGGCGGGCCTTAATGGAAAGTTCATTATATATAGACTGGCGTTGTTACGCAGAAATAATATGGGTATACACTGGTTTTTATTTTGTAAGATGCTTCTGGCCTTCGATTTCTGGTATCTTGCATTTTCTCACGCCGGGGAGTCTCGTCATTACTGTCTCCTCATGCCTTTAAGGGTCTTGGGATGTTTGAAATTCCCGTGTCAGGAATGACAATGGGCTGCCCCGACATTCCCGAAGGTTAGTCATATCCTTCACTCCTTAAATTTCTGAGAAAAAGAACGGACGGAAGATAAGAGCGAAGAAAATATTTTTTCTTTGTTTTTAGAAGAGTAATAAATTGATTTGCATATTAGAAAATTAATTTCCAAAAATATTACAAAGGAACATTTTCATCAATATGTATATAAATGCAATCATATATAATACCTCTGCTCTCAACATTCGCACCATTCAGTCGTTTTGGTTAATTGATTGGAGTACCCAGCATGTTATTAGTGGCTGCTGGGTTATCGTAGATGCCACAATTTATCATCGTTATTCAAATGGTGATCATATAACCATTTTTTTCAAAAGTTCGGTGGTTTGTTAATGGCCGTAGTACAGTATATTCTTCCAAAGTTTAGTGCTTAATTGCAATTTCTTACTGGATATTTTCTTCCATGCTTCTGTTTTCTTTGAACTCTTTCTTCCTTTCACGTATGGACATCGCTTCTGTATTAGCTGGTTTTACAAGGTTACGGTCCTTCGGCTTGTTCAATAGGTATGGAGACTTCCCATGATTATTTCTCTCTCTCTCTCTCTCTCTCTCTCTCTCTCTCTCTCTCTCTCTCTCTCTCTCTCTCTCACATAGAAACGATTTGACTTCGTAATTTTTCCGTAAACATTTATTACAAGATTAACGCTTTGTTAATTATTTTGGAATAAATATTTTATATTTTGTCATATCCGTCCTCCATTGGTTAATGTTGGCAGAAAATCGTAAACTCCAGGACATTGTGTAAATCGTTTCCTGAATATATAATTCAGCTGTTTTTCAGTGGCTGGCTGTCTAAAATATCTACCGGAGAAACTCAAGAGGGTACAAAATGGCCCCATAACCTGAAGCCGTAGGTAGTCACATAAATATAAACGGTCTAAGCAAATAAATTTTACTATATTCAGTATTGTTGTATTTATGTTAATACGTGCAAAATACAATTGTAGACCGTTTTAAATGTAATAAAAATAAAAATCTCAGTCACAGAACAGATAATCTGAGAAATCCGCAAAGCATCTTTGAAAAATTTCTCCAGAGTATACATCCTAAACTTTTTTTTTTTTTTTATTAATGTGTACCTGTCACTAAAACTGTAAATTCGCAATTCACAAAGCACAGATATGTGGAGCAAGAAGTATAGAAAACTATGTCGTTTTATTTTCCACAAGGAATGGAACATCATAAACACAAATTTCATATATTCTTTTTCGATTCTCATAAGCATAAACGTTTCAAGTAGCTCTATGTGATAGCGAAGTGCATAATTGAGTATTTATAATTTGCAGTTTACTTGCTTGAACGACAGGGTCGAAAGGCATATGTGAGCTAAGAACCCTAATACGTAAATAGGATGGGATAATAGCAAGGAAGACAATTTTTACATGACTCCTGAAGTGCAGCGTGAACCTGGAGTATCTGTACTTGATTCTAGGTATCGTGGTGATTTTCCAGACCCGTTTCAGTCTTCTTAACTGCTGAATTTCTAAGACACTCAGCTCCTTCATACTCTAACCAAGGCGATAGGATATGTTTTTCAGTCCTTTCTCTTGGTCCTTGAAAATGGCGTGGATCAATTTTAAGCGATGATGTTGAGGTAGATAACCTTATGGGTTATCTGAGAGAATCTGGTCTTTTTAATGATATATAGTTTAGTATATTTATTAAAGATTTGTCATATTTATTTTATATATTAAGTATATATTTCAAATTTAAAATTTTTATATATATTTATTTTTTATGGTTTTTATCTAATATCATTCTTCATTTTTTACGTTCATTTTTTAACACAACTTTACTAGTACAGTATGTTATCATTAACCTTTTCATCATCAGTCACATCATTAATTTATATATTTAATTTTCATCGCTGAGCTGAATAATCCTGATGGGTTCCGGCACTTGGTCTTCAAGACCTAAATTTCATAATCAATCAGTCAATCAACATGATGTATCAGTTACAAGTTCAAGTTTGTTCGGAATATGTTAACAGTACTTGTACTTTGTTCGATCGCTTGAGGAAATACTTTCACCATGAAGTTCATAAGACATTCGTCTCTTTCTAGATGTTCTCATCGTCCAGAATTCCTATTCCAGTGCAAAATCGGTTTCTTCATCATCATCTAACATTTGACTCGTCTTTGTAAAATTTTTTGTATTCGTGATGTTTACGGTGTTTCAATGTTCGAAAGCTCTTTTCCTTTTTCTGCGTTATTTCAGACACCGAGGTAATCCAGACCTTAAATTTGCAGATATTCCCGGCCGATACCAGGGTATTGTACACCCGCCATGAAATGAAAGTTGTGAAATGAGTGTCAAAGATACTCCATTTATTGAGAAGTGAATCGGCCTCAAAAGTAACTTTAGCACCAAATTGGAGAGGTCTGTGGTGAGTCAAGGGCCACGTGTTACACCAGCGAGTTTCTTCAGTGTTCTGGGAATTTTGACCAACTTTCCATTCTGAAGGAACTTCTCCCCGGATGTTCGTTCTCTTACATGATTAAGAAAAAAATCACTCTGCTGTAGTAGTCCGATCAAGTTTTTCGTACCAGATCTGTTGATGGCAAATTACCGAAGACACATTCCTTATAATACTTAATGGCTCATAAGCCAAAACAAAATCATAAAAGATTCTTAGTGAAAAAAAAAAAAAAACTCACCAAATAAGGAATTGAGGATATTTGTCGCGAGAAGTTTCACCATCAAAAGAAACCTGTGCAATATTTTTCTGCCATTCATTTCCAGTGTCTGACATCATTTCGGGGCCCACTGGGAAATTTCCCTTATTCCGTTGTGTCATCCGCCACTGTGTTTCGACGAAATGACTAAGACCCTTTCAGTGAGTGTTGGTCGTAAAAGTATAGAATTGGCGGCTGTTTATTAAAACTTGAGGAAAGAAATCTAGTTTTAATCCAAAACTCGCTAATTGGCTGGTAGCCGGGTAGGTGCTCTGCTTTTCATGTTGCTCTCTCTCTCTCTCTCTCTCTCTCTCTCTCTCTCTCTCTCTCTCTCTCTCTCTCTCTCTCTAGTCTCAGTGTAGTTGGGTGGAGCGCGGCCGCTGCTCCTTGTAAAACTCATATTCAAATCTCGAACTATAAGAGGATGAACGTATGGGCCAGATCTTACAATCCAGTATGCCTTTGTTGACTTAAGCAGTGAATTAGGTACCTGTTTGTTAGTCGAGAGAAGGGAGTTAAAACCCTTGATGTATGTCGTTGCTCCGTCGAAAATTCTGTCTGTGCTGCAATACCGTATTGTTTTAGCTAAGAACTGACCCTTTTAAACTAGATTTCTGAAATTATTGGCTTCCTTTTCCCTAAAAATATAATCCTGAGGTAAATCATCCTCTGGGAGACGTCCTTTTTACGTATATTATGTAGTTACTGAACTTTCTCTACTCAAGATTTGTCATCAGGGAACTTCCTCTAATTAAGATTATAAAAAAGTTAAATGATCGCCCCCTCAGGTGGGAATACAGTACGAACAATTTTCAAGTCCATAATATAATTTAGTATTGTATGTGAATATAAGAAATAGTTTCTTCTTTTGGTAATGAACTGACTAAGGAGATTCACTTTCTAGTACTCGTTAGCATCTTGTCCCCAATCTTTATATCAGGTTATTTGTGGTTGAACTGAAGTTATTCATAGTGTTGCTCGTGATACGAATTGGATATATGCGTGATTCAAATTCTGTGACTAACAAGAAAAATGTTGAGTTCTTGTTCAAAGTTTATAAAACAAAAGTAGTTGTGTGGTACTGTTTAGATGAACGCAGAAAAATACGCACAAAATTCGTATGGAACGTAAGCGAGAAGCGAGATACAGAACCACTCCCAATAAGATCAAGAAAGAGGATTGCCGACGAAGAAGAACGGCTATTAAATCCCGCCTTTCCTTTGAGCAGTGATGCATCAACCGTGTCCCTGTAAAAGGGAGAGGAGGCCTGGAAACAAAGGGAGATCATTGAAGGGCCCTTCGATTAGGGCTTCAAAGACCAGTGGCGTTTGAACCTAAAAATAAGTTAGGCGTTCTTTTGCTGTTGATAGGAAAGGATGCTTTTGAGAAAGGTTCGAAGATGATTTTACGCAGGTGAAAGGAGATAAAAGGAAAATGCATAACATAAGTAATTAACTGGCCAGTAACCATAGTCGATAAAGCTTTTGATCGAGAATACGCGAGTACTGCAAATGGTTACATTGGGTAAATCTGGAAAAGCAATATTCTGTGACAATTTCGGTGAATATGTAAATATCATTTGGGTTATTGATTCCAGTAAAAATATGACAATTGCATGGCAATTGCAGTGAAATAAAACAGGTTCCGCAACTTGGTAGGTATGTAGGTAAAGTATTTTTTCATGAATCAAGAAACAAGCAAGAGAAGCCACAGTACTTGCTTAATATTCGTGTACAAGTAAATTATTAATTTTTAAACTGTCTTATTAGCCAAGGAAAATTATGTTTTGAACTCTTAAAAAACTAAAAAAAAATGTTTGCATTGAGTAAACCAGACCGGAACACGTTTTCGGTGTTACCTGAGATTAGTGAATATGCTTCGCGTTACCACTTCGCTTCGGGTGACGTTAGGAGTTGTATTGTTCTCTCCAAAACGAACCATAATGGTAAGAGAAAAGAAAAATGGAAAACAAGGAAGTTGCATTAGATAGTGTCTGTCTTTGTTTTGAGCGTCTGTTTCGTGCAACAAAAAGCAAACCATTTTTTTTCAACGGCATTCAGGGATTAGGCGAGGAAGATTTGATTGTGAAAAAAATATGAAAAAAAATATGCTGAAGGAGACAATGAAAAATGTCGAAAAAATAGTATCGTGGAGTTTTGCATTATGACTGATACTAATCATAACATTTTTTTATTTTGGGGGCCAGGGAATAACCAACAGTTCACTCCAGAATTTACATTAAAAATTAAACCTGCCATTATCAGGTTTTTAGTTGGTTGAGGAATGAGCGTACCCAGTAGCCCTGATGTCTCTGGTTTTAACGGTACCATGTAGCGTACAATACTTTTCTTAAAATTTGAAGGACCCGCTTAAAGTTATCGGGAAAAGGTAATTTTGAAAGGAAATAAATGCACTTGCGTCATATGGTTGCAGGTCGTCAGTGCGTATGTCTTTGGTGTTCTTTTCAAAATCAAAAGGTGTTTTCGGCCGTGTTGGGGACAAGTTTTCTTTCCAGAATTTATGCCGTAACAGTTCTGAAAGTGATTACGCTCAGAATACACTGTACTAGTCTGCAGACAAGATTTAGCGTTAATATTTTCAAAAGAAAGTGTCCTAAGAGGTTGCGCGGGGCCGTGGGCAACCGCTGTGAAGAAAATACATATTCTGAGGAGTATTATTTGAAAGTGATAAAGAATGGAAGACATGATCTGTTTATTTAGTAAGCTTTATACTGGTAACTTTCTTACTAGATTTAATGTTTTGTTGAATGTGATCCGTGCACAAAGGCCGGTGATTTTATATAGAATCTTCTGTTTGCGACGTACAATCAGCTACACATACTCTGAACCACAACACCCGCCATAGAATGAAAATTCTATGCAAAAATAACGGTGTTCGTGCAGCTATGATTTTCGACAAGACACGCATTAAAGAGTTTTCCACTTCAAAGCTGGACATCTATGAATTCATTAATTCGTTTTATAATGTCAAAACCACGATGGATAGATCTTGCTATGTAACGCAGAGTGATGAAGAAGGAAGGTTACCGCACTTTGGTACCTGTCGGACAGGCAAGACAATATACGTGTTTTGACAAGAGATAGAAGGGGAGGTTCATTACGTGGCAAGATAAGTGGAACAAAGTTTAGTCTGAAAGAATAACACGAGTTTTACAACCATTAAGAGTTTACTACCTGTTTTAATCTAATGGATAAATGTTAATAGAAGTATAGATTTAAGAGTTTTGGAAAATCTTATCAATTAGCATTGTAAGGCTTTGTCGCTAGGTAAATGAAAGAAAGAGGTTTTCAAAAGAAATAGGATTTATCTTCTCATTTGATCAAACTGGTAAATTATTTTGCTATTACGTCAAGACCAGTGCTATGTTCCAAAGCCTAATTTCACTAATTGAATCCACTCCAATATCCGCTTGGTACCGTCGGGTTAGCATCCAAAAATAAGTTTGTTTTGGAGCCCAAGGATTGGGTAAACCTTCCGAAAAGTGTGCTTTTCGCAGTGATTATTTTGAAAAACACCGGCACCTAAGTCTGTTAGTAGTGTAACTAGTTTCCACGAAATTATTCGGACATAACTGACACACACATTTCTATCTATCTAGATGTTTATTTAAATGGGACTCATGGTGTGATCAGTATCGTCCTCGCCTCATCAGCATGTGGGACTAAGTTTGAATCCTGGTTGATGCGGGGCGGATAAGTACGCTTAGATTAAAAACTCATTTCCCTTTAGACATAAGCAGTCACAGTATATTCTTTTTAAAGATCTACTGGCAATCCATTTGCGAAACCAGTATTTTTTCATTATTGGCTAGTCGCATCCTGCTAGTAGCCATTAATTCTTTCCTCTATAGGTAATGAACCATTATCATCCTCATAATAATACGCTAGATGATGGGAAATAGCACCTGATAGCGTACTTTATCCGTGTAATAATTTTTCCTCTTTATTGCTCCTTGCTCACTGATGGAATATCATCTTGTATTTTTCTTTTACCACCAAGATTGGTAAGGTTTTCTTGACGCATTCTTATAGGACTCCATAGTTTTCGGTATTATTTTGTTTGTGTTATATTTAGCAGTACATTGCTCTACTTCTTTTTTTAAGTTTTTTTTTTCGTTATCACATATGCACATTCTATTCTTTGATATTGAAAGCTTTCTTATCTAGTTCGTGGCCGATTTGGCTTGTTCCATATGAATGTGTTACCGATTTTACTTTATAATAATCATTAAGATCCATCGTCATCATTTTAGTTAAAATTGTGGTAGTATTGCTGCTCACCCAAATAGATAGTTAAACAATAGCAAGACCTGTCGATTGCAACATTCGGGCGATCTTTGCAATAGAAATTGGAAGCTGATATCTAAAATCGATTTAGCGTCTTAACCACCATGGTCTCTGACCCTGGAAATTGTTTTCTATACTTTTTCTTTTTTTTAAGAAGATTAAAAAAGCTTGTTAAATAGCTCCCTTCGAGATAAAGTTCGTACATTTTATCTGCGTGTTGACGTTTCTGGAATGTTATCTTTCCCCATAAGGAAATTATTTTCTGTTAGCAAAGGCAGTGTTGGTAGAGTAAATTTAATCGATATTAATACTTTGTGTTTTTGCTCTTTCTAGCTGTTTTGCCTTTTGCATCTAAACTTCCTGTCCATAAAAAAATTATTTAATAAAAAAAAACTATACTCGGGATTATAGTTAAAACAAAGCTTGGTAATATGCCTTTTACGTTTTATATCTTGGAACCCCCCCTTTTTTTTTCTCTCTCGGAATTACGTCCAGTGTTTAATTAGATTCAGGGCAGCCTAGCCGATCCTCCTACAAGGCAAGCCTGTCAATCGCCTGGCCACCAACTTCTGCCGTATAGCAATAGTAATCAACAATCATTGGATTGCGTGGGACGGTGAGTGATCTTATCCCAATACAGGAAAAATTTGGAGTCATCATCTCGCTTCCGTTTTCCCCAACTCTACAATCTTTCGATCTGTCAAGAGACGTGTCAGTTGCTTCCAGCGAATGAATCAGCATTCTTCAGTGATTGGTTGCGCTTGTATATTTTATATACACGTTTATCACAACACCTGATATGTTGGTTGTGGGTAAACAGTTTCATTATGTCCTGAGGGAAGCTTCCTCAGTCCTTCCATACAACTTTCCTGGAGAGTTATATCAAGTTGCATCTCGCCAAACGATTGAAGATGACAGAGCTAGCCTCAAGAGGAGGGAAGATAGACCAAAGAAACCAGAATGATAGGACGAAATGAAGACTATCATCCGCCTTCCTTCATATCAGACGTCTTTCCTCATTACCCGCGACAGAGACCTTAATGCGAGAACAATTTTACTAAGATTAGAAAATGTCTACAGTAGGATGATAGGACAAGGTGGTGGGGGAGGTAAGGGAGGTACGGGCTCATAAAGTGATGAGTAGTTTCATCGTACATCATATTACATTGTTATGAGATTGAGATGAGTGATTACCTCCACAGCCTATATAATAACGGAATACTTTATTCTAACTTTGCGAGAGGCTCCCACGTTCATATTTTTTGCTTATGGCAAAATTGATTTGGTGTCTTTTAATCTTGAATTTTGGAAAGGTCGTCTCTAATTTTACGTCAGAAAAGTACTTTTTAAGTTACTTTAGCATCTCTTTACATTAGTATGTGTATAAGAATAAACAAACTCGACGACTATTTACCTTCAGCGACAGATCACATACATTTTAACGGCATTTACTGTATTAGTAATCTAGAGTATAGATTGGTTAATTGGTATATATTCAACCTGGGCTTAAAAAAAAGAAGTTAAATTTTATAATATGATATCAATTTTTTCGTAGGTTTCTTGCCTCTTTTCATCTGGCAGTTGTTTCTTCTCGTTTCTCATTTCCCCTTGTATAGGTTTTTCACTGGTAGTCCAGCTCTAGATTTTTAGTTATTTCTACCAGATTTCTTCTCTGCACTATTTCTTAACAGTCCAACCAGGTCCAGTTGCTGTGATATTTTTCCCATTTTTTCGGAGTTGTATTGTATTCGTATACCCTCCTTGTGCTGTTCGCCATAATTTTCTGGTTTTTGATGTACAGAGTAAGGCTGTCAAGAACGGTTTAGTTGTTGATCCAGTCTTTACCCTTATCTTAACTGTCTGACCTCTCTTCTAATTCAAGTTTCAAACCACCTTACCCTCCTGATATTAACCGTTCTAAGCATTCATGTTTTTGATTCTGTAAGTGCCTTGCCACTGTTAAAATGGACATTGTGTTTAAACTCAGCCGTGATTTGGGTAAAGTCTGCTTTCATTTCATATCCCATTTAATGTAAAATTCGTTTCATTAATCATACTTTGTCACCACATTCCGTGACTTGCGATGACAACCTGATTAGATCGGTATCTCGAAAATTTCGAAAATATGTTATACTTCTTCAATACCAGTAATAACAACTTTCAAAATCTCACTATTATTTTCTTCCAAATGCAGAAAATGGTAAGGTAAATAATTTGGTCTCCAAATTATTCACTGGAACATCATTTTGATTTTCAATCTGCTGTCCATATCCATATACGCTGAACTGAATTTACAGATGAACACATTCGCGTAGCCATCCGTTAATTTCAGAATCAAATATTGTTCCACGGCTGGGAATGAAAATCTTTCAAGCTGTTTTGTCGCGTCTTTGTTTTTCGTAAATTTCTTTCTATTTCATTCTTCCCATCCATTTTTACTTAGGGTTGCTTATTTCATATTATCAGGTATAACTTTTTAAGGACCTTGCATGGAACGTCTATATTGGAGAAACCGCTTACGAAATCAACAGATTGGTTATTTTTGTGATAAGACTTTCAATATGAGCTTAAGTTCGTTATGCTCTTATACATAACGAGCAGGATTATACTTACAACCAATTTTGGTGATTTTAACTTCTGAAACTGATGCTTAGAAAAAATCAGAGAAAACTTTTTTTCATGTGCCATTATTGAAAAGGGATTTTTTTTCATACAGGCATGATCATTTCACTAGAAAGCTTCTTGTAAAAGTCAAAATTCGAAGTTGATTTTCATTTACTACATTAAAACTGAATTAAGCCTGACGATAAAAATTCAAGCTCCACCAAGCCGAAATGGCTTCATTAGTGTGGTCAGTATATGGAGATAAAATTGAAAACTATTTGCATCACTTTGGACCCGGTTGGCAAATTGGCGAGCAGATTTGGCGAATGAAATATTATGTGGTCTGCAATATTCATCTTATAATGTGTTCTCCCACAGACACTCAATGTTTATGTTATCATTGTTTTCCTTTAACACAGTCGTTTACTAACTCAGAATGAATTATATTCGTACCGTTTCAATTCAAAATCTATTTTAACTTGTTTCTCTTGTAATCTGGTTACCTACCAGTTTCAACATTTTCTTTTAAAATGTCTTTGCTGTTAATTTTCAGTGTCATACCCTTCACATTGAGCTAACCCACAATCTCTCTTGGTGCTCCTTTTATTTAAAAGAATAGTGAACAAAAATTGCAGTTTAATGGAAATGAAGCACCTAATAAAGGAGTACTAGAACCAAGCATACAGTATGTTTGTAATAATGAAAATGAACCCCTAGATCATAAGCATTTAAAAGGAGAAGGTATTATGAAATGAAACTCTGGGATTAACAAATGACACTTTTATTGACATTTTAGTTCTTCGACTACGCTTACACGAATAAATTCTTAGAAGACCTTTATACCTCACCTATACAGTTTGAAAGAAATAATGCAAAGTGACACAATCAAAAGTTTTACGAGGAAAAATGATTAGGGCAACATTTTATTCTTGTATGTCTTTCATGTGTGTTTTTAATATATATGTAAAGTATATATATATATGTATATATATATATACACATATACTGTATACATATATATATAAATATATATATATATTTATATATATATTAATATATATTTATATATATATAAATATATTTATATATATAAATATATATATATTTATATATATATAAATATATATATTTATATATATTTATATTATATATAAATATATATATATATATATTTATATTTATATATACGTAGATATAGATAGATTTATACTGCGCAGCTAAATTTGGACTCTTTGATATGTAAAGAATCGTCAAATCAGACTTAACACCAAAGATACAATATATCAAAATGCGAACTACATTAATAATACTCCGAAATATTAGAAAGTTAGGAACAAGAGAGAGGAATTCGCCCTAACCACTGCAACAACATTACTGAAGTGGTTTAGGGAGATTGACCAGCTTCGATTTGTAGTGTAAATGGAACTTTCGTCTTGCGCTTATGATCCTCATGACAAGGAGAAGTGGTTTTCAAAAGTTATAAAGTTTCAGGATTAATTATTTTGTAAATATATATCCTAGCTGGTGAGCTTCTGTCTTTGATACGTTCACCTTCTATGGGACAGAAGAAAGCCAGTCTCTTGCACTTGTTTGAAAATAATTTGGGATCTTGTTCTGTATACGGAACCATATTTATTTTTTTCTGACTTGAAAGTTGAAAAGTAATTTTAATGTGAACTTACGTAAATCGTCAGCAAAAGAGATAAGGAATTTAGTACCATTCATAAGACTATTTACAATACATTTAATACAACGAATCGTCTAGCAGTTAGTGACCTCTTTCACCTTTCGACACAAAGATCACAAAACTTTCCACTACAAAAATTATTTTCATTGTTCAAATTTCGAAAAGTTACCATTCATAAAGCATCATTTGAATTTGGAATTATAAGACACCTTTAACATTAACGAATGAAATCTTGTTTTGATGTCTGAAATGGAGTTGACATTATTTTGGCTCAGTCAGAAAGCGTTTTCAAGCATTTGCTTTAAAGATCAAGAACCTGCCATTCACGAAACTTATTGAAGAAGTCTGACGAAAATCTGGAACTTCTTGACCCTCATTAAGACTTTCCAACAAATAAGATGATTCAAAAACTTTCCATTCATAAACCCGCTTGAACATTGACAAAAATGAATGTAAGCAAAACAAAGCGGAAACAG
>NC_089795.1:71972662-72042662 GCF_040412425.1 Macrobrachium rosenbergii
AGAACAGGTCAAATTTATCTCGAGAGAGATACTTGTTCATTTTACTCTTCGTCTTACTGACACAAGTATTGCATTCGTTCAGTATTTATAGCGTGTATTAGTTTTCACATTTTTCATGAACAGTAAACTGTATATTTCGTCTACTTCGTCTGGATAATAAAAATTATAATGATGATAATAATAATAATAATTAATGGTAGTAGTAGTTTTGATAGCAGTAAGATTGCTAATACTGGTATGAATACTGTTACTTTGGCTGCATGGTGAAAGTAATTCTGAAAGAATTAAAATTATTACGGCAACTGTTTATGGTCTGCGCGCAAGCAATGACGGCTGTCGCACCTTTTGTAATTCCCCTCACCAAACCTTCAACCCTCTGAGACCTTAGTTACAGAGTTTTCTCACTAGTAATGGTAATATTAATAATAATTATAAATACCTAGTCCATAATTACTTTATATGATATAATTCATTAAGATTTAAAAAAAAAGTTTTTGATAAATAAGAAATCATATTTTATAAAGGCGTTACTATTTATGTAGTATTCTCTGTAAAAGTGTTGTAAAGAGGTCTATATGTAAAATCTTATCGTATCCGAAGTAGATTCAGTTCAATTCAATTCAGTTCTTTAGTTAGAAAAAGAAGTTGAAGAAAAGGAACACTATTCCCAGCACGTTTATGGTCAAACAAACCAAACGTTTTGTTGAGGCACCAAGCGGGATTATTTATTGAACCGTAAACGTTCATTGGCAAAAGTAATTTACTCTCCCCGATAGCATTGGAACTATATAGTATTTTATGATTAATTGCTGAAATACAAATGGAAATTCTACGTATGCCCAGGATTTTTGTTTATTGGCACTAATTGATTACTAGTTAATTGATATATATATATATATATATATATATATATATATATATATATATATATATATATATATATATATATAATAATAATATATATATATATTATATGTACGTATGAATGTATGTATGTATGTGTGCGTTTGTATATGTATGTATTAAATTTTAGTCACTTATTCACACTGTACTTTTGTATTCACAAATATTAAGCCACAATAAGTCGTTTAATATTGAATGCACTATACCTTTCAATAAGCAACCCACTGTGAATTATATTTGATATATATATATATATATATATATATATATATATATATATATATATATATATATATATATATATATATATATATATGTGTGTGTGTGCGTGTGTGCTCGCGCTCACATGCCTGTGTATCTCTTAGCCATTTTATCATTTTCATTTCCAGCTTATTGAGGATGAGCACACTGAATATCTTTGTCCTTACGACTGACAGTGCAGTGCCCTGAAGTTGTCTTATTCAGCTAGGTCACCATACTTTGGTCTCTTTATGATCTCCAGTTCCCAGACTTCATGCTTTCTTTCTTCATTCCATGTTCTGCAAAACAGTCGAGTTAGCATAAGGGGTGTCATTTCATTTTAACCAAAATCGTCTCGGCACTAGTCACATTATACCCGTGTGCTTTTCATTTCCTTATGATTGAATCCCCTTGAAATTTGTAAATACAAATTATCCCCAATATATTTTGTTCATGACCTTACAAAAAATTATCTGCCCAGCATTGGTTTTCTTCTGATTGCATTGTTATTGACCCATCTCGCTTTTTGCGTGGTATTTTTCCTCTCTCACCAGTGAGTGTATTTTAATAATTCTGTGGGTTAATGTAACACCAATGTAAAAGAGCACTTCATGTATCTTGAGAGATGTACTTAAACCTAAAAAATAAGCATAATGGGACATGGTATACTCAAAAGGATGAAGTAACTAGATGTACCTAGGATTAAGGAAGTTGAGCCTTTCAGATGTTTAGGAACTCGAAAGGGTCTCTTGACTTGGAATTAAGTGAATGACTAAAAAAGCAAACCAAACAGTGGACAGCCTGGATATGATTTGTATAACAAATGGACTAGAATTACACATAAAATTAGGTTATACACGAATCCAGTACGGTATGTATCACTTTATGGACATAGTCATTTGGAAAAAAAAATTCAAAATATATATAAAAAAATTTGGTTAATTTAAGATTAAAGCTTTACAAGAATAGTACAGTTCAGAGGGCAGGATGAGGGTAAATGATACAATAAGGCAGATTACACAGGTTCCACATTTACAAGATGTAATGAAGAAAAGGAAATGAAGGTGGCTCGGACCCCGTTTTTCGTATCGCTCCAGGGATAGTTTCATGATAATTTAAGCTGGGCTTCTTTGGGCACCAAATGAGCTGCAAGACCCAAGCCTGGTTTAATAACTACGAGGTGGGAGACTTCAGAGGAGTGTAGATTTGCAAAAATCATGGCACGGGAAAGACCTGAGTGGTAGAATTTGACAGAGACCCCTCGCATCGCTCTGGGTTGGAGGCGATGATTACTTTAATGATATACATGTAGAATCTGCATATCACATTTACGCATACACGTTATTAAATGTAGTTCATACATACTTTCATTTTATTATTTGTGTATTTCTGAGCCATTTAATCATTATCACTGATTTAGTCATCGATTCTATTTCGAATCTAGTGAAGTTGAAAGTGCAAAAATATTTTGTAATATCTGAAAAGCGCACTTTTCCGAAAACTAAAATTTTTATTGGAAAATTTACCTTATTTAAAAAAAAAATACAACTACAGATCGGGTTGGTACATTATTTAATTCTGGCTCCGATTAGATTGTGATAGGATGGGGCTTCTCGTGGAGTGAGTCGTGATAGTGCATTTTGGAATGAAGCTATTCCGGGAAACTACTTACACTTGATAGGAATATGTAGATTGGATCACCGCAGGTGACCACAAAAATTTTCTGTAGAAAAAAATTTCCCATAATGTCTGATGAAGTGACTGGAATTTTTGTTTTAAAAGTTTGAGCATTATAGGTTAACTTTTCGTATTCCCCATGATTCATATACAGTAACTTGCAGACTATATTCCGTGGATATGGGTTTTAAGAATAGCTTGTCAGTAATTCAAACGAACCCATTTAAAGACAAGTTACTTTTTATTGCAACACAGCCTAATTAATTTTAACACATTCATGCCAGGAAGATGTACGATAATTTTATGTGAACATCATTTTTTTGGAATTACTTTATCTGTAGGAGGTATCATCCTAGTAATTAACTTTTATTTCCCTTTTTGTTTTGATTTTTTGTGTTTTGTCTTTAGGTGGTCGGTATCTTTTGTATAAACGCTGTTTGAGTTTCTCACTGTTAATACGTGATAACGCCTTGATCTTTTAATAAGCAACCATTATCTAATTTGCCTAGATATTTTGACGGGCCCTGTTTGTAACCTGGCACGTAAAGTGGTATAGGACATTGTTGGGATGACTGCTAACGAGATTTTAGTTTAATGGTGCTTTCATTTTGTGCAGGATATGGTATGCCAGCTGTTACGAAGATCCATTTTACTGTAGCAGCAGTGGGTACAGAATAGTCTGCGATATTATCGGCTAATTTTAAGATCAGAAAATTTATGTGCTGCTCTGTTTTTATAGAGAAACAGCATCTTTGAGTGAGCATTCCTCAGTTTCTCTTAAAATCTTAATTTTTGCCACTTGAGCTGAAAAACATCTTGAACCTTTGTTTTTTAATTTGTTTAGAATTTGGGTTGCATTGTCAGCGATTATACAGACGCTTATCTGAGGCTGCGGTAGTTGTTACTTCGGTGCATTTATCGTAAAATACAATTCCCTGTAGCACTCGTTATGTCAAACACAATTTACTTACTGTGATTTTGTTGGCTCATAGTTATTTTTTATATCTTTATCTCATCGAACTTTGTTAGTTAATGTTAATGCTAAGAGTCGTCTTTTCTCTTGCCTTACTGAAGCGTTTTGCCTCAAGGAGACTGGGACTTTTGCTATTTGTCAACAGTTATGTCACTGGACCTTATAATTTTGTGCTACTACGTTGGTATTACGATCAGTACCACTGAAAAGAATCCCTTTTATTGTCGACCAATGATTTTTATTTATAATCTTAAAGAACCTGAAGAAGTCAGTGAATCATTAAAAAAAAATTAGGTAGGCTCATAGGTAAATATAGATAGATAAAGACAATAATGTCATATCTGTTAAGCCAGAGGGTCCGTTAAAGAGGTAGACAGTTGTTATTTCTTTTTCTTTTTATTCTATTTTCTTTCTTTTCCCACTACACGTAAAACTACGTCATAAGTCTTTCCTGTTGTGTTATATTCTCGTGTTTTGAGTATCATGTCCGAAAGAATGAAAAAAATAATGTGTTTTGTATTACACGAACTCGAAATTCCCCATATGATATGAGCCATGTTTGGAAAAACCCGACACATTTGTCCTACTTTGAAACATAAGCTAGAGTTGTGTTAATCACAGTTATGAGATAACGGTGTTGCTTAGATAAAATACGGTTACGTTTTCAAGGAAAAATTGAAATTGAACCAGAAATTTACCGGAAAAATTGAACAGAGAAATTTTCTCCTCATTTTCGGACGCTGGGGCTGTTGAAAATAAAGTGGGATAGGTTTACGTTTTCCGGAACAAGGTAACAGTTATATACATTACCAAGGAAGATAGGGGAGAAACTGATAGTATACCGGGGAGAAATTAAAAAGGGCGGAAATTTTATCTTGGCGGTCTGACGTTAGAAACAATGGAATTAAGGTGATTGACTCACCTGTGGAGAGGAGGTAGCAGAAGAAGGTCAAAGGCCAGAACTAAAGAGCAGGTGATGAGAGAAAATATCGTGGACTTCGCCTATTGGGTCTACGAATATTACACCGAAGAACTTACGGTAATGATTTTTTTGGCATCTCACGCTTAAAAGACTGGAAAGGAACAACACAAAAGTTGCTAAAAATAAAAACAGTACAGCAGTACATATAAAACTGTTTCATCAATAATATATCATATATACACTTATATACACAATTACTCATTCGCATAGGTAATATATACACATGTATGCACGAACATATAAATATTTTATGTACAATACTGTGTGTGTGAATATATATTTGAATATATATATATATATATATATATATATATATATATATATATATATATATATATATATATATCTATACACATATATATAGTTACATTCACCAGTTACATATATTGTAATGGCCGCAATTACCTGTTAACTTCTTATTCCCAGACAAGTTTGGAACCCACAGTGGTTAGACGACCGTGGTCAGGTCTTAATCCACACATTAGGGTTGAACACTAACCTTAGTTTTCCAGACTAAGGTTCGAATCCCATTTAAGAATAAAGATTTCTTCATTCTTTTCCTTCCGAATTTCATGGCATTCAGTGGAAGGCGTATAAAAAAAAATCTTGGATATTAGAGAAGTTAAGAGATAACTTTGTGCTACAATATAATACAATATATATATATATATATATATATATATATATATATATATATATATATATATATGTATAATTACATATATATATATATATATATATATATATATATATATATATATATATATACATATATATATATATATATATATATATATATATATATATATATATATATATATATATATATATATATATATATATATGTATATATATATATATATATACATATATATTCATAGAGCGCACAGGTCGAATGTGAAGCTTTAGCTGTAAGTTATGATACAGGCACATTCTAATTGAAATTCTCGAAAATAATGGCGAAAGCGACCAAGCCTAAGAGCATCACCCCTACATGCCCTTATAACCGGCTTTCGTAATTAATGAAATGTTTATAGTTTTAGGTTGTGTATATTAACCTTAGTGGAATTCACATTATGAAAATAATCGGAATCTAACTACATTTATATGTACACCAGAACGACATGTTAAGCTTCATAGACTTGAATGCAATAAACATCGATATAAAATACAAGGAGCTCTATACACAGACTACAGTGACAACTTTCTCTTAGCGATGAATGACAGCACCTGATAAAGGATATATATTTATATGTATAGTAGTATAGTCGCTATGTACAGTATTATCTACATCTGTATCAATATGATAAGGAAAATATACGCATATGTTTATAAACGTTATATCAACCAACGCTCTCCGTCTGAGAAGAAAGAAAAATATATAGTATTACTCGTTGGCACTTTTAGGTCTTTTCATTTTTGTTAAGCTGTTTGATTGAATTATCGACTCATCGGGAATAGAATAAACATTATTGAACGAAGAAGTTTCCTTATTAGCACACAGAATCACTGAGTCTCTTCGCAGTTACGGAAAACTTCCGGATATGAATCATCTCAAAAATCATCTATAAAATATATATATATATATATATATATATATATATATATATATATATATATATATATATATATATATATATATATATATATCCAAAAGAGTTTGTAATATTGGCGTGAGACAAGAATGATTACAAACATTTTTGTTTTCTTCGTCTTTTTATATATGGTACATTGATTGTACTCTCCCTGCCATCACGAGGAAGAATAAGAAGAAGAAAAAACCAAGAAGGTGTTTTAGGTAGGCTTCAAAAGCCGTTTATTTCGCTTCGTTTCTCTCAAGCCGATGGTATTCTTTCAGCACCAGCGCACCATTTTTATAAATAGAAGATGAAGGAGAAGTCGAGAGAGAGAGAGAGAGAGAGAGAGAGAGAGAGAGAGAGAGAGAGAGAGAGAGAGAGAGAGAGTACTTTTCAATTCATTGCCCAGCGTTTTCGTCAGATGTTTTGAAACCTGAGAAGCGTCTCTGTGATCTTTTGTCAGATATGTATTTACATAGGAAGTCCATTTAATAAATGATTCTATATAGAGTTGATCTTTCTAGGTTGTCAAAGACCATTGAAGAGCACACCATCAAGTAAATCCTATTTCGACTTTGACTATATTGCACGACAAGATTTTGTTTGCGAAGTTATTAGTCTGAACGTATGGTTTTGAGAGATATGTACATACATAGTAAGATTATATATGTACACATGCATGTGCACATATTAATACACACGTATAATAAAGATGTATATAAACTGAACACCTAAGCTGTGGCAACGATCTTCAGATTTCAACCCTTCATCTTTCTTTGACCTGTACGATTTTATTCTTTTACATTCACGCGCATTTTTCTTGTGACCTATAGACCTGTATCTCTTATATGTGTATAATAATAAAATCCTTTAGATAAATCAAATGTGTTATTAGGTCTGAGTGAAATATTTCGCTTCCCCTTTTTATTAGTTTTCAGGATCTTTTAGAAATCCTTGTTTATAAAGTTTTTAGAGCGATCGTGATTGTTAGGGAGGATCTGACAAGCTTTCTGCAAGACTTTTTCGCCCTTTTAAAAACAGCTCTATTTTCATGGTGCTTTTATGGAAGAAATGCCAACCACTGATACTCACGCCTAATCATTGTCACGCTAATCTAGTCGTAGCTCTACTATACAAATGTTGGTAAAAACTACAGTTGTCTCCTCCTGAATTAAAATGTAATAATTAGCGGTCCATCTTTGATGTTAGTTTTGCCAAGGCTTCGTAGAAAGCATCCTTGAACGCGGAAAGAATTTTACACTAGACTTACAGAAAAATATTCCCAGATTATACTAATTGCGTTAATGATCACTTAAGACTCCATGAATTTTTTTCACAGATGTGAATTGACAATGTTGATATACTTAATGGTATATGCACCATAGACATATCACTCCTGTCTCAATATCTAAAGAACAGATTAATCATTTTCTCCATTTTTCTTAAATCAAAACTCTAAGACAAAAAAAGAGCGTAATAATGACTTAGCATGAATAACACATATCAGATAATTTTTTTTTTCCTGTGAAATTCTACTTTAAATAGTTGAATCGGTGACTGATATCCTCGCGTCCTGGTCAGCCAGAGGAATCAGTGAACTGGCCTTTGAGATCCTGCGGGATGGCTGCGGGGAGATTGCGGGGGGTGCAGCGGCGCTGCTATTGGTGTTGCAGCCGTTGATAACAACGGTCGTCATTGTTGTGGAGTCCGTGCATAGGGACTCTCTCTTGCCTCCGAACAGCCGTCCTCCCTTCCTGCCAATGAGAAGGAAACAGTAGGAAATGAGACATGAAAAAGAACGATTATATTTTTAATCCTTTCAGGACGCAAAAAATATTTTGTTTTTTGTTATATTTTGAAGTTGGTTGTGATGAAGTGATGTATTAGAATAGATATTCTTTTGGCCTAACTTACGTGAAGGTCTTATAACTTAAGCTCATGAAGGCTCTCAGAATATGCATCTGTATATCTATGGATTTTTTTTTTTTACTCCATAATTTGTAAATTTGTAGATGGCGTGATGGTATTTTGTTCAGGTTATATATATATATATATATATATATATATATATATATATATATATATATATATATATATATATATATATATATATATATAAATATATATTATATATTATTACATATTTATTTAGGTGTATATATATGTGTGTGTTTGTAATGCGTATGTATAATACGAAAATAAGATTATGAAGATAATTGGAGTCTCTGTTGGTTGGACAAATTCCGGAAGAAAGGGTCTTAAAATTCAGGTAGCGTGAAAGTACGTGTAAGATAGAGAGGAAAATGGCGCAGTATGTATGAAGGGGTTTGGCACACCGCTGATGAACCTGATACTGTAGGAATTCTCGGATCAGGTGATTCATTGATGACCGAGCATTTAAAATATGAATATGTTAGCGACATTTGTGTGTCTCTTTTTTTGTTTCGTTGAAGTCAACCCTCTTTGAAGAAACGGCTTGATGTTAAAGAAAAATTATTTGCATATATAAATTATTTATGAAGAAACGATGGAACTTGCACACAAATGCTCGGTTTTGGGAAGCTTAGGTCAAGAAAGAAGCTATGAACTTTAAATGAAGAGAGGTTGTTAGTGTGTGTGTGTGTGTGTGCTGGTGCGTGTCCGCGCTCGCTCACTCGCTTGCGTTTTTGTACGTACATGACTTTCTGTGCCGATACCTGTATAACTTGAACATCACGAAGTGTAGGATCGTTCGACCTATCCTCAAACTTTTCATATTCAATCCATGTTTATTCAGCGTTACGGTATTTTTTTTTTTTATTTCAAGTAAGTGATGAAAGTAATTCGTTAAGTAACTGTAAACCAAGGAAGATGGTTCAGAATCAACAAAAATGAGAAATCGCAATTCTTTTAGTAATTAATAAATAAATTTGTAAAGATTGCCTGATGCCCGTAATTAGCCCAAGCTTGCTGGAGGCAAGGAATGAGTGCGAAAGAGACATAACCCCCTGGAAATATTAATCTCGCCTTTTGAAGGAGGATGCAACTACTGACGAGCTTTTTGAGACTTCTTCCCAGTGCAGAGAGGGGCTCTTTAATATAGTTTACAATCCCTATCAATTTGTCTGTCCTGTTCCCCTCCCCATATGTAAATCTTGTGAATGCTTATTGGAATATTGGACCAAAGCCTTATTCTTATGAAAGATATCTTTGATAACGAAATTTTTTCAGGGATTTCAGCGTTCTTGTAGGAACTCTAGTGTTATGTATAATACACTTAGCTGGTATTTCTTGTTCATTTTACTTAAAGTGAACTGTTCCTTTAACATTTAACTTTACTAACGTTTCAAATGATATTTTGTAATATAGTCTTGGCTGTCATATCATTTCACTCCTTTTTGGACATTGGCACCGTTCGATTACTTGAAATAGTTTTGAAGAATCGACACTGAAATGGTGTAATACTCTCTTCCCCATTACCGTATAATGTCGGCAGGTATATGTACAATTCTTGTTACTTGAGATTTGATGATCTAACTTTTTTCATTAGCAATTATCATGCAAAATATGAGTATAGGAAATGTCAGTATAAAGCAAGCTTTACTTTCGCTTTTCCAGGTTTTTCAAACTTTATGCATTTATTACATTTATTTCTGTTCTTTTTGCACGATGATAATAGCTCATGAAATCATACTTGTGAGCCATTAATTGTTAAATAGTATCTTTTTTCTGGAACCTCTCAGATATATACTTCAGGCAAATTAAAGTAATTAATTTTAAAAAATTTTCATTTTGCTCAAGATACTGTAGATACATATAGTAGAAGGGAAAAGATTTTACGAGATTTTCCTTGTTCTGTACCTAAAATTACAGGTGCTAGTTTGCCGTTAGGAAGTCGAACACCTTTTCGATTTGCTGTGTTGTATGCTCAAGGTTGTACTGGTAACTAACCAGCTGTACGGTTTTTAATGTAACGTAAATCGGAAAAGGATAATGTTATCTTATTCTTTGTTTCCTTCAAGTAGGTCACATCATACATCATCTTCTAGTTCTCATATCGCCAAGTTTTATTGGAACCTTAATATCTCTTGGAATTTTTTACCAGCCAGAGAAGTTATCAGTCCCCTTCTTTGGATATAACATGGTATATAGTGTCATATTACTCTTTACGTTAAATCATAATATATTATAAGTAACTTTGAAAAGGATTATCATAAATAAATAATGAAATTTTGTACCCTATTCTAGTAATATGCAAATCAGACTAATGGAAATAAGGAAGCATGGCTAGTGAGGAGACGTGAATATTTCGGAAAACTTACAAAACAAGATTGCAGTTGTTCATTCAACTAAAAGAAAATTAATAACTTATTTCCGAAAATATGTAACGGAAAACATCACAGCTTGAAATATCTTAGCATGTAGTATGGATTTATGCAGATATGTGTTTCTCAAAAATCTTGGCCAATTTTTTTGCAACATATCGACGTAGACGCTAACCTGCATAAATATGAACCTGCACTGCAATATTTACTTCATTCCTAATATTTGTTACTAGAAGCGTTGCATTGCTGAAGTCCTTTTACAATATTCAACTCGAAATCACGGTAGGACATTTACGTTCTACTTACTACTCATGACATCATTTAGCTTGAAAATTCTGTAAACATAAGCCAGTAGGTCCCGTAAGCATCTACAAAATCTTGACAAGCGTAAATTACGTTGTGTTTATTCCTTTCCCAAATTCATTGTGTTAAGTTTATGAATTTCATTAAACCAATTTTGCGAAGCATACTTCATGTAAACTTGTGTAAAAACAATTACAGTTATTGCTTGAGATATGACGGCAAGACATCTTACCTCTTCAATAAACATGAGTTATAAAATGACCAAGCATAGATTTATGTTAAATCTTTCATTAGAATTCAAACTCGCAGATCGTTGCAGGTATAAGAACATGCAATAGGATCTGTTATTAAACATGACTTCAAGTTTAATATTTAAATTAACATTTTCTATCGAGATCTACTTGTCTAATCTAATATGCGTTTCTATCTACCAGGTACAGCCAGTGTCATTAACTCGCAGAGGCATAATGGATAACAAAAATTTGAACTACACACCACTATGACGTCAATGTGTGAATTACCTAACATCTGAATCTACCAGACAACAGCGTCAGAAATCAAGCACAAACTACACAAAGATTAAAGTCAGAACACCGACAGGAGATACCTAAACCAGCCAGCCTGCAAAATGCCATTCAGAAGTAGGTGTTGTATTTTTTTTTGGCTTGTTGATTATGTATGCATATTTCTTTATTGGTGTAAATTAAACGGTTGTTTTCGGTTCTTTCCTTTTTTCACATGTGGGAGTCCTGTATTATTTTAGTATAGAATTTAAGCTTCATTAATTATCCGTTGTGACACTTGGGGAGAAAAATTATATCACAGTTAATTCGATATATGAGATCGTATAGCTTTCAGAGCTTGATATTTTTCTGAACAGAAACTGGCTGATTTTACAAGTGTCTCACACACACACACATTAATAAATACTAAATATATATTTATATATATATATATATATATATATATATATATATATATATATATATATACATACATACATATATATACATATATATACACACAGCGTGATTTGTGTGTCACTCTTAACCACAGGGGAAATGAAAATCTGGGTGAAAATCCTGACTGGTTTCAATTTCATATCTGTATGTTGATTTGTATTGTTCCTTTAGCATATATATTGGAAACATCCTCCATAATGTATCAGTCCTCGTAAAATTATATATTATACACACATTTATGATATGTATGTATATATATATGTATGTATGAATGTATATACAAGTGACAAAAAATACAGGAGTGCTTAAGGAGCAAACTAAATACAGGATGAGAATGGGGAAACAGAGTTGCCAAGCTAGCATTAAAGGGGAGGTGTTGAACTTGGAGAATTCTTTACCTCGCAAAAACCAAGCGTTTATAAAATTAACAGTGGTAAGGACGCCTCCCTCATGAATGAAAGGTGCGGGGTTTGGTTCATGAGCTATCCGGAATGAATTGGGCTTGTTCTATCAAATCTCATTGTTCTGTTGATTTATGTAGAGGAGTAGGTACCTGGTGACTTACTGACACTGGTGGTCGTAACCATGGAGGAGATACATGGGGCAAAAACCCTATCATACAAAACGTGTTGAGAACCAGAAGACTAACACCAGAAGCTCCCCACCTCCCACCAGAAGCTGAACGTCCTAAATATAATCACGGTTTTTGAAGTGGAACCGAAAATAAAAAAGACTTGTAGAGGTGAAAAGCACCTGGCTCTGATGGAATCAGTGTAGAGACGATAGCTGAACAATAGAATGGCACCTTTTATACAAACTAGATTGTTTTTACAGATCATGTAATAAGGAAGCAAAGGAGGAACTTGTTGAATGTGGCAGTTTAAAGGCATTGTATTTATGCAGATTCTGAAGAAATATTTATCACGCTTAATCGTAGAGGGCTTGAGAAAAATATTGATAAAATGCGAGAGAAGAACAAGGTAGTTTTGGAAAAGGTGTTATTTGTGCAGATCAGATATGTGTGTTATGACATTATTGTGCAGCAGTTTCTCGAATCTAACAGTCACCTTCTGATGTGTTTTGTTGACTACGAAAATCTATTTGACAGCTTCTTTAGACCAATGTTATAGGAAACCTTGTGTCACTATGGTATTCTCATGGATAATGGTAAGCTAACTGAAGGCAATGATAAAAGACATACAGTATAGGCAGGGTTAATGTTGATGGAAGCTTGATAAGTGAAAATGCAGGAAATGGGTAGGTTCTGCAAGGTCATATTATGTTTGCTGTATGCCCTTCTTATGGGCTTTTTAATAACGAGAGGTTGGAGATGAAAGATAAATTTAGATTGGAGTAACGATAGAAACTTGACGGACTTTGAATACTCCGATGATGCTCTGTTAATCAGCCAAACACCATGAGATTTACAAGCTTGTTTGCTAGAATGCGTCATATGTCTAGAGAGTTGGGACACGAGATAAATCCAAGATAAACAGGAGCAATGAGGACAGTATGCGCAAAGGAATAAACTAACACTAGATAGAGAAAGGATTAATGAGGGTGAACCTTTCAAGTAGTGGGAAGGCTGAATGAAATTTGGAAGTCAAGTAGACTGACATTGTATACAAATGTACAAAACTAAAATTATACATTTGTTAGTACGATATGAATTGCTCTACTGACAAAGAAGCAAAACACGATTTTAGAATAAAGCTTTTAGAAGAATATTGGGTGGCAGAACAGAGTAGGAAATGATATCGTAAGGAAAATTAAACATGTTCCATATGTAGATGAATAAGTAATGAAGGGGAGATGGTGATTGCTGGGGCATGTCATTTGCATCACCCCGGGGAGAAAAGCTGGGTTCCTGTGGATACCAGAAAGTTGTAGCATCCTGACTTGCTCTGATGAGAACTATGAAACGGGAGGGTGGAGATTATTGAAAGATAAAGCACAGGAAAGATAGTTGCGTGATTTCTCTGAGGTCCCTCGTCTCACTTGAAGTTGTGTGTATGTGTGCGCTTGTGTGTGTAAGCTATTTACGGGTAGACTCGGCCAGTCAAACTCACCTCCCCAGGTTCAAGCTTAGTTGTATATTGTAGATATAGTTGCATGTATGAATGTGCAGCAAGTAGAAAATAAGGTAGAAGAAAAATAAATTCTGAAACGAGTTTAAGAGGAAGGAATATATACTGTAAATACACGGTAGTGCGAGTGAAGGATTCTTTTCCCTTTCACCTTAATTTAAGTATTTTCTGTATATTGTAAGTAAAAATGTTGATTATATCACTGACGTGAATATGTGCATTTGATTATGTCCACATAATACAATACAATCGTTAACACTATACCAAAATGGACACCCACATTGACGTAAGAAAAACATACACGAAGCCAAACATAATGACGAGAGAGAGAGAGAGAGAGAGAGAGAGAGAGAGAGAGAGAGAGAGAGTGTGTTGTTATGAAAGTAGAAGATAGAGTGCTTTTTGGGAAAACAGTGCCAAGCAAACGTCGTTTAAGCGGATAGCAAAAGAAAGACTTGTTTTCAGCAGTAACAATATCACTAACAACATATATGAACGAATTGCCAAAAGTGAGCGTTTTTGCTTTGCTATTTATTCAACATATATATTCAACCGTGTAATACAGAGTTAGTATGTCTGAATGATCGAGATGTGGAACCAACTTCAAAATAAATAAAGCGTGAAATATGACCAGATATATCAGTAAAAATAGAGAAAAAAAGTGACTAAATAAATGCACGAATTTCTAATAAAGTATTCCGAGTGGGTTAAGTAAGAAATAAAATTCCTCGCAAAAATGTTACGAGTTTAAATAATTTCGTCACGTTTCCTTTGAGATGCGTTAAAAGGTTCAGGGGGTATTCAAATGCAACAACGTTTACGAATTACAGTTCCTTATACTATTCCTGGAATTAAAGTTTAGAAACTTATATATGTATATAAAACTTAATAATTAAACTTAATGTAGGTTTTTATTGCAATGCGTATGTTCCGTGTTGTAGCCAGTATCATATGAAAGCATCTTTCACTGAGCTAAATTGTGTTACTTTTTTTTGTAGTTAATGTTTTTGTTTATCGCAGGTTTATAGTTTGCGTTATTACGTCTTTATTTTTTAACCTCTGTACTCTGTAACCAAATCCCTTTTGTCCTTCAGCCTCTTTTGCATGATACAAATGTACCAGTGTATGAACATTAAATTTTAGTGAAACGCTTAACCATTTCATATCGTAAATGAATGAATGGTAAGCTGTTTACTGTGTGGCTTTCATGTACTTTATCCCAATATAGTTATTATTTTAGTAACCTTCACGGAACTGGGATTGCATCAGTTTTGCAATTTTTCCGTATTCATAATAAGAAACACTTTCAGATGTAGATGGACAGCAATATGCTCGCCATTTAATAGAGCAATAAATAAATATTACAACACTCCTAAGAAGAAATTAGATATTTCAGTTCAAGTAATTTAGTAGAGTTATTCCACGGAGAGCTAGTTTTCTATAATATATAAATTCGAAGGTAGAAAATGTATTGTTAGAGGAGACTACATTACATTGTAAGGAAAGATACTAACGCCAAGCGAGAAACAGCAAGCCTTTATTCATTTATTTTATGCTGACCGTTATCTAATAATTTTGAGTTAAACATTTCATGCACCAGGTCATTATACTGGCATGCACCAATAAATAAACTTATTACTTACCCCTGTCAAAGAGGGTTTGTAGAGAAAAAATTACGATGAAGTGAATTAGTATACTGAAAATTCTTCTGATTCAAAAATAATTTTGATATAACAACCATTCATTCAGAATTTTGAATGCTTTCAATTATATTACAGTACTAAAAATGTTCAAGCGAATACATTACTAAAATCGAACTGCAGCTTTTCATTTGTATGGTAAATTACCTACAAGCATTTGAAATCAAAAGTTGAAACTTCCCATGTCTGTCATTGCTTGTTATTTTGTGAAAAGGCGTTAAATAATTCATAATGCAATATTTTCAAATAAGTTCACCATCTCTTAACTAATCTCTTCTCTGGTCTCACCAACTTTGGCCTATTTTTTTGCCTCAAGCTGCATTTAGTGATTGTGATTTATACTGCGGAGAATTAAGTACATAGTGATAATGGAAATTCGATTCATCTCGATATACGGGCCGAGAGACAAGCAATACAAGATTATAATTTTAAGTAGTCATGAATTTAGGACATAAACATTCAAATGGGCTTATTTTGTAGTTAAAGAAGGCGATAGTAGCCTATTTATGTACGGGATTGTGAGTGAGTTGAGAGAAATTAAATGTAAAAGATTGTCTGTAAAAATGTAGAAGAATTAAAAAATGCTCTAAAGTTTTACAATAAAATTTAACTAAGACACGGGGACTTTTGTAAAAATTTGTTAATTTTTAAAAATAATTACAAGTATATTTCTAGGACATACTCTTTTGTTAATAAATGTTGCTCTTGTACAGTTTTACTAGGCTCCTACAAGATGTCACATAAACAACAAAGGTGTTACTCAAGGTTGAAATCTTGCCCCAAAAAAAAAAAAAAAAAAAAATAAAAAAAAACTGAAGATAATTATTTGCAGTTCTCGCACTATGCTTCCTCATCATGATTCGTATCTGTACATAATACTGTATTTAATTCTTCTAAATATTTGACGATTGTTAGTGTTACTTTTGTCGTGTAGTTTACTTTCTCAGAATATTATACAAAATTCTTATTTGTGTGAAAGCTGGGTATTTTACTTAAGCCTTTATATATCTACAGAGACGGTGGCATTAATATCTTAGTCTGTGATCTTTTCTTTTGTCACTTAATGAATATTGGTCTCTCGTCTAGAAATCATCAATATTCTGGAATCGTTTAATACGCCATGTTGATACTACCTCTCAGTACCAGAAGTGTTGCAATTCGTTTATGATAGACGACAGAACGGACCCTGCTTGTTATCAATAATACCGATGCTTATGTTTGTATAATTGTTACGTCACACGACGTTATTGTGTGTGTGATTGCAATGTTACAAGAACTATTTTTCGAATAATAGCACTAAATGTTGCACATTCAGTCTTACGGGCAGATTCGCTTCTCCCTAAGAAGCTGTTTTCATAGTTTAGGGTTGGACCTTGGACGGTAGCTTACATGCTTTAGGCCTAGCCCGCTTTAACACTAATGATGATTGTTTTACGTCAGCGTAAATAAATCAATTGTAGCTAGTTATATGAACAGTTAATTGTACTCTTTAATCACGCCTCTCATGTAAAGACAAACTGTATTTTCGTTGATTTGGAATGTTTTGGATAGGATATTTTTCCCCCCACGAACAAGGATGCCGGCCATTGCTTGCAAGAAGACAAATATGGGCGTCTTCACTTTTGCCGCCTCTACTGGCTGTGTGAGGTCAACTCAAGCAGTAAGATGTGAAAAAAAAAAAAAATGCCAGAAAATGTGGTCGTGTGACTATGCCTTAGAAGAGTATGTAATACTGCCGATTTATTGACATTTGTTGATTGATTTATTCCATGGATTTTTCAAATTAATGGCCCTTTCGGCTTGTGTTATAAGAACGATTACTAATTTGTGATAATGATAATACACTTAAATAGCTCATCTGTGGATCTCTTGAACATTGAATCTCTAGGAACAAATGCAGACAAGATTATATCGACAGTGGAACAGTAAAAGTACACACTTCACAGAGCACGTTCTTTCAAAATACTATTGCATCAACGGATGTGCTGAGAAAGCTGCTTAATGATCATGTCGTGGCTAGTTTTGTATCCAGCAAAGTGCAGTTTGTTCTGTCACACAACGAATCAGTTGTGGCGTTCATGATTAGCTTCAAGATAATGGTGCAGGAAATAATTGCTAAATGGTTGAGGATTCCGGTATAAATCATTTTGTGGCTGTTTCAGGCAGTGTTTTTAAAAGAAAGAGAGATTGAGGGTACGAGAGCACGTCAACAAACTGAGAAATAATATATATGTTATCAGACTTATCGCATCACTAACGGCTCCTTAAAAATTCTAATCAAAACCATGAAACCCTCCAAAATGCCATTAAAACGTCTACAACTGCCAAGTAGATATTTACTGTATTACATGGAGCTTTCCCTGTAGTTATTTTCATAATGCAAATAATTTTGATTTTGATTCCGAAAAATCAGGATCATTTGACGATTGATTTAAAATAAAAATATAACAGACTCCAAGCGCTGTGTCTCGACCAAGGTTTTTTTATATTCACTATTCAGTCACATGGCCACTAATAATAGTGGGCCTTCATATTAAAGAGGGACAGTTCATTAACGCAACTTTTACGAGAGCAAATCCTAACACTTTTTCACTTGTGGTTGCCAAAGGGCTCTACGTGTGAATGAAACGCGTGTACGTTCATCCATACGTACACGTGTATATATATATATATATATATATATATATATATATATATATATATATATATATAGATATATGTATGTATTTTAATATATATGTTTATTTTTATTTGTTTATATATATTTATATTTTATATTTTATTTATATTTAAATATGTATGTATATTATGTGCATATTTGTACATGTATGTGTATTCCAGGTGATTTACAATTGAATTTACTTTCAAGTTAAAAGTCTAGAGATGAATTGTATCCCTACCGGTTACGACTCACTGGACCCGGCGCTAAGGCCAGTGAATTTGACAAATTCTGGAAGAACGAACCTATTTCAAGTCTATTTCGTAAGGTTAATGGATGGGCTTTTGTGATCTTAATTCCCCAAGTGGCAGCGGAATCGACGTGAAATGTGGTTGTCATCAAATAGAAAGAGTTAGAGACAAGGTTCGGCCCAAAACGAGAGATACTGTATATTATTACTTTATATGTGAAGCAAACGTTACTCTGTCTTTTTCCTAGAGCCCAGCGCGTTGGGATGATACAAGAATTATCAATAAAATATGTCTGATTTATGAGAGGTTTTCTGAAGGTTACTGACACTTGGTGAAACTTTAGGGAAGTCAAGTTTTCTTAGTCAGAATGGATATAAAATCTTAAAAGAAAAAATAACATATCTGTAACAGGAATGTCTTGCAATTATCGACTATCATATCGGCATATCTTTACTGTTACAGATCAGTATCCTTTATTATAATCGGGAAGCCCTCTCCTAACAGTTGATTCATAGTGCAACTGGTTGGTTTTCCTCCTGTTACACCTTTCAAACCTTTTTACTATCAAGTTCCATTTCAGCGCTGAATGACCTCATAGGTCCCAGTGCTTGGACCTTAGCCTAAATCCTATATGCTATTCAATTCTATTCTATTCTTCCATGCGCTCTCCTCTACTCCCATCACACCTCGTTCATATTTTTGCAATGTTGTAGATCACACGCAAGCAAAACAGCTTGTGATGATTGGAAAAAAGGGAAGGGAAAAGTACAAATGGTGGAGGGGCCATGTGGATGCTATGGGGAGTGTTGAGTTGAACTTAATACTGTTGGTTGTAACAGATGTCACAAGAGATGTTCGTGATAGCAAAACATACACGAGTAAGAGGTATCTGAATCCAGATATGTATAAGAATAGATAGGGAAGACGGAGCTAGAGCATCATGCTGTCCTGATAATGCAGGTCTCAGGAGATGAAAGATCGTTTGTTACCATGGAAACACTTCAGACCATGATGCAGCTATTTAATGAGCAATAAGATAAAAATAAAGCTTGAAATGCTTCAAAAAGTTGTATATTACTATGTACAATAGAAGCGGGTATTTAAAAAGAAAATTGAGGAGAATGGTGTAGATAAAAGTCTGGGGTTCATGGCCAGAGTGCGGTAGGAAGTTCATATTACAAATAAATTTGTCGAGAAACTGTATATGGTGTCCAGTGGAATGAAAATAGACGGAAGTCTTTATAAAGATGTAGATGCTTTAGGCAAGATAGGAATGGATGGGGAAGGTGAGAAAGAAATTGATATGAAAATAATAGAATGATCACTTGTAGGTTTGCCCATGAAATCATGAAAAGGGCTATAGATGAAGACTTAGACCAGAAGGGAAGTGAGGCTGAATGTGCACGGGAGAAAAGTGCCGATGAGAACTTCGTTTCACGCCTACCCCCAAAGGGGGCTTATGTGATACGAAAACGTTAACTCTTTTTTTTTTTCTAATTCATGTGACTTGTTGTACATTTAATTATTAATGGTTTCATTAATTTCCTTTTGTGGTTCTTAAGGTTTCAACTTTTCCACATGTTACAAGTTCAGTATTTTATTTTTACTTTTTCCGTTTTTCAATATCATCGTTTCATTTTTCATTTCAGTTACAATTTTTTTCGTTGAAGTGCATAATGTTTATATAGCTGGTGGGAAATATACTGGCCACCACTATTTAAATCATTCAGTTCACAGGACATCATTCTAATGAAACTTGGAAATGAAGCTTGTTCATATCAGTTTTGTGTGTGACAACAAGAGTGGTGTGCCAGCATCTGTCCATCATGTAAAGCTTTCATTGCAACGTATATTGCCCTCGAAGTAAAATTGTTTGTAGGTATAGCTTACAAACTATACGTAGTAAAAAAAAAAAAAAAAGGAAATTATCATGATCCCCTGTCATGAAAATACTTTTCAAGTTATTCGTTAAGCCCACGGCAGTAGAGATATATATATACATATATATACATATATATATATATATATATATACTATATATATATATACACACATACACATATACATATATACACATACATACATACTTACATACAAATTACGTTCAGTGACATACCCGTGCCGTCAAAAATGATGGCAGAATTTAAGTACTTTTGCAATTGCATTAAAGTTATGATAAATACATTGTTCATAATGTACATTACTTGTTGAAGTTCAGTGCTTCCGTCATGTTACTAAAATATTAAAAAATTAGGTAAAGGTAAAAATTATCCTTTGATTTAGGCTCATGCTTTAAATTGAAACAGTCACTGGTACGATAAACAAAACTAACATCACGTTTAAATATTCATACATTGTACTGTACTTAAGCCATCAAACATGACTGCAATGTGCTTTACAGTCCAGTGGCTTGTATAAATAGCTATATAAAATATATATTATTGGAAAGGCAATTTGTCATGGCTTTGTATCGTGCAAAAAGATCAGTACGTCTAAATAGTTATGCAAAAACAGTATTTTTGTATCCTAGGCAGACTTGAGTCCTAATTTTGGCTTTTTATATTCATTATATTTTATTTTCTTTTAACATACTGCATTAAAGAAAGGCTATTCAGCTTTAAAGTTAGACCAAACTGAATTTGAAATAATTTTCAGCCGTAAAAGGTTGTCCCCTGGGATGAGTGAATGAATTCTTTGTTGAAACAATATGATGGGGAGAGGGCTTTTGAACTGGTGAAAAGAGATTTCCCCACTTTAAATCTAGATATCTTTTAGTACTCCCCCTTTGTATCAGTAGTGTTTCAATTTCATAGTTTATCTGCTTTCTCCCATCTTGCTGTCTAACCTTTTGCTGTTCTCCTAATTTATCCTTTTCTTCACTGCCCCCTATTATCAAGAAAGGTTATCGTTACTGGGATTGGAGTTCATTTTCACAGTCAAATTTATGAGCTGTTGGGGTCATGTCAACCATCCAACAATGTTTGGACCTTTGAGATATCAATACACTAATCATACTGGTATCTCAGGGGCAGGGCAGTGTCTTAAAACCAATCTATGGATTCCAGGAGTGGGCTGGTTTTGGGGACAGAACTTTCAACATTTCATCCAGCATGCCCTTCAAGACAATTAGAGAGGGGATGATTGTATTTAAAATACGTAACGCTCTCAGTGTCATCAGGTGCGTTCAGCTTCCACTTATCACCAAAGGGTGTGTCCACAGTACAGTAGAACATGTCATAAACATGCATTAACTTATTGAATGCATATTACAAACAGGTTGAAAATAAACCATGACTGTAAGTGGAGAAGGAACCTTAGGCAAAAACTGGATAATTATATAAAACGCTGGCTAGGGCTACCAGTAAGTTGTTGACGTATGTTCAACCTGTTTGTGATGTTTGTGCGGTAATTAACCAACATGTATTTATATGTTTTACTGTAGTGTATACGCACCTTTAGTTACGTTGATGCCATCCCCTTGAGGTTGGTTAGGGAATGAACGTTTGGGAGTCATTCCCACTGATGTCATTGTTGGAGGAATGAGCTTTATGAAAAGCTAATTCGTCTTTTTAAGATTGTTAGCATTTATATTATGGTATCAGGCTCATATACCCCTGATGACTGCTGGTTTGGATAAAGACGATATAGGCAGTAGACAAACCTCAAACTAATCGTCAGGACACCAGCGTGGGAACAATAACTGGTGGAAATAATCCCAACCATAGTTTTTTTTATTGCACTAATTGATATGTCTTTTCATTATAAAATATTGTATATATATTAATGAAAAGATTTGAGGGAATACAAAGGATGAGACTCATCAGCATATGATGAAACATTTAAGTGTTTTATTGTTTTTGAGAGTATGTTGGCCGTAAAAGCTCAAAAGGATCACCCTCTCAACATGAGATTATTTAGCAAGAATAATTGCAGGATGATCAGTATGATTTTATTTAAAAATATGAAAAAAAAAGGAACCCTACTACTCCCAGAGGGTATTTTGCCACCTATAAGGAATTTAGAGGCAATATGATTAAGATAGAGGACTGTTTTGAATAGAATGTACATATTATCCCTGAAAATAATGTGAATTGATATTGACCAGCCATGGTAATTAAAGCTGGAAGTGAAACTCGGTGTAGATTACTCCAGAAATTCAAAACTCCAGAGGCCAGCAGTTTATTGTAACTTTTCCACATGAAACTTTCAACACCACTGGGGAGTGATGTACTCGAGTAAGCTTTACGAATTTTCCTAAGAGGAGGTTCTTAGACTGTGTTCCGACACAGTTAAAAAACTGAGGTGCTTATAATGCTGTCCTGCTGACATTTAATGTCAAGACATCACCACACTCTGTATCATGTGGTATCCATGTGAGAAAGGAAGTGAAAAAAATACAGATTCAACCCCATACAGTGCTTTCGTACAAAAACCTGTTCAAGTCGTAGAATATGCCATGAAAGTTCAAAGAACCACGATGATACAGTGTCTAGGTCACCAAGCACTATCAAAGTCAAGATCTCTAACCAATCTCCAGGATATGTCCAAGAAGATGAGAACAGGGAGGTAATAGAACAAATGTTTTCTGAACGCATCAACTTTGGTAATAAAATAAATGCTGTCTGGACACATCAACTTTGGAAAGGCATAACACATTATGATGGCAGCAGGTAGGAGTTCTAATGATTCTATGATTCCATTTAGGAGGAAGTGCAGGAAGATAAGAAGGAAGGTCTTATCAGTTTTCTTATCACCTCACTGCACAGACAGAGCAAACATCAGTAGAAGTCCTTCCGTTTCCCCAGAATATAAAATTACAGGAGGTAAATGAAAACAGTGAAAAGATGTCCAACATCCTCCGACGAAATGTTTACAGACTGCCAGATGTAGTTGAACATCTGGAAAGTAAGAGCTGCATTAACATAGAGACACAGTCTACTCTTTCAACCAAGTCAAAAACCCTAATAAAAAAAAAACACACACACACAAGATACGCCTCCCCAGATATCATTGCATCTAAGATTGATATTTCAAACTGCTTCACAGTTTTAGGCGAGGCAGAAAACTAAAAAAAAAAATCCATATTGCGAGAGGACCATGAGAGTACTACTTCATCATCTCGAGTCTGCAGACCCAGAGGTTAGATATTCAGGCATGTAGAAATAATAGATAAAAAAAAAGTAAGTGAAGAAAAGGGAAATAGGACAATCAAAAGGAAAGAGAGATCTGGCATGTATTCATGAATGGAGTAGACTTTTGGGGTATGAAACTTAGCCCTTCTAAAATTTAAAGTATGGTAGTTAGCTGATCCAGAACACTTTTGCCTTGCGTCGTGATTTGCATTTAATTGGTACTCTTTTAATTGTCAGTGACTTTTATCAAGATTTTAGGTGTAACTTTTGATAAGGAATTGACTTTAGAGAAACATATACATAATATTGCTTCTTCTGTTTCTCAAAGTTGGTATCTTGCAGAAGTTTTTTCGAATGCTACATTATGAAGCTGTTATATCTAAGCATTTTAACTCCTTCCTTCGTCCTTATTTGGAGTCCTGTCTCCAGTGGGGTCTTCAGAAACGTTTTCGAATGTTTCGTGATAAAACTACTATATCTAAGCATTAAGCTCCTTCCTTCTTCCTTGTTTAGAGTACTGTTCTCCAGTATGGTCTTCGGGTGCTGACTCTGATCACAAACTCTTGGATAGAGTTATGTCATGTTGACTTGTGGCATAGACGGAAAGTGAGTCAGCTGTGTTTGTTGCAAAAAAAAATTACTACAATGGCAATCATCCTCTGCACTCTGCTTTACCTGCATTAGCTGTTTTTGCTCGCAACACAAGGCAAGCTGCTGCTTCAAACAGCTTATCGTTTTATAGTATCAGGTTCAATACTACTGTATTCAGTTTGCTAGCTTTATTTTGGCTACAACAAAAGTGGAATAGTTTACCTTGTGCCGCTGTGGAATTTTCTGATCTCTTAAATGTTTTAAGCTATGAGCATATTCATTCCTGCTTTCTGCTCTGGTCTCCAGAATTCAGGTGCATCGGTTTATTTCAATTCCTATAAATGTATCGCTCACTTCTCTTGTAACTTGTCTCTCTCTGCTGTCTGATTAACCTTGGAGCCCTCTTGGGTTTATCAATCTGTTGACTCTGTCCACAAGGGTTCTGAGCCGAGGATTTAAGGAAAGAAAAGCAAATTCGTACATCCATGCTCAACCCAAAATCTTTGTCAAGTGATAAAGGTATGAAAAAATTCCTAGGGGAAAACTTTGCTGTTCTTCCCAAGGAAAAAGATTCTCACTCCAAAAGTGAAAAGACAGAATCCTCAAAAGAAACCCATTTTTATCAAGTATGGCCAATATTGCATCATTCAGCCCTACCTCCTTTTATTTTTCCTGTTCAACAAATCTTCAAACTAACTAGCATCGACCCAGCGGTGCATTCACTTCAGACTGCATCGCTTCATTTGTATCTTTTATTATGAGAACAGTTTGCTCGCTAGCCTTTATAACTGCATTACTTTACTTTTAGCAGAATAATGTATTCTTTAGGTTTTGTTCATATTTACCTCTATTTTCATTGTATTTTTCTCCCCTCTCGTTCTTGACGACACTATCCTTCTTATATACCTAAACATGGTTTTGGCATATGTAACGGACTTGTACTTCAGATAAACTTATTTTTTCTTTTACTAAACTACATATTCTTAAACCTTAATCCTGGTAGAAATCGATCCTTCATCCAAGGACACAAGTCTTAGTTCAAGAAGGTGTCAAGACTCGCACCTTCATTCAGTTAGGCATCAAGCCTTAAATCATGGAGAATTCAAACGTTTATCCAGGGAGGAATTAACCCGTCATTCAAGTAGTAATCATACCTTCGCCAGAGGAGGAATTAATACTAAACTCAGAGAATCAAACCTTGGTTAAGGGAGGAACAAAGCTTTATGTAGTGAGGAATCAGCCTTCATCCAAGGAATAACCAAACCCTTCTCCTGGGTGAAATATTCTTAAATCAAGAGATAAAACATCATCAAGGGAGGAGTCCGCCTTAATTCAAGACGTAAAACATTCATTCAGATATGACTTAGGTCTTGATATTTAAACAAGTTCTCTTCAGCGACTATAGACAGTGACTGTGAATAGAGAAGAAAATCAAAGGTAGTGAGGAGGCCAATGGAAATTAAGAATATTCGTGGACGAATCAAGTCTTCATCCAGGAAATAGTCAGTTTCATCTAAAGAGGAAGCAAGCCATTCATTCAGAATGGAAGGGGAGTTTTTGATAGGTATCCGTCTGAGTTCTTCTAAAACTAGAAGTTCACCTCAGTTATTGGACGTGCACCTGGCATCCCTCTTCCGCTTTCTTCTTTGAAATCAGACATTTCTAAGAAGAGACTGGCTTTTGAGGGAGAAAGTTTTGCCATGAATTTTGCTTCGGGCAAAACAAAAAAAAAAGGCCTGAATGATGAAAGAATTTCGGGAAAGTTTTGAGAAGGCAGTTTTTATGCAAGTCAATAAACAAATGATTAACATTAAAGATCAGTTCAGAGAATTAGTGCTTGTTTAATTAATATTTAATACACTACCATTGTGACCATTAGTATTATTAAATTTTTATTAACACCACTAAGTTAACATTCTTAACTCTCATGGGGATGGGCCGAAGGATTTGTTCTTAGTGAATTATATAGATATATTTGGCACATTGCAACTCCCTTAGAGTTAAGTAATTGGATAAACTACACATGTTGAAGATGTAAAATTTCTTTCATGGGTGTGTTTTTGATCCTTGACATATGATTTTGATTGAGCATCAGGCGTATATGTTTGATTGTACGAGATGTTTCTCGAAGACGGGATAATATACCTTCAGTATGGCGTTCTTTTTTGCGAATATACGCAGACCAGTTAAATGATGATAAAAGAATTTCCTAATTTTTTCCTAATATAAATTTTGATAAGTGAAAAGTATTAAAAGTAATTTGAAAAATAGGAATTTGTGTAAAGAAACCAGTATGTTGACCGTCTACCGGTCAAGAGTGTCAGTAGTTAGAGATTAATTGGAAATTGATATTTAGATGTTTTGCTGATTGTGCTATTTAAGAATTGAATTATATAATAATAACAGTATTACTAATCTTCACGAAGTTTTCTTTCCGTCACGATATAACCAACTTGTACTGTTGCATGCAGTGATTTAGAACATTACATTAACTTTAATTTCCTTTAAAGAATTACGCGTAAATGCTAGGAATTCTTTTTCTAATAAGTTCGCTAAAGCTCATCAGTAAAACGGAGCGGTCTGGTTAAACTGTCATATTGATTTTATAATATTTGTTTTAACTGCAGAAAAGAAAGAAAAGAAGGTATATCAAATATGAATGGTCAGTAAAAGAGAACTGTTCTGAACAAAAGGTGTGTTTTTCTATTTTTGAGGAAGAGACCAAGATCAAATCGGGCATCAAGGTTCCGCAAAGAACGGACCTCATAATCCTGAATCATATTAATGGGGGCTTTCCATGTGCAGTGCGCCATCATAACCAAGCTTTGCATGATTGTAATTCTCGGGTTTCCAAGACAAATTACTCGAAGGATCTCGGTTAGCCAAGGAATTATATGAGCATTGAATCTCGGGGGGTGAAGTTTGTGTCATATTGCCTGTGATGGATATGCTTGAATAATAAACTAAGGTTGTGTGGTATTTCTTTTTTATACTTAGAACACAGGGGTGTGGTTTGTACACTTCATGACGGACCTTGAAGAAAAATTACTTGTTGTTAACACTATATACGTAGAATCACATGGCAAGATTGAATAGTTAAGAATTTAGATGGTATGTAGGGAAACAGAAGAGTGGAGAGAACTCATTTCACTTGAGAGGAAAATGTGATGTGAAACATTTGGTGATGGTTTATGTTTGGAATCGCAGAAGTGTAATTAACATTATTCTTGACCGACAAAATAAAATAATGTATTTTTTAGCGAATCTTTGGCTACAGAATCTGGGGGTTGAGGTTCGAATCCTATATGAAGGATTCATTTTAAAGAATAGGTTAGCTTTATTAATTTTTACTCTACTGTCTCAACGTTGATGTTTATTTATAATTATGCCATTTCTTTAAAGAATGACGTGTGAGTATTTGTGTTTTTTTGTGATGCAGAATATTTGAGGGATGTGTTATCATATAAGGCGAATTTTGTTTTTTTTTCGTTTTTGAATAATGACCCATATTCATTAGTTTTGCAAAGCATGACAGTAGTTATTAAATATTTTCTCTGGGTGCAGAATCTCAACATAGTTTTGGTTAGGTAATGTTTTCATTTGTCCGTTTATATATGTGTAAATATCTGCCAGCCTGTTAAGAGAGTATATGGTTTAATTTAGTTTGATACGCTTCTTGATCACGTGGTAAGAGATTGTTAGAATTTCCGTCGTCTTAGAACTAAATTTAAGAAAATTTGAATTCCGACCAATTACCAAGAGAGGGTGTTTTAAGTCTTATATGGAAATATCTCAATCTAATCATCAGTTGGGGACTGCTATCTAAACTCTAATCCAAAACAGGAATAATCTTGCGTTGATTTCAGTACATTTATTGACTCCAATCCGACGCGATAGGTTCTATCTTTAGAACTAGGGATTAGAAGTATTCTCGATAAAAGCTGCCGTAAGTACGGTTGAGCAGGCTTCTGGTAAAATGTAATTCTTCAGTTGAGGGCTGAAAGGATACAGTTTATGAAAACATGGATGATGCGCATACAATTGATAATGAAAATCATGGTAAGGGTACCGTTTCAAAACCCATTTCATTATGTGAGGGTAATAAGTCTCTAAAGAGAACTGTAAAAAATGTATTCAAGGATTAGAGGTCCCGGTGCCAGAGAACATTAAATCAATCAGTCAGTCGAGGATTAGAAACATAATATAATTAGAAACAATTACAGCATTTTCGTAATAGAACAGACTTCTAATTACATTAGGTTATTCCTTCGAGCAACAGCAGTAATAATAATAATAATAATAATAATAATAATAATAATAATAATAATAATAATAATGAATGTGTTGATGGGTTTATTTACAAGAGTTTGCTTAATATGTTACTTTCATCTATGTTGAAGCGGTTAGTGTTCAACTTGACGTATCACGAGTAGAAAAAGAGACAGTAGAAATGCAGAGATCAGCAATACTTAGCAGTATTTTCTTTGTTTCTTATTTCTCAGGATCCAGGCCGCTTATGTAGGCGTTTGGTTTAATAACAGAGAAGACGATACCAGTAAAGATGAAGATGTAACAAGGTAAGTGCTATAACAGGTTATAGGGAGGCTTGCATGGCTTTAAAATGCCTTAGTAATTGCACTGTTTTTTTATAGATCCACAAGTTTATATATTTATACATATATATAATATATATGTATATATACACATATATATGTGTGTGTAATCATTAGGCTACAAATGTTTAATGTCCAATTCGTGCTGCGAGTGTCCAAGTCACTTAGGTACCAAACCATTTATTACTTATAATTCCCCGAAGTAGCGCGAATTGATATTAAACGACATTTGTAGCTTAATGTTTTTATATGTAAGACGGTGATGTGATAAAAATTTATGTAAATATATTATATAATTTATGTATATATATATATACACTTCTGTTATATATATATATATATATATATATATATATATATATATATATATATATATATATATATATATATATATATGTTGTTATGAGCTGCTTAGTAATCGTCAAAGGTTCAGTCTTTTATTTATTTTTTAACACTGACGTTGTGAACTGCAACCGAGAACAAAGGCCAATGTACGTGGCCAGAAAGATGAACTTACGGAAGGGCGGCAAGAGAAAAGGAAAAGACATACCCATATTGTTAACAACATCTCTGTATATATATATATATATATATATATATATATATGTGTGTGTGTGTGTGTGTGCTGTATATATACACACAAATTATAAATACGTACTTACATACTATCACAAATATCAAGTCACGGCTATCATTAAATATCGAGTTCACAATACCTTGGGAATTAACTTAAACCCAAAGAGAACTATCTGCACCAGGTTCGAATTGCGGTCGGTGCAGATTAATGTCATGATATAGTGAGTTTAATATCGTGTAATATTTATATCCTTGGATGAGTTAAAAAAAAAAGGGCATACGTTACAAATTTTACATACAGTACATACATACATATACATACATACATACATACATACATACATACATACATACAGTACGTACACAGGCAGTTAAATTTGTCAGTCTTAATTCTCCTAGGTGGAAAATTATTGCCAAGATATTTTGATTTTAATATCATGTGATATTTACAGCCTAATGTCAGTATAAAAAGGCCACGTGTTGCAAAACTTTACATACATTCATAAATACACACTATATGTATAATATATACATACATATATGTTACATATATATATATATATATATATATATATATATATATATATATATATATATATATATATATTTATTGTATATTTTGATATACACGGACATATATAGATTACGGTTAATATGCGAAATCGTTTATTTTGTAAATTTTCTTCGTGGGTAGGTTGAAGAAATTTCCCTAGAAACCGAGTCATTTTTCATTATCAACTAAAGTAGCGGTTTTTTTTTCTTTGCAAGGTCGCCGACAGTCATTCATTTTACTAAATCTCCAAACCAGCAAGGTAAATCTCTCGACCAATGTCACATTAGTGGATATAGGAATCGTCTTTGTTCTTAGCACCTCCTCTTATTCAGTAGTTGGAGACACATTTACATAGGTGACCTCGGGTAATGCAGCCTTATGGCCCGTAAGCCATTTTAAAACTTACAGCATACTTAGACAAACTAGGCGGTATTTTCCATCCATAACCTCGTAAATTTATGTTTATAGAGAGATATTCTTTTCTCTAAGATGGGTAGTCTCTACTGTCATAAACAGTTTGTCGGCTGAAGTATAGCGAAGGGAAGCAACATTTATTTTTATTTTTTTTTACGAGCTAGCTGCCCTTTTAATTTAGATTTCCTTGAAAGACCATAATCCTTTTGAATATACCTCTCCTCCGGGTTTCTTAAATTCTTTCAAGTAACAGTTCTTATATTCACACACTACACTGCATTCCTTCTCTGCGACATGGCTAAGCTTAGCGTCATTTTTATTCAACTGTTAGTTTGTCGCAGGACCCACTTATTTGTGATAGTAAGAAGCAATATATTCCAAAGTGACACTGTTCGCATCGAAGAAAATTGCGTGAAACAAACTGCGTGCCATGGAATAACCAGTGATTATGTTTTCTTAGATTTTTGGAAATTTTGCCAAATGACCAAGTATTCATGACATTTTGTAAACTTGCTTGCAAGAAGGAATTTGCAAAGTATATTGTGCGCGCGGGCGCACGCATATATATATATATATATATATATATATATATATATATATATATATATATATAGATATACACATATATCTATATATATACACATATATATGTATATATTATTTATGTATGTATGTGTGTTAGTGTAGAAAAAAGTAAACAGAGAAATAGGAAGATAGATGAATAGAGTGAGAGAAAACTTGTTTAACGAATATCATCAAATTAGTGTAACGAGAACCGAATCTGTAAATGGCAGAAAGAAGCGTTCTCTGCATTCTTTACTCTTTTTCAGTGTCAGTAGTTTTGGGAAACATAGATTGCCGTCCCAGTTAGACACCAGTCGAGGGCTGCCCACATGCTTGGGAGATGTATGTATTGAGTGTATTAAAGAACGTCGATTTCATGAGGTGAATGACGTACTTGAGTGATAGCCTACATCCTTTAGAACGCCTTTTCTTTGATCGAGAATGAGTGTAGCCCTGTCTCTTAATTTGTTGTTACCTTTCAACAGGAAAATTGACACATTTTATTTTTTTTTATGTATTTTCCTTTTTTTTTATATTACTTCTGAACTCATCACCATTCAACGCCATCTAATCATACTCGTGTATGGACCACTCTATAAATTTTGTAAGTTACTGTATATAGAGGCTCAACTTTCAGCTACGAGAAAATGAAAGTGATTCACGTAAAAACAAAATAAATGCCAGTGAAGAAAAAAAAAAAAATATCGAAGTCTGAGTGTTTCTGCCTTAAGACCTTATGAAAGCAAGCTTTGTCCCAATCCTGAGATTTTGCCCAAGCAGCTTACTGCATTTGTAGACAACGCATTGTCTTGACATTTCTGTAAGATCTGTAATAGTAAAAAAATATATATATATATATATATATATATATATATATATATATATATATATATGTTATATATATATATATACACATATATATATATGTATGTGTGTATACATGTTTTTAGGAGTGTTTATATAATTATATGTACAAAGTATATATATATATATATATATATATATATATATATATATATATATATATATATATATATATATATATATATATATATATATATATAAAACTAGCTTGACCAACCCGGCGCTGCCTGTGAAAATTGAAGAACTCAGAAGAATTTTCCTGCACCTCCTTGTGCTGACTGTCCCATTTATCCAGATATTACCATGGTGACTGTCCCTTTTATCCAGGTATTACTGTTCTGTCCCATTTATCCAGGTATTACTGTGGTGATTGTCCCATTTATCCAGGTATTACTGTTCTGACTGTCCCATTTATCTAGGTATTACTGTACTGACTGTCCCTTCTATCCAGATGTTACTGCAGTGACTGTCCCATTTATCCAGGTATGACTGTGCTGACTGACCTTTTTATCCAGGTAGTACTGTAGTGACTGTCCCACTTATCCAGTTATTACTGCACTGACTGTCCCTTTTATCCAGGTATTACTGCGCTGACTGTCCCTTTTATCCAAAAATTACTGTCGTGACTGCCTCTTTTATCCAGGTATTACTGTGGTGACTGTTCCATTTATCTAATTTACTGTCTGTCCCTTTTATCCAGGTATTACTGTGCTGACTGTCCCTTTTATCCAAAAATTACTGTCGTGACTGCCTCTTTTATCCAGGTATTACTGTGGTGACTGTCCCATTTATCTAATTATTACTATACTGTCTGTCCCTTTTATCCAGGTATTACTGTGCTGACTGTCCCTTTTATCCAAGTATAACTGTGGTGACTGTCCATTTTATCCAAACATTACTTTGGTGACTGTCCCCTAGTTGTTACTGTGGTGACTGTCCCATTTATTCAGACATTACTATGCTGTCTGTCCCTTTTATCCAGGTATTACTGCACTGACTGTCCCTTTTATCCAAGTATGAATGTCCATTGTATGCAGATATTACTGTGTAACTGTCCCATTTATGCATTTATTTCTGTGGTGGCTGCCCCATTTATCCAGGTATTACTGTGCTGGCTGTCCCTTTTATCCAGGTGGTATTACTCTGGTGACTGTCTCATTTATCCAGACATTACTGTGCTATGTCCCTTTTATCCAGGGATTACTATGCTGACTCAGTTTTATCCAGGTATTACAGTGGTGAATGTCCAATTTATCCAGACGTTGCTGTGGTGACTGTCCCCCGGGTATAACTGTGCTGACTGTCCCTTTTATCCAGATATTACTGTGGTTGCTGCCCCATTTACCCTCACTAAACCTAACTCCCCCCCCACTAAACCTAAACATACCCCCTACTAAACCCAAGCACAAACTTTGATACGGAATTATTAATCACGGGAGAGAAAAGCATTTTCAATAATGTATTTCTATGGTATCTAGTAAATAAAATGAGGTATAATAAACTCGTAGAGTTTAATTACCACATTGGTTACTAAGTCTACAGGCAGCACCAGCCCCGTTTCAGGGAAAGGGATGGGGGAAGGGGAAGGGGAAGGGGGTACGGTTTTGAAACCTACCCTCTTATCAAGTTGGGTCAAATGATGGCCACGTGCCAAATTTTGTCTAGATCAGTCAAGCAGTTCGGAATTCGATAGGTCATAAAGTTACAAAACATACAAATATACAAGCATTCACCTTTTTGTGTAGATCGGTCAAGTGGTTCGGATTTCCATAACGCACACAGTTACAAGCATTCACATTTATATATAAGATATACGTACACATATACTATGTATGTATTATCTTTATGACTCTCCTTGAAAGTTAGTAAAAAAAGATATCGAAGGGGGAAAATAATTCCTTTTGTTTTAAAACACATGCGTGTAAAATTAGGTAGCATTCCCTAAAATACCTTTGTTTGACCAAGGGTAAAATAATGACTGAAGAAAAATCTCACCAATATAAAAGGTGACTTGGTTTCCAAACATCATGGAATCAATTTATATGCTAAATACGTACACCAATCAATCCACATGCAAAGTAATTGGACTCTTGATCAATTAAAATGCTAATAAACTTCTCTGCCGCGGAAGATCCTTTCCTCTTTGGTCTGATAATGCAGAGTGATGAGAAAATCGGATCTAAAAATACTGACGAGTAAAATGAATAGAGTAGAATAAATGGGTATTTCAGATAGAAATTTAATAATTGCCAGTTCGTTTGTTAATAAAGAATTTAGCGTTGTGTTATCAAAAGTCACAGACGACTTGTCTTCGGATATTTTTGTTCTGAAGTTTTCAGAAAACATTCTGCATTTTTCTTTATTCAGCTATCAGCTTTCTAAACCTAAATTTTTCGAGGGTTGTTTTAAAAAATTCTTTTGCTACTTTTTTTTCCCTTTATTGAATATTTTTCATTTTTAGATTTCAAGTAATTTTTACAAGGGGGCTTTGAAAGATCTCGTATTAGGAGAGCGTAGACAATAGGAAAAGAGATAAGAAACTTATATATTATCTTCGAGAAATGGAGACAGATTTATTAAGCGGGTGAAGAGAACTCTGTTAGTTAAGCTCTCATTATTCTTCCCTTCACTCTTGTTCATGCTGTATTTATTATCCTGGAAATTTAGTTAAGAAATTTCTTGACATCATCGAAATTCTTTAATACCCTCACTAGATTTGAAGGCAAAATTTTTGGGACTCGGGAAGCACCTTGTCGCAGCCTAATCTTTAAGCGATGGATCGAAAAGTCTTGGGCAGCCTGTGCAAAGTCTTCAGAGACAGGAAATTATGGATCATAAATGCAGCACGATCACGAGGTAAGGGAGGGAATCTGAGTGGTTACGCTAATAGAGTTCTCCTCACCCGGTTAATAAAATTGTCTCCATCTCTTGTATCATATATGTTTCATATCTGCTTCATATTGTCTCCACTCTGCTAATAACAGATCTTTTTGGTTTATAAATCCTAATGACCTGTTTCCTGAATAATCTTCTGTCACTTTTATACTCGTATAGAGAGATATAGTTACGAATGCGCAAAATCACTCTCGGTCACTGCAAGAACATTATTCGGTCACTGCAAGAACATTATGCAATAGAAAAGGTGCATGGATATCTCTCTCTCTCTCTCTCTCTCTCTCTCTCTCTCTCTCTCTCTCTCTCTATATATATATATATATATATATATATATATATATATACATACATACATACATACATACATACATACATACATATATATATATATATATATATATATATATATATATATATATATATATATATATATATATATATAAATTTAGTGAAACTATTAACCTGGGAACGATACCAGCGGAAAGATGGTTTACTCAGCGTATTGTAATAAGAACGTTACTCTTATTTTTTACTTTTGCCCTTGACACTACTTTAGATATTCATTTTTGATTCCTGAACAATGCAGACAAACACTTTATTGAAATTTTGAGGTGTTCTCGTTAACCACAACCCGACAAATCCAAAGCAACCGTAACTCTGATTAGTTTTTATAATAAAAAAAAGTTGAATGATAAACATTGTCTAATAAATGACCCGGCTGTTACGCCCATGTGAATTACTGCCTCGCCTTCACTAGGTCGCTACCAAACTCTGGTTTCATAAATATTGCTCTGGGTTTTGTTCAAGGAGATTTCTGGATTGCATACGCCTCTGTCTCTCTACCCTTTATTGCACATTCAGATCCCAGGCCACATATGAGAATAGCGCTGCCCTCCCGTCGGTCTTTTTTTTTATAAAGATAAAAAAAAACTTTAAATAAAATATAGCAGTAAAATATTGTTAGGTATAATGGAAGGATCTTTCAAATTAATCACCAGCGGTTGCAGTTTTCCATAGTGTACCTCACGGAATTCTAGAGAGGAGGGGTTGACAGATTGCCTGGGAAAATAATGGTCACTGGCTTTCCGTGCAGAACGGTGAGGTTTTAGGCAATAATCGGTTTACGGGTTGGGGAAGACAAGAGGATTATTAAATTACCCTTTCCATTCCATAGTGTTTGGAATGTATTTACTCCTATAGAGTTATGATTTTTAGTTCACTGTACTGAAAAAAATTATAAAAAATATTGAGTATTTCTATTTATATTTTGGAGGCAACTTTAGGTCAGCACGTTATTTAATACAAGAAACAACCTTTGACGAATTTTCACATGTATGGCAATTGGTATTCTTAGTTTATTATCAAACTTTGAATTACGATAAGACTTTATAGATTAGTGGAATACTTGAAATTAGGCTTATTATTAATACAAGCGGGATCTTTTTTTATGGCAACTTTAAATGTCACCATGAAAAAGTTTTTGAAATTCTTTTGTTATGCTGCTTTGTATAAAAAAAACGCATAGTTTCATAGAGATATTTTTTGTTCACAAAAAGAATGTTAGTGTAAAAGTATGATATGGAGCGTGGCTTTCCAGTTACAACATCCAAAAGCTGCTTAAAAAAAGAGTGAAAAAAGAATGATCACGGTTGTCCAATAAACGGCAGCTTCTGTAAATGGATTTCCTGCATCTCTCATATAACTTTTAGCTTCATTGATTTAAGCTGTGTTTCGTCAGATTATTTATATGTTCCATACGTACAGATGTGCGTGCATGCATACATGTACACAACGTATATGTATTTACAGGAAAGGTCCTTCAAAACAAACGTAATGGGTAAAATAAAGTATGTGTGATAGAATAAGATGTGCCGTGCACTTTGTGGAGTATTTTTTTGCTAATTTACTTAGCACATAATAACGAATGTTACACATTTGTTTCATATGTGTGCGCTGTAAGCTTGATTTACCTATGCTAAATACCATACTGTCTTGAAAGATCACAAGCTTCACCCATATCAGTTTGTAACGGAGCTCCTGATGCAGATTTATTCACTGCGATCACAGTCCTGTTTGTTAGCTGCTGCTTGGTGCTGTAAGAAAAATATATTGATTTATATTTCCCTCTTAATTATCCACCACTCCCCTTTTTGTGAAACTACGTGGCCTTCGTAGCTGAGTAATTCAGTTCTATGATTTGCCTGTGCAGTCCTTTTTTAACCAATCAAAATCCAAGTGACGAAATTATCACATAGGAAGAGAAGTTAATTAACACACGTCTTGAAATTCCGAGGTAGTTTTGGGCCGTCATTCCTCTCTCTTGTCATTCAGAGAAACATGAAACTGTTGACGAAATTAATGTTAAGATGATGAGTTTTTATTTCGTAATTTTGTCCATTATATTTTGATTTTTGGTGAATAATTATCGTATTGCTTGATTTTTGAAAATTAGGTTAAACTTCATGGACGTTTACTGATAATCTTATGCAGTGTATTTTTAAGGTAATGTCACGAAACGTTTCAAAGAAAAATAATGTTTCAGCTTTTCAGTTTCGTTTTTAATTAACAACCGTTATTAATTTTTTTCCATTCTTTTCACTGTTAAAACAGTGGTGTCTCTTCGGCGATAATCTCAGCGTTTTCTGAAAAATCATCACTTTTTTAACTGAATCTTTATTGAGAAACATTCTTTCAAGTATGTTTTTCCTTTCCAATAATTGTTATTGGTAAGGTACTCTGTGGCTACGGGATAGTGTTTGTGTGTGCGTGTGTGTGCGTGTGCGTGTGTTTACGTCATAGATTCCTGAATCCAAATGTTAGTGACAGTGCCATTTACAAATACGAACTAAAATTAATGCTTTGCTGTGTTAGATGGTACGTGTATACGAAAGGCACATGCATATACACTTATTATATAGCGTTTATACAAATACTTCTCGTAAATTTATTTAAGTTATACGGCTTATTCATTATATTTCTATAAACAGAATACTCTGTGAATGTATGTAATCTCGACTCCATTAAAGAACAGAACCCACGAGTGGGGATTGATTGCGGCACCTCATAAATGAGTTTCGTTCTGAAAAGCACTTGAAGAAGGACGCCCCTCCTTGACTGATTTGACCCCTGCTGACCTGGTCATAATTAAAAAAAATGGATGGTTTCAAGACCTGTAACCGTATGCCATGAGGACATGTAGCCTTATGTACAAATGAATGAAACAGCAAATTGTAGGATAAACTAAAAATTAGTGACTAAAAACAAACGAGGTTTGCAGTATGGGAGAGTGAAGAATAGTCAGCAGAATTCAAAACGGAAATAAATATATGGAATAGATTTTTTCAGGCTGATGAAAAGAACAGTACCCATAAGTAAAAATTAGCTTCTGATTCAAGCTCTTCTTCCCTACCCTCCTCACATTGCATAGTATGTTAGTTAATACTGGAATTTGTAAAGCCATGTGTATACCTGATGAAATAAATACCGTTTAATGAATGCACATTCCTGTATGAATTTGAATGTAAATACTGAGAAAATTCTAATGTTCTTTCACGAATCAATATAAAGAAAAATAAACATAGCAACGACAGTAAACAGTCTTCCCCCCCCCCCGCCACCTGTAACCTCCTAACGGGTACAAAATAACTATAAGTTACGTGTCGTACAACAGTTGTGCAGGTGCAAGTGTTTCATATTCTTGAAGAAAAGTATATAATTGGTAACATAGAACCAACCTGTAAAAGCCGGAATAATGCACTAGTGAAAATGAAAGTTGAAGAATGTTTTTAGTTTTCGTAAATTAGAATGTGTGTTTACTTTTCTGTTCTAAGGTCGTTTGAACTACATAAAGTTAATTGACTTTAAATTAGAATTAACTTTTCATACATTGTTACCCAGTTAATCAGAACTGGGTAAAAATGAGAACTGAATAACTGTCCATTTCTACTTGTCATTGATTCTCAGCTCGGTTTTATTCATTTATATCTCTATGGAAAGACACTTGTGTACGACAGATATATTCTGTAGCACCAGCACTTTTAGAGGTGAGGGTTCTTACAAAAATATGAAGGTAACAAATATTTCCGTGTTGTCTTTCTTCTGTACTTTAAGAGCAGTTAAGTGATATTTCCTATTTCGCAGACCCTTACACTTGCACAGACAAATTCACACAGGCGATTTTGTTAAAACATCAGTTTCTGCCTTACTCAGGACAAATACCTAATCAGCAAAGTACGCCATGTGTTGATGATAGGTAACGATTGAAAGTATTGTCACATAACGGGATTCGGTGTGTAATTTCTAAGTCCCGTCCTATAAGAAGCGATTTTTCCCTACTACTTTTATTTTCGGCAAATTACGAGGAAAATGTTTATATTTTGATCATTATAATTTTTGTCAAATGCATATCCTGTTGATAGAGCACATTTGTTGTTGGGTCTAAAACTGTATGTAGAATGGACTGCATGATAGAGATAAATTTTGGCGAATGTCTTGCTTCAGCTTGAAGAATATTTGTAATTCCAACAGCGTAATGCTTGGAATCCTCCAAGACAAGAAGTATTGCCACTGACGGGTCATGTCCTCTCCCAAGGGATCTACAACCCTTTGCTAAGTGATATGGCGTCAGTGCCTTCAGAAATGTAGCAACATGTCTTAAAGTAATTGGTACCATTAAAAAGAAGGCTACAAATCGAATTATGTACCTTTGGCTCCACATATACACTACGTTATATATATATATATATATATATATATATATATATATATATATATATATATATATATATATATATATATATATGTGTGTGTGTGTGTGTGTGTGTGTGTATGTTATATACACAAGCATATATATGTAATGTGTGTGCGTGTCTGTGTATGTTTATATGTATATATATGCACGAATACCTATGTCTGTGAATTTATACCAAACTACACTTTCAATTGAAATCCAATTTATTTTTACTCGTTATAATTTTAATGCAACAAACAAGGAGGACTTGGTTAATGAGTAGTCATATGTTCTGTTTCTTATAATTTTCTTGTTACGAAATAGGAGTGTAACTTAAGGCGAGCATATTTAGTTTTATCTATTTATTGTAATTTTGTTTATTGATCATACAAACAAGCATTATTTAAGCGGAGATATTTGGTTAGTCCTTGATGAGAGCATCCCGAACTGGGTGCAGAAAAAGTAATAGAGAAAACGGAATTACCTGGAGCAACCAAATCTTGGTCTGGGAGATCCGTCCCTTGAGAGCCTGACAGAAGCTCCCCGGGGGTCGATCATCCCCCTCTCCGCTTTCCATCTTTCAATGTGGTGGCGAATGCTGTTTTGCACTTCACTGTTCAAGAAGCAGAAGAACACTGCCACCCAAAATCCCTGGAAGTAGGAGGAAATTTCAGTTATTAATTCATAAGCTAGTATGCGTATGTGTTACGCAGACTGTCGCGTTCAAACTTAGGTATCATTGAATTACAGAAAAAAAAAATGAGCAAGGAAACCCTATAACCGGGACGAATAGTGGACTCATCAGAGCATTAGAATTAATGGCACACCACGGTGAAATGAATATGAATATAAAAGGCCTTAACGATAGTTAAAGATTAATGAATGTAGTATTTTCCGTCTTGAAAGTAATTTTTAGGGTATTTATTTATTCGGCTTAATTAACTCCGTTTTATGTCACTAGAGATATCCTGTACAGTTATGGATGTTGAAAAATATCGATGACCTGTTCATTACCAGGCTTAGTCAGATTTTTTTTTATTTATTCCATAGGTAACGTACATTAACCTGACCAGAAAGTGTGTTTAAAGTGATGTATAGCAGGTTCATTCCAAAGCGCTCACTCATGTGCGCATAATAAGTACCAGTGCAAGTACGTACTAGTTTGCATCTTTATAACATTCCTAGAATAAACCCTTCAAAGTGAGTGTTTAGTATTAATTTTATAATACTAAACACTCACTTTGTAGGATAATATCAAAGCTTACATAAAGCAAGAAAGGAAATTATCATGAGGTAGGTAAATTGCGATATCAAGTTACTTGTGGATATTATATCCAGAGATCATGGTCGTAGTGCAAACGGTGAAATTACATTAATGTTGTATGGGATTTTTGCCAGTAAATTATCTTTAAAAGGAGACCCCAAGCACTGAGGTACAGATTGCAGGGTCATACAGCGAAAATCACTGTTGCAACTTATCTTATCGTATCCCAGAAGGAAAAACTTTCTGATTCCTCTCCCTGGTGGTTATAAAATTCCCTGTTGCTGTCTTATTAACCATAATGGCTAACAGGCTTTAAACATAACATGACACCGTGAATCATTCTTGCAGATAAAACTAATTTTTTTTTTTCAAGGAACAAAAGTGTAACACTATCGAAGTTCCTTACCTGGGTCGATAGTAAGATGGCCTGGACATGTTCCAGTTCTTTCGGCAGGATGATTAATAACATGTACGTGAGGCCCAGAAGAGGAATCAACACCAGTAGTGCCTTCGTCGCTTTCCAATACCTCTGCGTCTCAACGTTGTTTGCTGAGCGCAGCTTTGTTATAAGTACCTGAGAAATTAGGAAAGGGATTGCTAACCAGTTGCAATATTCAGCACGATAGAATGTTTTGTTTTTGCTAAGCATGTCCTTAGGAAAGTAAAAGAAATTGATGAGCATGATTCGAAGAAGTGAAAAAGCCATTTTGATATGAACCTAGCAATAAAAAGGAAGTAATTGGCTCTTAATGAGAAATGAGGAGCTATATATGCACAGTGTATTAGATAACGAGATCGTCCCACTAAATAAGAGATCAAAGGCTAGTTAGTATTCCCTGCATATTCTACGAATTTAACCTCAGCTAGTAGCTCCTGCTACAGTGGATATCAATTTACATTGGCTTCATAAATTCAGGTATCGGTAGGTCTCATGCTATAGTAATAGCAGTAATTTTAGGACACTGGAATGCTGAAATATTTACATTATATATATATATATATATATATATATATATATATATATATATATATATATATATATATATATATATATATATATATATATATAGTGTGTGTGTGTTGGAAAAAGCATTTGTCTAAGAAAAGACAGTCGGGAGAATCGTTGTTCCATGAAGGCTTTATTTGAAAAAAGAAAGTAAAGGTAAAATTAATTAAATTCGTAAGAAGTTGAAACATTGGTATTAAGTGTCTCAAAGTAAGAAATAGAATATAAGAAAATTTCGACTTGGAGAATCGTCATACATTAGAAAATTCTGTGAAATAAAAACTTAGTTTACAGTATTTGAAATTTCTATGAGTGCTTCTGTAAACTTGTCGGGTACACATAGCGTTGTACAAGACGTTGTATCGCAATGAATAACATTCATCCTAATAGAATTTTCTGCTCGCTTTCCATGTAGCTGTTTAGTATTCTTAAAGGAATCAGGGTACTATAATGAAGAGTGAGAAACTCCCACGCTACTGTGTTGATATTGCAACAAGAACGATATGATCTCTCTTGCCTCGAACTCTCTTCTCCTAAAAAGATATTGGAAAAAGCACACACACGCACACACTGTGCAACTTTAACTACTCGGTCCAGACATCGGATGTAGACTTTTCAAAGGAGCTCTACTTTAAAAACTTCTCTGTCCCTGCCACACAAGATACTTCATTCTCACTCATTCTCGTCCGTAAAGAGTTCTTTGCTGTCAGGTTTCATGTAATTATATATATATATATATATATATATATATATATATATATATATATATATATATATAAAGAATTAAATCCTCCCATGTTGTCTAACGTTCTTTCAACGCCACTTGTGTATATGCACACCAAGCATAAACTAATCGTGCTTCGGTAAAATACTCTTATATTTACATTACTGGTCGATTTCCATGAGTGACGAGCTTTGAAAGGAATCCACGATCGTAAGGAAGTGCTGTTTCTCAGTGATCCAAGATCCTGAAGATATTTTAATAACGGTGACGGTGATTACTAAGTAATATCATTAAGTTCCTTCTCTTCTATAACAAAACGTAATGTTCCCAAAAAGGGAAAGATTGAGCGGCGTATATGGCACCGATCGAGGCGGGTAAGTCCTTAATAATTCAGCAGTCCCTGACGTCATATGACCATATGCTCATTTTTCTACTTAAACATTTTTATACTTTGACTTCATTAGTTTCCTGTGTAATCAACTTCCAATTTCCTGACGCTCGATGAATATCTTGCTCAGCTACGCGATCCTTGAACCAATTTCCGTCCTCGCATAATCAGGCAATCTTCAATATTATAAAGTACTTTGAGGTTGTTCAGTGCACCCAGTTGGTATATTTTCATTAATTGAAAATGCTATCGAGACACAAAACAAAACGCATCTCGATAATTCTACAAAACGAAGAATTGGAGGCGTAAGAATATTTTTAACAATGTTTATTTGTACAGTATTGAAAAGTGCATCCTACCTGTTTCCTTTAGTATGCCATCAGTTAAAACGGCATTTTCGTCACGTATGAAACACACCACCTTTGCTAATACCACTGCAGAATAGTTAGCGAATGCTTAAGTGATCGAAAAGTATATTTTTTTCCTCTCACAGAACACTATCCAACCAACGTCTCTGACCGTTGTGTTTGCGACACCTGGTTACTGAGATTCGTCTAACAATTATGAAATCCATAAATCCATTGCGTCATTCCTTCAGTTCTGCAGGTAAAGGAGCAATTGTATTGAGTTATATAGAAGAATTAAGGAAAGTTATATTGATTATGAACAAAAGTTTTATTGATTATGAACAGCGTAAAAATTGTCATATTCTTTGTACTGCAAGAACGTACGGTAATTAGTGTGCTGTGGTTTTTAATACCTTCTAGTTAGTAAACTTTTTTTGAAAGCAAAGTAGATGTCAGATACCCACAAGAAAGCAATAAACACGATGGCATCAAGGTTATGTATCATTCATCTTGATAGTCTTATTATCTTAGATAATGAGACTGCAAGCCTCTAGAGTTGCGGAGTAGCTTGACTGAGGAATGTATGTGGATGTTAATAAATTATCTTAGAATTCTTACGTGAAATTGTCCGCTTTCGTTAGGTAAAATATTTTAGAAAACACTTTGTTTCACTGCGTCTATGGCTGTGTTCCTAGGGGTCCCGGGTTCCATTGCTAAATCACCTAATCAATAGCTTCTTACGGTGTACCATTCTTGTAACGGCCGTCATCATGATAAGCACTGGGTGAGATATCGTCCTCATCCTTCTTTCGTTCGTCCTTTCCCCTGCTGAGAACCTCACAATCCTAGCCGTGCCAGTCTCAGATATCGGCGACGTTAATGGAAATTCACTGACAAGGTTAAACGTCTCCATCTGCCTTCCCGGCATCAATTTATCATGCCTCTGCAGCGGTTTCCCATATGCGGCTGCGCTTCACACTTAGACTTTTTTCTTTCCCTTGTTTCTTTTTCCATTTAGATTGTCAATCACGAAGTCTCATAGTAAGTAGAGTAAGTGGTTCAAAGGTACAGTATGCACACACACACGTATATAATATATATATATATATATATATATATATATATAAGTATGTTTGTAGATAGATAGATAGATAGGTAGACAGATAGATTGATAGATAGACAGATAATAAGGCAGCAAAAAAAAATTAGTGTATATGATGCAGAAATGGAAAAGGAGGAAAGTGTGTATTTATGAGAAGTAGAATTTGTTTAATTGACTTTGAAAAAAAAAATAAAGTGATGGCTGTGTTTAGTAGTTTAAAAAATGCAAACGTAAGTGACAAGTGAAATACTTGCTGGTGTCTGTAGATAAGGCTGTCACGAAGCCAATATGGAGTTAGTCTTGTAGAGGATTAACAATCTGTGATAACTGTATTTGGATAGAGCCGTGATTGGTGGAAGTATGTGGTTTGTAAGGAAGAATATTCAGAAGTGTGCAATGGAAAAAGATGTGTATGAATTGAGTTTATTAGATTGTGAGAGTCGCATTAGAAGGAGGATCAAATTGATGTACGTAATTACTGTAACGAGGGATGGCTGGAGGTACTGTATATTATTTGGTTTTAGCTGAAAGATTGAATAGATAGACGTGCAAGTTTTAGTGGTTGCCTTCTGGCTGCAAATGAAATTAAGACAAGTGAATTTGATAAGAAGGAAGAGAGAACATCATATACAAAACGGTTGAAGATTGGCCTCTGAAAGCTTGGAAATTTTTTTACCCCCGTATCATTGAGGTTCTCTATGGAATACATATTTACGGTATGTACACATTATGATAAGCTTGTTAAATTTCATCAGTACTTTTTGATCAGATACAACGTATTTTACTTAAAATCCAGAATCAGTGTTCTTTAACCTTTCATTTACTTCATTGCCATTTATTCTTGAATCTTCTTTTGTTGAAACATGCGATTTCCAACAACAGAATTCAGTATTTTCTCCTTTTTTGTTGGCATCAAACATAAGAATATAAGTATTTGTATATTATATATTATATATATATATATATATATATATTATATATATATATATATATATATATATATATATATATATATAATAATATATATATGTGTGTGTGTGTGTGTGTGTGTGTGTATATATATGTGTGTGAAAAGTTAGAGGAATGGCATAGGAAGTTATTTGAAAGTTGTGCGACAGCAAAATGGATCATGTATTGACTGTGGAATGGCTAATATTTGCTGATTTAAGATTATATTTTACTAATTAGAGATAGTGAATAGAAACGGCAAGTATATATAGTATACATCTTAAAAGTGTATCTAAGAGAAGAAAATTCAGAGTAAATGTGAGCATGAGTGAGGTTTTGACTATAGATAGCAACCGCGAAGTTGAGGTAATGAATGGTATTGTAGATTATGGAATAGGGGAAGTGGTTGATTGAGATAATTATTTTTGGTGTAAATATAATGGATGAACGTAAGATGAGAGAAGAGGTGAGTGATAGAGTAGGGGAAGCAAGGAAGGAAGCTGGATGTCTACAGTAGTTTGAAGGAGACCTGGAGTTTCCATTGTTGCCAATGAACATATATGAAGGGGTTGTTCACCTAGCTACCCTTCTTGGAACTGAAGTTTGGTATTAAATGTAATGAAAGGAAGAAGATAAAAGCTGTTGACGTTAATTACTTGTGTAGTACATGGAGTATGAAGTAAAAGAATGAGAAATATAAAAGTGGTCAAAGGGTTAGCATAAGTGAAGGGATGTGGATCAGAGTGTATTGAGATGGTCTGACCATATGGAAAAGATAGAGGACGTTGGTGAAAAGAATGTATTTTTCGGAAGCCAGTAGGAGAGAAAAACCCAGAAAGTACAAGGGAGACGGTGGGAGGCATTGGAAACAAGGGTCATCAGTATTCAGTGTGAGGGTGCTTGCAAGATTGATAAGTTACTAGTAAGTATGTATGTGGCAGTGACCGTGTGCTGCTTATTCTCTTATTCTCTATAGCTCTATATATATATATATATATATATATATATATATATATATATATATATATATATACATACATATATGTATATATATATATATATATATATATATATATACTATATATATATATATATATATATATATATATATAAAATTGTGTATATGTGTATACAAAAGATAGTGGCATAGTTAAATAACATTAAACCAGTAAACAAAGTGAGTGTGTGCGTGGTCGTATAAAGGCTTAGACCAACATAAATATTGTACCTATGAAGGATGGAGGTAAAAAGTAATAAAACGTTAATGGAAGCATTACCGTAGGATATTAAAGTAGAACCAAAGGGAACTGCTCTTCGCCCTGATGATACTTTCACGAAGGCCTATTCTGTTCATTCAGCAAACTGCAACTTTTGCGCTTGGGCTTTGGCCTAAGTTTTACATTCCATTCCTACATTCAACTTATGGGTGTATACATACTTAACGGAAACTTCTATGGCCGCAGATGCCTGCATAAGCACAAATCTTTACTGCATTACGTTTATGTATTTACCCTGTTGCTTAATATGATAATTGGGGTTTGTTTTCTGCAAAACAAATTGGCCAAAACGGCAACTCTTAGACAAACTGAATATGCAGATATGTTTCACAAGGTTTGTGAAGCTTCTGGATTCATATGTACGTAAATAAAAAGACTCGGAATTGTCTTTCACACTTTCGTATGAAATATCTGTAATGCCTTGCATGCAATTTAGTTTTCCTGACATTCGGTGAAGAAAATAAACATGAAAATAAAAATAAATTGTTTTCTGTCACAATGTTTCTGTTTCTTTTTCGTATAACTCCAATTCAACCTGATAACCCTGCTATGGATAGGGTCATCCCCCAAGAGAGCTCTGAAATAAACTCGGAACCACAGTGACCCTCCGACCCCACGGGAAAATATTTTATTTTATTTTTTCCTTTGGGCCTGGTTCCATCTGGGAAAACGGCCTTCCGTAGCGAAAACGAGCTTTTGGATTGTTAACCGCTGGAAAGTTACGGTATTCAAAACAAAAAGAAAAAATCTGTTCGATGGAAATAGCAAACTATGACAGGACATACACAGTCAGTTTCACTGGCTTTGAAATCGTAATTCTTTCTAATCCATAATTTTTATCAATGTAAAGTTCTTAGAGCAATGGTAGCTTCCTGTAGTCCTGATCTGAGGTAGATGAAAAATATTAGAAGGCAAAAAATACTTTGTTTTGGTAAATTGTAACTTCCACAATTTTGTTTTTAGCAGTGTAAATTATATACACGGATTATGATTTATACCATGGAAAGATAAGTACAATAGGAATAGAATGCATCGCACCAAACCTTCTCTTTCCATATTGCCAGTTTGCCTTAAAAGCAGAAATTAACATGCGAAAAAATAAAGCCAGTTATTCATCATTCATGAACGTGAGAAAGAACAAAGAATGAGTTGAGTCGCTCATTATTTATGCATATATAAATATATATTATTATAGAATTAATTTATAATTATATATATATATATATTTATTATATATATATATATATATATTTATTATAATATACTGTATATATAGTACGTACATTTATTTATATATATAATATATAAATATATATGTATACATAGTATACAGTATATATATATTTAATAATATATATTTATATGTCAGTATGTCATTGTCAACTAGTTTCTCAATTTCTAAATTATCGTTATTTGACATGATGCCAAGAACGCAATATATGTATGTATGTATGTATATATATATATATATATATTATATATATATATATATTATATATATATATATTACTGTATATAATTGTATATAAAAATCAACAGTTTACTGATAAAATAAACTAGTTAACACACTGACATACTAATAATAAATCAGTATGAGAATGCTTAGAAGTCCAATTTCTCTTTTCAAGTCTAGACGATGAGAGTCATCTCATAATACCAGTTTGAGCATGAGTAATCTAAGACGAGTGATGTACGGAGAATCATTAGGTAAGGGTGGTATATAATGAACCTTGGGAATTGATCCAAACTATGATATTTCTATTTTACTTTTGCATGCTGTACATGCTTGCAAAAATTTACCCCGTTAGAAGTTTACTGGAAATTTATTTTGAGACCTGAACCCTTAAATTTAATATAACTTTTTCTTGTCATTCTGTTGGTTTATGCATAAGTATGAAGTGTGTTATTAAATGATCATCCATTTATTATTTGTATATATGTATATATATATACTGTATATGATTGTGTGTATATATATATATCTATACCATGTATATATATATATATATATATATATATACTCTATATATATATATATATATAAAGGAGTGTTGGATATGATCATTTATGATTCTTGTTTATATATGGTCCTGAGTGGTGACCAGATATTTTTATTTGATTACAGTCTTCCAAACTTTCTATCCCTTTGTACGAAAAAAGGAAGTATACTGTTCGTCTTGTATCTAGGTCTTATCGTCCAGATGATTAACTCGTTCTGAACATCATAACCTATCGCGGTATGCAATTTCTAATCGTATGGTTCGATCAGTTTTTTCCTGGAGGTCAGAGAGGAAAATAGAAGCGTGATACGAAACATTTTAATTTTGTCATAGTATTTTTTTTTTCCGGGATACAACTTTGTAGTATTTTTCCGGGGATACCATTTAGTCCAGATGAAAGCTGTGGTATAGATAAAAACTATAATATTTACCTTACGAAGAGAATAGGAAGTTGCTATAGTTATATTATATTTGATCTGTTTTTCGTAAGAGTAGCATATAGCCTAAAGTACATATTGCAGTAAATTTAAAGTTACTTGTGCAGTTATAATGAAATTACAAAAAATTATTAATGCAGGAAGTTTTCATTTCTTAAGAAATGAAAATTAAATTAGGGTTAAACTTGAAAAAAACCTAAACTGATTTCTCCAGCACCTCCCAAGCTCATCGCAAAAATGAAATCTCGTCCTTGTTTTCCATTTTCATTTTGGATTCGTTTCATCAGCCGCTCTCTCCCCCTGCCGGTGGAAAACATATTTTGATCTAACTGACGTATTTTCATCAAACGCGTTGTGACGTTTTGCATAATTGTTATGGGATGATTCACTTACGGTTCATATTGTTTCGATAATGCATGGTCAGTGATACTCATTCATATCAATAAATTTCAGTTCTCCGGTTATTCAATAAAAGCATGCCCGAGTAAAACTGTTTCATCAGGATTAGTTATAGAGAATATCCATTACAAATCAACGTTTGCTGAAATTACGTGAAATAGGACAATAAACAAGAACTTGTTCATCTTGTTTATACTGTACCTGCTAAGCACATTTCATAGTGAAATACTGTATATATTTGGAAAACGTTGAGTAACGACGAATGGAAATTAATAAATAGCCATTCATGGGAACTTTCATGAGGAGAATAGTTATCAAATTGTTCTTTAAAGGAAGATCTTAGAACACAACCACTATGTAAATATAGACTCAAACTATATATTAAAATTTGATTAAACTACTAATGAATTGTGCGATAAACATTAACATTACTGAGGATAATAAAAAAAGGGGGGATCACATACCCACATTATTCTCAAGAGAAAGATGATATTGGTCGAGAGCAGAAATAGGACGGCCACTTTCTGGATCCAGTCGACGTGACTGACTGCCATCAACGGACACACGTTGGACCACAAGCCCTCAATGTCCAGCTCTTCCATGCCTGCCACTTCCACCTCCCCAGCGTGCTGAAAGGTCACAGGAGGAGGCCATGAAAAAACAATAACAACACTACCCAAATATATATTCAGTTTGGTTTAATATTGCTCTATAGCAAGTGTTTGTGTTTAATTATAGACTGTATGTTAAAATACATGAAAGGTCATTGACAGGATAAATACATGAGTTGGGAAGGGAGGACATGGAAAATATTAATAGAAATTGGTTGAATGTTATAGTTGTAATGAAGATATATTTGAAAAGTTTAGAGCAGGAGACTTAAAAAGCGCAGCAAATAGAATATATTTTATTTATGGATTTCTTGTTTAAATATTTGGAAGGTTAGAAAAGGAGCACATGAAAAGCTACAATGGTATTAGCATAAATATGGTCGTGGTTATAGTTTTAATATTGAAATACATGGAAGGTAAGAAAAGGAGAACATTTAAATCAATTACTCAGCGATAAGCATCATGTCTTTTCAATAACATTTATATTGTATACGAGTCGATATGTTTCTTTGTGTTTACGTTATGTATCAGATTTTTCCATTTCATTATTTAGTATGTTTTGATCGCAGCGACAGGTTGCTTTCATTTATCTTCCATTGATTACAGATTTCACACTTATCAGTCGATAGCGATGCTGTGCTTATAGACTATTCATTACCTTACACCTTCCAAAAAAGAATTACTGTATATTTCGTCCGAGTTCTTCGGTTGGTTAGTTATGTGATTTTAAAACGTGAATTTTACCAAAGATTTGATCACTCATTCCTACACCCCCGTAGTGGGGGTAGCGCCGTCACTGCGCTTCATGCGGTGCACTGTAGGCATTACTTAAGGTGCTTTGCAGCGTCCTAGCTGCAATTCCTTCTATTCCTTTTACTGAACCTCCATTCATATTCTTTCTTCCAACTGCGAGGTTTTCCTCCTGTCACATCTTTAAAACTCCTGTACTTTAAATTTCCTTTTCAGCTCTAAATGACCTCGTAGGTCCCAGCGCTTGGCCTTTGGATTAAATTCTATATTATATTCTATATTCTCATTCCTATACAGTTGACCTTCATGTCACATTGTGACCCATTTCCAGCCGCACCAGATATTGATGCTATTTGTTTTTTCTTTTTAAGATTTCAATGCATAACAAAATACTGTATTTTATGAAAATACTAGCTCACTAAAGATATGTTTTAATGCCGTTTGATGGAAGGATGACCGTTGTGGACATCAAAGAGATGGTTTAATGACGGATGGAATCGCAATCACGAGAGATCATTCATCGTGGAATTGCGGCGATGATGCATCATCATCAGTATGGAGATTTAGACAAAGGAAGCTGGAAGTCATTAAAGTAAAGTAGAAAAAGTCGTGGTAAACTACAAGTCATAATGTAAAAATTATGTTTGGAAGAGGAGGGCTGAAAGGAAGAAAAACTGGAATTAGATCATTTCCATATAAAAAAGAATAAAATTAATAAGAACTCGAAACGGATAAACTATGATCAAAACTTATAGAAAATTTTGTATAGAGTTAACATTCTTAGGGCAAATTACTCGCATAATAATAATGAGGAAAAATATCGTTGAAATAAAAAGATCAAGTAATACAAGTACTGATTGACAACAACAAACCATAATTTATTCTTTCTGTAAGGAAATATTACAAAACTCCAGTGTCCCTTCATACACTACATTCGTATTTATTTTATTAATATATAATGTAAATAATACTGCAGTTTAATCTCGCGGTAGTAAACTTCGTCGTGTTAAGCAGAAGTCTTCAGATGGGGCAAAACACTTCATGAAGGTAATGGCATAGTTGAGAGAGAATTTCCATTCAGCCCATTAATTAATGCAGATCTTACTGCACACATTTCTCAAGTTGATCTTACAGCTGTATGGCAAACACTTCAGCATGATTGCGGCCCTCGTTAGACAGAACAGTGCGTATAAATGTGTTGTTTGTTTGTTTATACTATGGAAAACGCATTAGTATTAAATCTAGCTTGCAGCAATTCTACCTAGTATTCAGTTCATGCACCAAACTCGGTGTTGCAGTGCGCGACGATGGGTATGCATATTTATGCATGGATCAATATATTTTGTTTGTTCATAACTGAAAAACCTTCCGAGGAAAAGAGGAGAATAAAAGTGCTGGGTAGATGCGCTGCAGGTGTGAGAAAGAGAGGTCCTTAATATCCAAAGAGCGTGAGAGGAGAAGATTTTACATAGCCTAAACTGGTCGACCCTCTGTTGAAAAACTTTCTTAGTTTATCGAGTGGTTGATTGTGAGGAAAAACTTCTCACAGTTAGTTATTCCGTAATTTAGGTTGAGTGGTGATTTGTTTTATTGATCGTTGCCTTGCTTTGTATCGCGACTATTCTATGAGGGGAAAGCGGCAGGATCTCTCGAAAACAACACGAAGAGAGGAGGAATGTATATGTGTGGAAACAAAAGCTGGCGTGTATGACAGGGTCGATGAAGCACGTTGCTTGTGAGCAATAAGATTGAGGGCGGTCGGTTGTTCAGTGCGAAAAAGGAAACGTTGGGAAGTTTTTGATATGGAAATGGGTGTAGTATGTATACTGGAAAAGAATGAAAATGCAGAGATTAAGATGTTGTAAAAAGGTTGACGTAAGTGAAAAAACGGATCAGAGTATTTTGAGCTGGTTTTGTCACGTGGAAAAAATGGAAGAGGATTGAGTGGTCAAAAGGGTGTGTGATACGGAAGTCTTGAGTGAAGAGGAGAGAGAGACCAGGTGCTAGGTAGAATGTGTGAAGAAAGAAATAATTTAATACACTTTCTGTAGTAAACTGCTTGTTCTTATAAATGTTAATGGTAGTACCGTCAGTGGATATTGACTACAGCGAGACTGGCATAATATAGGGTAACTATACTATCTCTCGAAGGACCAGGAAGCCGTGAGAGCATGATCTAATCCAAGAAGGTTGTCACACGAGAATATATAATCGGTTTTGATTATTTTGAGAATTATGATTCTTGGGCAAAATGTTCACTGGTCCTTATGTAGTAGAAATCTATCGGCAAAATTTTGAAACAGGGATATCGTTTTAACAAGGCATTTTTCTAAAAATCATCCGATTTTGAGTGATTTCATTGTAGAATTACATCTTATCAAATTCTATTGGATCATCACGCTGGAGGTGAAAGTGACGATTAAAATCAAAGTCATGTCTTGAAATTCCGTGTAGGAATGAATATGAATATCCTTATTTATATGAAAATCGTAACTATAGCACTTTTTTTTATTTATTTTAATAAAGTGTCATGCGCAATAATAGTAAAATAAAAAACCATATATATATATATGTATATATATATGTATATATGGTTTTTGATTTTACTATTTAGTGCGCATGACACTTTATTATAATAAATTTCTTAAAAAAAAGTGCTATAGTTGATTTTCATATAAATAAGGATATTCATATTCATTCCTACACGGAAGTTCAAGACATGATTTCTTGATTTTAATCGTCACTTTCACCTCCATATATATATATATATATATATATATATATATATATATATATATATATATATATATATATATATATATATATATGTTTGTGTTTGTGTTTGTGTATGTGCGCGCGTGTACACTGAAAGAATCTTTTACTTACATGTGTAAGCGTTATTTGGGTTTTTGCTATGACCCAGGTGATAATGATGGGAACCGGAACACCTGTCGAGGCCGAGGAAAAAGGAGAAAAAGTTTAGGCGTTCATTAAAAAGGAAAGGGGGGAAAATATTATTGCATAAAAAGAATAAGGTACAATGGCCTGCAACGGTTAATCCTTGAAAAAAATTTTATATACAGGTGTACAGAACAGATTCTGTGCGTATCTCAAGAACTGAGACACTTGGGAGAGGCATACATTGTTAAAATATGCAGGTTTAATCAGCCAATAACGAACAACACACTATTTTAAAGAATAATTTCAACAGCTTAATTTATCAATATTTTGTTGTTAAGATCTGCTGGTATTGTAAATTATTCTGGAAAATGTCTAGCCGTATTTTTATTAACTTCTGGCAACAAAATGTGAAGTATTTTTATGCACTAATTTTGCCAGCAAAATATAAAAGTATGATAGTCATTTTATTTTTGTCAGCAAAATGTTTCATCACCTTATTTTTGACAAAAAATCTGATAAAAGTTTTTGTTTTTGACAAAAACTTTAAAGCATTTTTTTTACAAGAATAATGATATTTTGATTTTTTTTCCAGCGAAATCTAACCGTGTTTAAACATTACAAAAAACCAGAAAATATTGGACAGCTCTCTACGTGTTCATAAACATGACGGCAGATTAAACCTTCGCTTGTCAAAGCAGACGTGTGAACTTCCTTCATTTGATCGTTGAAAAAGAATGTCTTTTATAAAAACAGATACATGTGACTGGAGTGAACTAGAATAGATACAATTGGATCTTTCTAAAGCTAATAAAAATAAGAATAGATCTCACCGGTTGGAACTAGAATCAGGCCGGATCGAACTCGAACAAATAAACAGAATGATAACATTTCAAACTTACCCCATCCAATCAGTGTATAAACACGCAACTTGATGCTCTCCACTTCGAACGTCTTGACAACTAACATGTAAAGGTAGAGACCTGAAAATAGAAAAGATCGCTGAGTTGTAGGCAAAGCAATATTTATACTACATGTGCATACATTTACATTATATATATATATATATATATATATATATATATATATATATATATATATATATATATATATATATATCTATCGATTTACTCACAATCAAAATGAAGGAGAAAGCAGAGGAAAAGGAAATAGAGTTCTTAATTTGTTCTTAATTTTTCCTCTGGTTTCTCCTTCATTTTCATTGGAGAGTAAATCATGATATTTTATCTTCGTGACTGAGAAGAATACAACTAAATATATATATATATATATATATATATATATATATATATATATATATATATATATATATATATATGTGTGTGTGTGTGTGTGTGTGTGTGTGTGTGTGTGTGTGTGTGTGTGTGTGTGTTAAAACTTTGTCACGTACACAGTGACATTTTTTATTTTATCAAATATTAAGCCACAAATATCGTTTAATATCCAATTCACTATACCTCGGGGATAACTTACAGCCATCGGGAATTATAATTGATAAGTGCCTCTTCACTAGTGGGACCAGGTTTAGAAGCAACAGTGTACACTGGCTTTTGACTTTTGAGCCATCAGGAGAGGCACAGTGGTCACCTGTCGATTTACGTTGTTATTCTAAACTAGACAGTGGTTCGAATCTCTTTGTTGATAAAATACTTAACAATTATAATTCTCCTTTAGTATAAGTTGTTATCATTTATATATAGGTAGACAGATACTGTGATTTTTTTTGCCAGAAACGTGTCTATCTGCAATATATATTCACAATGACTCCCTAATTTAGCGTTTCTTCACAGCTGTATCCAAAAAGTGTGAAGAAATAAAGAGGTCATTGTGGACATTACACACAAACACACACGTGTATATATATATATTTATAAATATACATATATACATAGTGGGACCAGGTTTAGAAACAACAGTGTACACTGGCTTTTGATTATTGAGCCATCAGGTGAGGCACACTGGTCAGCTGCCGATTTACGTTGTTTCTAAACCATACATACATACATACATACATACATACATACATACATACATACATACATACATACATACATACATATGCGCGCTAGCCCCATGATCTCATTCGCCATAATAGTGGAGCACTACAGTCGCCTACATAGGCGGCACCAAGTACACTCTGCAATTTAACTGAGGGACAGTGGTGTCCAAAATCCTTGTCATCATGGGAATTGAAACCCAAACCTCACTGGCGAGGCATGACTTCCAGCCTTCTAGACGCCATATTAATCAGATAACAAAATGATTGAGTGGCTAATGAAAGCTGTTACTCCCTTGGTCATGTAAATTAAATATTCTCATGAAAGACGTTACTATCTTAGACACAGGTAAACAAAGTCTCCCATCTACCTTGCCAGTATTACACAAGAAAAAATAAACCTCGGTAATTAGATGCAATTTGTTTGTCAGTTACCCCTCATAATTTTCCTTTCAGTCTACTTTTCTTTTATTTCAAGATGACTTCTCCATCTCTTTTTCTCTAGGTAGAGTTTGGCCATAATACAATTGAATTCAAAAAGGTAAATGATTCATATACATCAGGCATCTTCTTTCCACATTTAGGTTAAAAGGCGTAATCATTTAACTGCACCGTTCAGTGATCTCATATAATATGCATTCAAATCTTAGAAATCTTTTCATACCTTCTCGTCTGGGACTCTAAAAATCTAAAATCTTCTACGTTTCAAATGACCAGGGTTAAACACTGCATTTGTCTTCCTTGTCTTTTAGTAGCCAAGACAAGGTTGTCAATCTTCTCACCTCTTAATCGCATGTATACAGTATATATATATATATATATATATATATATATATATATATATATATATATATATATATATATATACACACACACACACACACACACATATATATATATATATATATATATATATATATATATATATGTGTGTGTGTGTGTGTGTGTGTGTGTGTGTGTGTGTGTGTGTGTGTGTATACACACTCGTAAAAAGTATGCTTGTATGGTACGGGCTTCAAACCCCATTTCATAGCTGCAGTAATAATAAGCTAAGGATAGCGTATTCGGAGAAGAGACTTGCCTGTCATTTATGTGGCGTACCTTCCCACCATGGGTTACACGACACATCACTAAGTACTTCTTTGCTATAGGACATATATTGATATCCTAAACCACTGCCGCTGCTTAGGATGCAAAAATCAGGTTGCACTACCAGTTATCACTGCGGTAGCAGTAATAAGTGAAGTAACTTAATGTACATGGTTGCCATCGTCCGTTTTCTCGCATTAAATTTTTACAACTCCCATTAGGCTCTCCATTGCTTCAGGATGTAATTATTAGTATTTCAGGCCATTGGTACTCGTGGTATTAGTGTCAAGGTAGAAACACTAGTATACCGTAACAGCATTGTGTATTAATGAACTGCCTTACCTATTCTAAGGGCATTACGGGAGGAATGATAGAATTTTGATTCGAAAAAATGAGACATGGTATGATTGGTAGAGATAGCAATGAGATAAGGATGGGGTTGTTTGGATCAAGTGTTATTAAACATATTTGTGTAAGGACTTCTAAACAGCTGAGGATAGTATTGATAGAGGTATAATGCAGAGAGTATCAAGGGTGAATATTGTACATGGTAATTTTTTACTAGCAGTAAGTTTTTTTTTGGGTAAAACTGGTGAATGCTTCAAAATATGTATACGTGAGAGTGAATGACCTGGTTTGAAAGTCGGTCTGAGATATACTGTAGGTGTGGTAAGTCTCCAGGGTTATGTGATATTTTTGCTGATAGAGTGATTCGTGAAATTAGAGAAGGAAATCAGACGTAGGCTTAGAATCATGTGCAATGGTTGATGTTTCCAGTTGGTGTAATGAGGATTGGAAATGGTGAAGAGAAAACTGCAGAAAATTAAGAGAGTTTGCAAGTGGTTTGCATGAGAATTTGGAAGTAAATGTGAACATACTGTAGTATGTTGTGACGATAAATAAAGCAAGGAAGATGAAGCCATAAATGTTAATATGGATTATGGGTAAATGGGAACAGTAGATTCGCATATGACCTAACTCTCCTTTATGAAACTGAAGTGAGGATGTTGAATACAAGTGAAAGAAAAAAGGCTGAATCTGAAGAGATTGATAGTTTGTGTTGTATAATGAAATACAGAAGGAATTGAATGTGAGAAATGTGGAGACATGCAAATATAAAAACATTAGCTAAAGTAACAGAATCAGAATATTTTAAGATGGTTCAGTCATGTAGAATGACTGGAGGATGGTAGGATACTCAAAAGTGCTTGGAGGGAACAGGAGAGACGATCTAGAAAGTGTAGAATGACTGGAGGATGGTAGGATACTCTAAAGTGCTTGGGGGGAACAGGAGAGACGATCTAGAAAGTGTGGATAGGTGGAGTTGAAGTTAATGAAGGGATGTTTTAATGTGGATGTTGAAAAAATAGAAATGTATTATGGTAGGATCTGAAAGGAAGCTAGTCATAGAATATTGGAAGCAAGGAAGAAAACCAGGGTGTATTCAAGATGGAAGATAAGTGTGGATGTTGAATCTCAGTGAAAGAAATTATGTTGAAGTTATTTAAATGAAATACTTATGTGTACCTTAGTTTAACCAGACCACTGAGCTGACTAACAGCTCTCCTAGGGCTGGCCCGAAGGGTTAGACTTATTTTGCGTGGCTAAGAACCATTGGTTACCTAGCAACGGGACCTACAGCTTATTCTGGAATCCGAACCACATTATGACGAGAAATTAATTTATATCACCAGAAATAAATTCCTCTAATTCTTCATTGGCCGGCCGGAGAATCGAACGCGGGCCTAGGAGAGTGCTAGCCGAGTACGATATCGACCCATCCAATGAGGAACTAATGAAATACTTGCTTTATATATGTGGGATAAGGAGGATTGCAAGGGAGAGACGTGGTTCAGTTTGTTTTCAGATGCTGATTTTGTATGGAAAGAATGGATTGCAACAGATTAGGGGGGAAAAGTGTATAATTCGAAAATGTTTAAGTTAAGTAAGAGAGGAATATCGAGATAATGATCGATAGATGATGTGGATCTGGTGTTGAATTGCAAAATTCTTAGCATCGAGGAAGACAGAGGGAGTACCCACATAACAGAGAGGTGAGTGGCGCATCGTGTGGGGAGTTTTGACCTGCTGCTGATGAGCATTCTGTATAGGTGTATGAAGCAGCTAATGTGGAAGTGTGGAAGTTTTTACCCAGAGGGTTCATCTACGATTCAACAGTGAATTATGAATGTGCAATTCCTAGCAGGGTATATGGTTAGGAAAAGTTACCTGAGTGATGAATTGCTTTATCTTTTATCGTAGACTATACAATTTAGGAAGGTTAAAGTTCTTTACAATTTTTCACAGCAAAGGCATGGTATAAGTTTGCCGAGAGTGTTTTTATTGCCCAGTATTAGCACAACAATGAAAATAAATTTGTTTAGTTAAAAAATTTGTTACGTTCATTACCGCAGGTTTCAAGAAACAATCTTAAGAATTGTAGCCTGACTTGATTGAGGGAATCTTTAATTGTTCATTTTATGTAGCATTTTTTTCACTGTTAAGACTGTTTAATTACAATAAATCCATTGGTGTCTGGTTCGACGTCAACAACTATGACAAATATCAACATGAAGTTGATTTATACAGATTCACGTAATCAGACCATGATCTTTTATCGGTGCTTTCCTTTGATCATCATAAATTCGTTGGCCCCACCAGCTCTCGTGGGAAAATAAAGATGCCGAGAGCGCCACGAGAGGATAAGGCTTCCTAAAATCCACTCTTGAATTTTTCTATTCACGGAAATGCTCGGCCGCTTACCGTGAAATTTGATTATTTGATTTCGTCCAAGGATGGAAAGGCAAACTAGTCTCTTCAGACATTTTTTATTGTGTATGTTTGCGGCTTTTTATTTGGAATGTTTTTTCCTGTCCTTTTCTCTGATATGTTTATATGGTTGTTCTTTTTTTTCTGTATTTCGTTAATCGGTTGGAAGCGTTTTCCGTTGCTTGACAACACCGTAAAAAAATCCAATGGTGTTAAACGTAGGAGGTATGCCAAAATGTAAATAGTATAATTAGCTGAAACCGGTAAAAACTTGGAGGGAATACCTCAGAACTGGCTAAACGTTGCATCCTAATAAATAATACCATTACAGTTAAGCATTTCTAGGTATGAGATGCACAATATTTCACAACGTAAATTATATTTAATAGGTTGAATGATGCGTAAGTCACCCTCCCAAAAAAATAATAATCCTACTTTTAAAGTTTCAAATACTGGTTTTTAAATCAAGTCTTACAACACAATGTTATTGAATTTCTACGATAAGTGTATGTATATACCATTTGACCTGAAACAAATAAACCAAATCAGTAAAAACATAATTGTCATGCAGTTAAAGTGTTTTCATTCTTGGATGTATTCCTTGGAGATATTTGGTCAAATTTTGGTCAGTATTGAGATGAACTTGCATCATCTTTAGCCGGTATTTGTAATTACGTTTATAGGAGATTGAGACAAGAAGTCCGGAACTAGAGGGTTTTTGTCCTGAACTAGATGGGTTGTATTTTTTGAGATTGTTGCAGAACAGCTTTTATTGCGGTTCAAGAAACGAGTTTCCTGTTGATTGTTGAGTGGTCCCGATCTGGCAGGTATTAGGTTGGTCTTTCTAGAAGTCTTCCGTTTCATATTTTACTTCATGTCAAGATATTGTTCATTATCATTTACCTTACTTTTATTCTTCAAAATTAACAGCTGAATGCTTTTGAAAGTTGGCAGTAGGAAGATTTCAAGATCTGTTATGAAAGTAGATAATAGGAAGGGCATCCTGTCAGTAGACTAAGAAAACTTACGCTGTTCAGATTAAAGAAATAATTGAATCGTAGAAGTGACAGGGTCTATAATGCATTCCCGTTACTTTAAAAACGGAAGTAGAATTCTGACTTTAGAAAAATCTCAAGGAAGACAAGTATAGAGAGAGTTGCATCAGAGGGCATTTTAAAAAGTTGCAGGTTGGTCGTTCATATATGAGTATGATTAAGAAAATAAAAATAATGTTATCTATAAAACAACTGGGCATTATACTATAATGATAAATGAAAAATTGACGTGGTGTACGTCAAGAAAGCACAAATGCACCGGTTTGGGATACTGTCAGATTATTGCAGTGCCATCTATAGTGTGTTGGAGAGCAGCATTTGAATTCATAGCAATGATGTCTGTGACATACGGTACATTGAGCTAAGTCCCCGCATTGTCAGTTTTTGTGATGAGCAACTAGGAGAGTCTTCGTGCATGTATCCTAAACAAAACTTGAATGACTGTAGGAGCTGTGGAGCTACTTGTCGAGGAAAACTGTTTTGCAAAAGACGTGTTATGGAGGTAACTCAAAGAATGCATGCTCTTGTCAGGATTGATCTGAATACTGAACAAATTATTCGCTTGAAACAAAGAAGAATTTATTTGAATGAAAAAAATTTTATTTTGGCAAATCGTATTCCATTCATTAATGAAAATGTTCGTTCTTTGTGACATTCATATGCTTGAAACCAAAACGCAAATTGATGCTACAATGCCTGGCTCTCTTTCAAAGTGTGCATTGTTATATGACTCAACAACATTTAGTAGGGTTAAACTTTATCATGGGATATCATTTTGAAGTTTGGAAGTTAAAGCAGACATTTGTGAGCGAAAATGTTACTTTCTTGGATCAATCACCTTAAATCATGGTAGGTCATGAAGAACTGGTTTACAAACAGATGATTTACAGTTATCAAATCAAGTAAGTGGGGTAGCACTAAACTTGCATTTCAGGAATGGTAGAACTGGAATCGGATGAATATAGTGGCCCTCTTCGCCAATGTGCCGAAGTGCGGAGAGGATGGAATTTTGAATTGTTTGTAAGGGGCGTGACATGTTTTAGTGGTGGTCTTTTTAAGAAAAGGATACACGTCTTTCCATTGTTTGTAAGGGGCGTGACATGTTTTAGTGATGGTCTTCTTTAAGAGGATACACATCTTTCAATAAATAGTTCTGTAAATAGAGGTAATGTGCGTCAACAAATAAGTTGGCTCTAGTGCCATAGATTTCTCAACTTACCCTTATTTCACCCCTATTTTCTTCCCATGATATTCATACATTAATCAAGAAGCGGTCAGTGACACCTGCCCAAGGTGGTTGACCAAGTAGCTGGACATGGAAAATAAGATTTTTTCCTACATCTGAAAGATTTCAGAGCTCTAAACACATACTGAAAGTTACCAGGAAGATGTCCTTTGAGATCAGTTTAGTGAACAAACTTTAATTAAATTTAGCAAGAAAAGGTTATTTCGAGAACATTAAAACGTTTGATAGACCGTTTATGATGGAACTGACTCCCATCTAATTCTGATGTACATAAGTATGTCTTGGTTGCAGATAACTGGGTTTGATAACAACAAAAGCTGAAAAAATTGTAAAGGTGGGATAACTTCCAGTTTCATAAACATCTCACCCGAAGAACACTCTTGTTTGTGTGTGTGTGTGTATTTACTACTATTTTGTAGATTATCAAAGCAACAAAAGCAGCGTGTTTATATACCAGTGTACAGGGTCAAAAACTGCATATGAAATGTCTTTCCTTGGCAAGATAAAAGTAATTTTAATCATTAGTGTAATTAATCAAACTCTCTCTCCCGCTTGATATTTACAGTTGTCTGAATTGACTGTAAGTTAAAACCCTCACGAAATTTAGAATTAACACTAGCTCCATAATGAACACACGTCTATAAAAAATATCTCCCGTGCCTATTTCTCCCATTATATCAAATTCTTTCATTCGTCCTCTGCTTTTATTAACTATTATTTCTTTAAGCAGATCTGAATTATTTACAATCAACTTTATTGGGAATTTCACAACTGTTTCGTTCTCTTCCAATTTGCAACAGCTCTTTATGTCATCTGGTCTATGGCGGACATTGCATGATTGCATTAATGCTCGTTCACAGAAAACTGCAAAGATCCCGAGAAACCTTCAATAAAAGCTGCAGCTGAATTTAGCAGTGGATGGCGTGACCCAGATTTGTTGACAAGATCGCCCCGTAAAGTTGATTGACTACCCCAAGAAAGAATTCTTAGAAATTGCTGAGGTTCACGTTTTTACTGAAGTAACGGGTCGTTCCCTTATGTAATAAATGCAGTAATATCTGTGACGTTTAGATAAGAAGCACACGATTGCCATGATTTTTTTTTATTAGACGCATCGGCTTCATTTATATTTTAATTGTTCCCCGAGGTTTTTGTTAGGCAAAAAGCTGACTTATAACGGTGATGGAACGCGTAATTAAATCTCCAGGCATGAAATTTCATGGCGGTATAAATGCACATTTCATTTCCTCATTATCTGACCTCACGCCGACGAAAATTTAGAAAAGTTTAAGCGCTTATTTCTCATGCCATGACAGACCGCCACCATGTTTAATTATAATTACAACCCAGAGGAAAGAGCGAAATAATCATAATAATAATAATAATAATAATGAAGTGTTATGATAAGGACGGCAATAATTTTGCTAAGTACGATGACTGAAATATATCTAGATTTAATTATTTGTTTGTATGTATATATGTCTATGTATATTACATATATATTTACGCATATACGGATGTATAGATATGTAAAATTATATTTATTCAGTATATATGTATGAGTACGCTGTGCTATATAGTGTATATGTGTATATGTATATATATATATATATATATATATATATATATATATATATATATGTATATATATATATATGTGTGTGTGTGTGTGTGTGTGTGTGTGTGTGTGTTTGACAGTGTTGCATTAAACCTAACAAGATAGCTCCAGAGACAAAACTACACAACGTGCACTACCACATTCTTACTTCACTGCTGTATCGTTGACGAACACTCATCCTAGTAAAACGTTCACATTAGCAGCTTCAAACACCTACACAGAAGGCTCATCAGCCATGTGCTGATGCCATTTACGCACCGTGTGCCATTTACCGTTATATTGCACGTTCTTGCTCTTCCTTGATACCTTGGACCTTCATTTCAAATGTCTGTTTCATACCATCTGTTCAACCCACTCTCTGTCTTCCTTCCTCTTCCCAGTCGCCTGTGAATTGTTCACTTTAAACAAACCTGTCACCCTCCAGTCATGACTACACCTCAAAATGCCCTGATCCATCATATCACCTAATTTTAGCTTTTTATCACTAATCTCCACGTTTTTCACTTCTTATGCTGCGTATTGTATACAACAGTTCATCTCAACAGCTGTCTTTTATTTTTATTCGCCAACTTCGCTTCGCTTCCATAAAGGAAAGTTGGTTTAGTAATCCAGTTACTGATGTTTACCATGCTTTCCATGGGCAGCTCAAGTTCTTTCCAGTATGCACAGACCCCCTACCTTTCTTTCTTTATAACTCGTCTCTTCTCATGTCCTACCATTACTCATTATATTTACTTATATGAATCAAACACTTCCGTAGTATTCACTGCATCTCATGACCTTTTTCTTGCCTACCTGTACTTTCAACTTTCTCCACTAGCAAACTTTTTAACTAATTTCCGGAGCTTCTGTTTACGATCCCTAATCAGTATTGCATCTTCTGCTTCAGTGTCTTTATATCATTTACAATCAGTACTGGATCACTTGCAATTAACCATTCCACGCTATATTCACAATTCATTTTTTTACCCACATCTTTGAACATACAGCAACTGTCCCCTCTCAGATTTCTTGCATTACTTGATCCATAAAGATTTTGAATGCACAGCTGCGTGACGCACTCTTGTCTCTGACCCACTTTCAGACCAGGACACCATTTACCCTCTTGTCTACCTATTGTAATTCTCCTTTTTCTCGTACACTACACAGTAGGAATACCTTACACACAATAGCGTGGTGTGTGTATGTATGTATGAATGAATGTGTTTGTGTAATTATATAGAAGAGCGTACTGTATGTTGCCCTGAGCCATTAGTGTGTATGTGTGTGTGTACACACACACACACACACACACACACACACACACATATATATATATATATATATATATATATATATATATATATATATATATATATATATAAAATGTAGAACTTAGTGTATATTGCCCTGAACCATTGATTTTCTTGAATACTCAACAATTATTTGGAAAGTTTTGAAGTTATGGAAATAATTTTTTCATGTTGATGGGAGGCTCCTTTCAGTGGAACTCTGTTAATTGTTTAACGGATATATATATATATATATATATATATATATATATATATATATATATATATATATATATATATATATATATAAAGTTTATTTTCACATTTGAGTTTGGAAAGTGCTAATAGTATTATCTCATAACCAGGTTTTGGTTTATACCAAAGATTTTAGAAAGAAGACTTATTAATGCATTATTAGTGTAGTGTCGTTTCATTTTCCTCACTGACAAATTTTTTTATCCAAATATCTTGAGTCCAATGTGAATGGAAAAAATCCGTATAAAACCCATCTATCCCACCTCCGGTAAAGCAGCGGTGCCATTGAATCTGCCCGTTACTGACGACTTACGAGCTATATCCGAATTACTCTTGTTATTATTAGTATTCATGGTGAGCCCATTCTAGCGAACCGAAGTAGCATTACCCTCCACAGGAAGCCCCCTTTCATTTTTTATCCGCTGTTTTATATATTCATACCTATATATGACTGACCATTTGTTTAGTTTTGTTCTCGTTGAATTTTATGCAATTCCTTTCTCCCTAGCCATATTTTACTCTTTTTCTTTCCTTAGTAACTCAAACACTTCTTTTAGGCTTGTGCTATATGAAAGAATGCTCATGATAAATTTTGATGATATGCTGCAGAGCAGTATAATAACAGCTTAGAGAAAGATGTTAAGGGGAGAAATGCTAACACTAATGATCTCCGTTGATAGAAAATTGGTTCCTGGCAACTGAGAAACTGCCAAAGATTTACGGTGGCAGGCAGGAATTCCAAGCAGCCGACCTTGTCCAAATATGTTTTTATCAATTCACAGAGAGAGAGAGAGAGAGAGAGAGAGAGAGAGAGAGAGAGAGAGAGAGAATTTCAGTGTTTTTACTTTTCTGGGAAAGAGAGAGAGGGAATGGTGTCAAACAAATTTGTTTTCACCGGTTGAGGAGAGAGAGAGAGAGAGAGAGCATTGCCTTAGTTGAGAGAGAGAGAGAGAGAGTATCAGAATTGTTTAGTTGATTTATAGGACGATTTTCGAAGGATTTATAGACAGCACTGTACTGGGCCAGGAAATAATTCTGTTACAAACCATTTTGTTTCTTATATGTCTTACTAACTTCTGAGCAAGTGAAAATAATTTCATGTGAAACGTTAGTGAAAATAATTAACTATCGTCTTATTTTATAATTTATATTAGGGTCATTGATAAAGTACAGTATTTAAAAAAAGATTACAACGTTTTGTAAAATTTAGTTATAGCAATAATTATTATTATGCATATTCTTTTGTCGTTAAGAAAAATGCGGAATAAACCATAAACTTAATAAGCATGCTGTCGGAAAGTCGATTGCTTTTTGTTACAGAGAAAAGCAATGACAAGAGCTGAGAAATGGAATAATATACAGTCACTTAACGCATAACTAAATAGCTATTGAGAAACGGTTAAATGCATAATGTTATTAGTCTCCCTTAAACTCGCTAACGTAGAAAGTTTATAACACAACTAGAAAGATTTCCATAATTTTAGAGAAAAGGAAATATTAAGCCTGTATGTTCCGTCAGAACTCAAAAGAACTGTATATACCATGCGTAGTTAACAGACACAATGAGTGCATTAGTTAAATAGTAACATTGTTATTGTTGGAGCATATATTCGTTTGATATATCATCCCCTTTTCTATGTACCTGTCTATGGCTGACTATCTGTACCGGGCTGTCGATCCCTTTTCCGTATCTTGTTTTAATACAAGAGATTAGACGCTTTAGGGAACACGCATCAGATCCGGGCCTTTTGAGATGATTGATTGCGACCCACATTCCAGCAAACGGCTTCAGGCTGCCTTTTCCTGTTGCTGTGCCGCAATCCCCTCACATTGAAGCCTGGGATTTCCTAGGACCCAGTTGGAAAAACAATACATACACGTGTATTTATTTCCAACACTTACATTGAAATAGAGATTGATATTTATTCACAACACTTACATTGAAATAGAGATTGATTCATCGATAGAACTTATTGGCGTCATCGCAGGGAAAAGTCGAATGGGGAGAAATTTTACAGTTGAATATTGGAAGATAATAGTGAGAATGAAAATAATATATTCCGAAAAAAGGAAGGTAAAGTGTAATTATGTCTAAATGTATGACACTCTCTTTGTTGCAAAGATTAAAGTTGAAAGGTTGAACCGAATTCCGAAATTGTGACACCATTTTCCCCCGAACTTTTGAAAGCAGTTCATAACCGTGAAGTTGATATTGATAATATAGCAGTTGGGATAATATTGATAATGTTTCAGGATCGTGCGTAATTGATTATTGCTCTATGAAATAGTATGGATGGATATCATAGGCAGCGGCAGATCTGTTAGTTGAATACATTAGCAACGAGAAAACTTGGTTCACTTGAATGATAAATATTTGGTATAATCAGTACCTTACTCTCTTGGAAATTGTAGGTTGTTTGAGCATTATTTATCTTTTGTAATGATTGAGGAATTCTATTATAATTACATACATATATATATTTTATATACATATATATATATATATATATATATATATATATATATATATATATATATATATATATATATATATATATATATATATATATATATATATATATATATTACACAAATACGCTTGTGTATGTGTGTGTGCGTCTGTGTTTGTGTGTAATTGAAGCGTAATTGAAAAAGAAATATACTTTAAGTTGCGTCCGAGACACGACAAAGCAAACACAAAATTATAGAAATTGCTGAGATAAACGCTAATTAGAGTTGCAAATATATGTTTACTGTCGGAGGACTTATAATCACGACAATTTTATAGGATAATATCACTCCCAGAGGTAGTTTCAGAAGCTAAATGCAGAAGGAAAACCGAGGAGAAATGGAGAAATTCCACCGACGGACAAATACTGAAAACGCATTTTGTAGGCTCCTTTTGTACGAAGAAGTGTTAATGTAAAGGAAGAAAAATATTTTCAAATAAAGAAAATATTTATCAGACGAAGGGAACAAGGAAAAGGCAGAATGTCAGCGAAACAGTTTTGAACCCGAGTACCGATATAAGAGTTATGTTGGCAGTTATCGGAACACAGAGAAAAGGGAGAGCAAATAAAAGAGGGATGGGAGGCGCTCGATACTAATATAGTGGTCGTGCCACGAAACAAATTGACATGGACAGGGTGAACGGGAAAGAAGGGCTTCTGGGAAAATGCATCTCTCTCTCTCTCTCTCTCTCTCTCTCTCTCTCTCTCTCTCTCTCTCTCTCTCTCTCTCTCTCTCATATCATGATGTGTACTCATCTTCCTTCCTTATCTTTAGTTTTGGGGGCATTTGGTGTGCTACAGTTTCCAAGAAACATGTTCAGCTCTTGCCTCTTATGTAGTTACTATGAAATTTACTCTCTCTCTCATATTTGAACATCTATGTAGATTTATAATCGTGCTTGCAAAAATCAATAAAAATAGAACTTCATTAGTTAGAGGGTCCTGCAATAAAGCTTTACAAAAAATTCAAACAATAAGTTGATAAGATTGTTATCCTTACATTTTATTTTAGATATATTGATCCAATTATTATTATTATTGTTGTTATTATTATTATTATTATTATTATTGTTGTTGTTGTTGTTGTTGTTGTTGTTGTTATTATTTGAAAATGTCGTGACTAGATATTCACATTGAACAAGGCCAAAAGGATTTACTTGCGAAGCTAACGTTCTGCTGAATAAAAGGCTCTTATGTAAAGACAGTAACACAAAAGTAAGGATAAGTTCGCAAACAAACGTTTAAATATTTACATCAGAACATCATAACTTGTACTTCTGCTCAATATAACTATTTCATATCCTTTCATTCTGTAAATACCCAGTTTCCAATTGATATTTCCCCTCTTGGTCCTCTTCTTTGGTTCAAAGGGTAACAGAAGTTCTAAAGACCGATCCGTTTTCTATAAACAGAAGCGAATGGTTTGGAGACATCCTATCAAAAGCTTTGATCTATGATTACACTTTCTTTACTGCCTTTATTTACGACGTTGTATTATACCGATGCGTTTTGCTCAAATTTTGACAATGTAAATTACAATGAGATAATCAGTAGGGTCAGAAATCACAGAGTCAGCTCATAAAAGACTCATCAGTAAAAAAAAAAAATATATATATATAAAAAAAATATATTTATATATATATATATATATATATATATATATATATATATATATATATATATATATATATATATATATATATATACTCTCTCATATATACTATATACACCACACTCACAGATGTCTCAAGAAAGTAATTATAACTGGCAAATGAAATTGGTGGCATGTATGGCCAGCGCTTTGGTCAGATGACGTTCTTGAGGGCAAAATTTAGAGCAAGTGCTGGCAATTTCATCTGCGAAACAAACGTATTTTGATGTCTTGTTCATACGCTATTTTATAGGCACCTTGTCTTTTGTATTTTTCCCTGATTCTTTGGAAACGCCTGTAAGTCTTTTCGTTGCGGTTAAACAAAAATCTTAATTTTCCCCGCCCCCTTTTTTGGGGGGTGGGGGTTGGGCAAGTAATGGGTACAATGCACATTGAAAGACGGAAGATCAAGAGACGTGAAATGCGTAAAGAAATTTTGTTGTTATTGTAAAAGTTTCACGAAATTACAAGAGTCAGTTCTAATTACCAAGTACTGTATGTTTTTTACAAGATTAATGCTAATATATATGACAAAAAATTTTACTGGCTTCAAGCTTCATTCGAAGGACCCGCTGTAAATTAGTCGAGAGTTGTAGATAACATTTATGGGTTAGTGAAAAACACATCTGTTTGAAATATGTTTCGAGTTTCCATAACTTGCCTTAAAACTTTTGAATTCACTCTGCATGTCATGAGGAACATCGTTAAGTCACCTTTCCCAATGGAAACGTCACATGTACGCACATTCTTACATCTTTTAGCACCCAGCGGTAATCAGTGCTCCTTATAGCCAATATTAGTGACAAAACGGAAGTTGTG
>NC_089795.1:72050162-72082662 GCF_040412425.1 Macrobrachium rosenbergii
AGTAGATACAAACTAAAAGGGTGAGACGTAAAAAATAACGAAAAATTAAAGCATAAACATAAAAATATGAAAAAATAAAAACTAAGGTGAAATGTAAACAAACTACCACTCACAAAAATGCAAAATGTTGTGACCTAATTGGTACCCTGTAAGTGCGATAGCTAAGTTGAATACTAGACAGTTGTTGTTCAATTTCCAAGCTTCATCTTTTTAATAGTCCACGACTCTGAAATTAAAGGTCAGTCTATTTTGAACAAAAAGACAGTACCAATCCAGGTCAGTGAAAGGATGGTCCTGGCGCTAAGCTGTGTTCTCATCTAATGGCAGAAAAGGGTGGTTTGGAAAGGAAACCTGGTTCTAATAGGAGGAACCTCTGTGTTCAAAATTCTGTGTCTGAGCCAGCGGGAACTAGGTCCCACGTATCATGAACCACACACTGCGAACAAGTGAACAAGTAAACGATACAGGAATTAAAGTCCACAGGCAAGTGACTTCTCTCTCAAAAGTGATCTTATTATAAAAGGTTACAGAAAACAAACCAAAACTGATTTGAAACAATGATTAGTATTTCTTGTAACTTTTTCCCGGATAACAGCTACTATACCAAGGTAAGGCAATTTAATGTACACCAGGACAAAACTTTCATTTAAAATTTTTTCAGAACTTTGTAAAATACAAAAATGGATATGAGTTTTAGAAAAATAATTCTGGAGGAAAACCATATCTTAATTAAATAATTAAAATCCACAACAAACTGACCCATTGTAGGCTCTATTAATCAAAGTGCGTATTGAGTTCCAACATATACCCAACTGGCGAAAAACTGAGAGTAATTCAATCCCAAGCCAGTAAAAGTACTTTTCCTGTAAACAGAGTCTCCAAGTTTGCCACTATTTCTTACATGCCTGTACATCTAAAATGACTTAACTTATTGCTCCTGTTTCCGTCTCAAGTAAATTCTTTTAAATTTGTTAAAAATTATACTCTTTCAATTTAACCAAGATATTTATATTAAGCTGGATTTAAATGTAACCTCTCTTCACCAATATCCCATTAAAAGAAACAATAAACATTATTCTTAATAATATGTCTAAAACCATTTATCAGTGTTTGGACTTAATAAAATCGACTTTTGCAAAGAATTATTACATTTGGCAACTAGATGATAGCATTTTTACTTTTGATGGTAAATTATATAATCAAATAGATGGAGTAGCTATGGGAAATTCTTGGACCTGTATATGCAGATTGCTTCAGGTTATTGTGAAAGGATTTGGATGTCTAAATCCCCTAGTGCTTTCAAAACCTTTGTATTACCGTAGGTATGTAGATAATCTTTCCATGTGTCTAAAGATTATCACATGTTGATTTGTTTTTTGAATATTTTAATTCTCGTCACTAACATTTCTTTTACTTTGTGAGATGGAACAGGATAATAAGTTGTCATTTTTAGATGTACAGGTACACAGAAATAATGCAAAGTTGAGACCTCTGTTTATAGGAAAAGTGCTTTTACTAAAGCTTGGGATTGGATACCTCAGTTTTTTCAAAAGTTGTATAAGTTGAACTCAATATGCACTTTTGATTAATAGAGCCTACAATGTTTGTTGTGATTTTAATTTATTTCATCAGATATGGTTTTCCTCCAAATTATTTTTCTAAACTCATATCCCATTTTTGTATTTACAAAGTTCTGAAAAATTTTTAAATGAAAGTTTTGTCCCAGACAAGTGTCACAATGCTGCTAGTAAGATATAAGTACATTAAATTTACTTGCTTACCTTGGTCATAGTAGCTATATGGTCAGAAAAAGTTACAGAAATACTTAAGCGTTGTTTCCCTCAAATCAGTTTCCAGGTTGTTTTCTGTAATCCTTTTACAATAAGATCACTTTTGAGAATCCCTACTCTGCCTGTGGACATTGTAATTCCTGTCGTTTGTGTTCATGTTCGCAGTGTGGTCTGCGATACGCGGGATCTAGTTCCCGCTGGCTCAGACGCAGAATTTTGGAACACAGAGGCCTTTCTATTAGAACTAGGTTTCCCCTTTCCAAACCACCCTTTTCTGCCATTAGAGAACACAGTTTAGCACAGGACCATCCTTTCACTGACCTGGATTTTCGGGTACTGTCTTTTTGTTCAAATAGACTGGACCTTTTAATTTCAGAGTCGCTGACTATTAAAAAGATGAAGCCGGAATTGAACAACAACTCGTCTGGTATTCAACTAGCTATCGTGTAATTTCATAGTAGGTACTCAGTTAGGTCGTTAAATATTTTACTTTGTGAGTGGTAGTTTGTTTACATTTCACCTTAGTTTTATTTTCATATTTTTTTATGTTTGTGTTTTTAATTTTTCGTTATTTTACGTCTTACCCTTTTAGTTTGTATTTACTTGTTCATTTTATATATTTCGTTAGTATTTTTGCTGAAGATTTATTATGACAATTCATTTTATTGTAATTTTATTGATTCTCATCCTTGTCGGTTTTTTCAGCCTGATGATGAGGTTTTACACCTCGAAAGCTCGTACAATAAAGAATGTTCTTCCTGGTCTTGGCAATATTATTTATCATTAAGCTATATATATATATATATATATATATATATATATATATATATATATATATATATATATATATATATATATATATATATATATATATATATATATAGACTGGCTTCTGTTATATATATGCATGTTATTTTCTTCAGCAAAAATATAAAAATAAAATAAGTAATAATAATAATGATAATAATAATAATAATTGAGGACGCCAAGTGACACCTTTTCTTGAGGACGCCAAATGTTCAGGACGCCAGGACACCAAATGGCACCTTTTACCCTACTAACAAATGTTCAGAACGCAAAATGGCACCTTTTACCCTACTACATAATTTTTTTTTATATATGCATGTTATTTTCTTCAGCAAAAATATAAAAATAAAATAAATAATAATAATAATAATAATAATAATAATAATAATAATAATAATTGAGGACGCCAAATGTTCAGGACGCCAGGACGCCAAATGGCACCTTTTACCCTACTCATGGCCATTTTTAACCTCCTGATGTAATGTTCTCTTTTGGTATCAATTTTGCCAACTTATCTCGTTCATGTTCATCCTCTTTATACAGACGATTTTCAGAATTCTGTTTTCATTCCATTATTTCTTGCTCTTCAACTTTCATTTCTCTGTTTATATCTTTTATGTTTGTCCCTTTCAAATCTTTTCTGTCTTTCTACCGCCACTTCTGTCTTGGATGTTTTCTCCTTTCCTCTGCTGTGTTGAGATTCAGATTCTATTCCACTCTTATTCTTTGTCCTTGCCTCATACACATCATCCTCTGCCAGAACTAAGCTCTCTCCTCTTCAGTTGCTCTTGGTATGCCTCGATACCTTGGCCATGCCTCTCTTTATCCCGCCCCGGATGTCACACTGCACATTTCTGCTGCCTTTTGTATTCCATTCTCAGCAATTTCCACCACACACCTTTTGATGCCGTGTTAGCTGAGACATTATTTTCTGTTCTCCCCTTGAACCTTGTGTCTTTTTCCTATGCTGTGTATGTTATGTTAAACATGTCTCACCTTGTAGAACAGTTATTTGTTTTTATGTCTGTGTATATATATATATATATATATATATATATATATATATATATATATATATATATATATATATATATATATATATATATACTATATATCTTGGAAGCCGTATGTTCTTCCGTTTCTCCACTCACGTATCATATCAATTCTCCTTGGGTTTTTCAAAACTGTTTATCAACTTGACTGAGGCAGAAATTAACGCTTTTTTTCAGTGGATTCTCTCTCTAAAGCTAGACTTTCCCTCACTTACTTGAAACAATTCGCCCAGTTCCTGCCGGACCTCCTGCCATATACCCTCTGACTGTGGCATTTCTGTCACTGCATCGGATAACATTTCTCGTTTGTCTTTCCATTCTTTTAGTCTTCCTGATCGGATAAGCATAATCAGAAGATGTACGCTATCTTTTTTGGATATTTTTTAACCTTTCATTTATGCTTCCCATTTCTGTCCCATCCTCTGCCATCTTATCTTTTACCAGTAAGCTAATCATTTTTTTTTGTCTTGCCGTCACTCCATCATAATATAGATTTCTCCACATCACTGAGGATTATTTTTTCCCTAATCCTGTATACGTTACCTTCAAATGTCCACACTTTTCCAGCTACCATCTCTACATTTTCCTGCCATTTTTGCTGACATTCCTTTAATTTTATTTCGCTTTGGATTTTTTTGCAGCTCCTGCCTGATTAAAGGCTGCCTTCTATTGAACGCATATTCTCCTAGAATATTACACAGGCACATACGCATATATTTTATTGTATATATATATGTATGTATGTATGTATGTATGTATGTATGTATGTGTGTGTACGCTTTAAAAAATCACAGTAGATGCACGTGACTTCAGTGTACAAGCGAATCCCACAGGAAAATGACAGGCAGAAGTTTAGTAAAAAGCGCTTTCACGTTTATTAACGCATCGTCTGGGCACAGATGAGACACAGATGAAAAGAAGGTTACAAAGCAAACAAAAGAACAAAGAATACGAGATATCAGTTGTCAAAGGGTATAAATGAAAAGATGTTCTTTAGACTTTACGTGTTTGCAGGCCGCAGTTCATTGATGCTGAGATCAAAACTATTTATGATAGTGCTTTGAACCAACAAACACCTAAGGACCTTTGTAGATGTAGCATGGAAAAAGAGCCAGAAGACATTTTATTTAACTAATAACAAACTTGAATTCTGCAAGCATAATATTCTCAAATTACCGTACGATGAAAGGTTTTTACAGATTCCTGGAATTTTAAAGCTTTTCAACATAAATGTTGTTTTCAGTAATTTTAACGTTAAGAGTTTAGTAATAAAGAATTCTCCTAAAGTTGTTTCTGGCTGCATCTATGAAATTCCTTGTAAAAAGTGTCATAAAATATATTATGGACAAACTGGAAAATCACTTTCACTACGAATCAAACAACACCAATATTCTGCAAGAACCGGGCAAATATCGAATGCATTATTCGTACATATGAGAGATTTAGATCATCCTATTAACTGGAGTGAAGCAAGATCTTTAGTCCCGTGCAACGACTCGGTTAAAAGGAATATCATTGAATCTTGTTTTGTCAAGTAAAATAATGAAACTACTCTAAATTTAAGTTTTGGTTTGTTTAAACTTGATGCCTTCATAATTAAAAAGTTGTTGATAAATATAAGCAAAATTAGTATTCAGTTTTATAAATATTTCTGCAAATGGATAATTCCGTATCTCTTATTACGGTTAATTATATGGTTTTAGTTTGTGACTGTGGATCCTGGATTTCCTGGATTACCTTTTGTTTTATTACGTCAAGTACCAACCATCTGGTATTCCGTTTTATACATGTTTTTGGATCTTGTATGGCTAAACTTCCGTATCTATTGTAGTTAGGTGTAGGGTTTTAGTTTGTGACTGCTTTATCCCGGATTGTCCTGGATTATCTTTCTGTTTATTACCCTTTGACAGTTGACCATCTGGTATTCTTGTTCTTTTTGTTTACTTTGTAAACCTTCTTTTCATCTGTGTCATTTTGCCCAGACGATGCGTCAATAAACGTGAAAGCGCTTGGTGCTGAACTGCTGCTGTCATTTTCCTGTGTATGTATATATATGTACTGTATATGTATATGAAGAATATATACAGTGTATATATATATATATTATATATATATATACACATACTGTATATATATATATATATATATATATATATATATATATATATATATATATATATATATATATATATATGTATATACAGTATATGTGTGTGTGTGTTTGTAAGTATTTATGTATATTACTATTTAGGGTTAGATTTTTTTATGCATGTTTTCTGAGTTAAATGTTACCGCCACTATTAAAAGGGCCCCTCTTTTGTTTGAAAGTGGAACCGTGTTTCGTTTGATTTTCTTAATTTATTTAAACATAACTAGAACAGAAAAATAAAGTATACAGAAAAATCCTGTGTCATTGGCATTAAAGACTTCCTTGGTTATTGCACCTCCAGCTTTAAGATGATACCTCCGTCCTCTCGTCAAAGAATACTTAGTAAACCTCATCATCCACCTCTCTCTCTCTCTCTCTCTCTCTCTCTCTCTCTCTCTCTCTCTCTCTCTCTCTCTCTCTCTCTCTCTCTCTTCATCTGAAAAGTGTCCGCTTTAGCAGAAATAGTTTTAATGTTCAATGAAGTGCGTGGCTTTACTCTGACTCCTCATCAGGACGTTGAAGGCTCTCGAGATGACTTTTCTAAAACCCTCCAAACCTCATAAGAGAAGTAAACACCACTGATGCCTGCAGTGTCTCTTAAGAATTCAAAGAAACTTAAAATGGAAAACGTTCGTGAAAAATTATTATATAAAGCTCTGAAAACAGATTAGGTTGTCTAAATCATACTTAATAGGAAAAGGAAAGAAAACAGCTTGAGTTGTTTTCTTTTGTAGAGGTAACGGATCGATGATTTAAAAGAATTTAGCTATAGAGCCAAACACTGTGGCACTTTTAACCATTCAGCGCTTAAGACAGTGAAAAGAGGGAGCTGGAGTTGTTAGACAGCAAAATGGAAGAAAGGAGGTGGGAGCAAAGGTAAAATAAAAGGTTAACATGTTGGTGTAGCTAGGGGCCGAAGGGACGCTGCAAACAACCTTTAATAATGCCAACATTGCACCACGTGAGGACACTGGCGGCATCACCCCCACCCCCACCCTACGGGCTAGAAGTAGTGGAGACCTATACAGTGAATACCACGGCTTTTTCTAGGCTTATACTCTGGGGAAGGACATTGAACTGCCTGTTCCATCGGTTTCATCGTAAATAAAAGATGGTCGGTCACTGAAGTAAAGTCTTAGGCATTGACTGATTCAACCCATCCAATACCTTTTCCTTGTCGCCGAGATATGAGTTAAAATAGAGGAGAAAGAACAAATAAAAAAAAAGCGCGGGTCAGGTACTATCACTATTGTACCGCTTTTGGTCTTTGCTCTCAAAGTTTCAGGTACTCTTTTTATCAGATTTCAAAGCTTCTTAGCTGTCTGGAATACAGCGAATGTAGCAAAGAGTCAGCTATTCTTCCATTCCTCATGCAGCATAAGTGTAGTTATTTTTTAGTTTTTCTTTTTTAGCAGAAGAACTGATACAGTCATGTCTGGTTAGAGCAAGTTCAGCCTGTCAAGGAAAGAATAAGTTGATGGAACCTTTGTTTTGATAAAATTGCCTTTTTAAAACAGACAAGGTGTATATGATTCGGAACCTTTGTTTTGATAAAATTGCCTTTTTAAAACAGACAAGGTGTATATGATTCAGGAAATACAGAAGTTGGAAAATTCCACATATCAGAAGTAAATATGATTGGAGACAGGTCTTTTGGTCAACCCTCGACTTAGAAACTTTCACGTTGAGTGTTTATGCACATCCACCAAACAATTTAACTCCACTAACTATAGTCATCCTGGTACCATGACTGGAATGTCGTACAACGCAGTCGTTGGGAGACCAGCAAACCAGTCGCTGAAGAATATAACAACCAGAACGGATGGAGAGTATCCGAAGGTGTCCTTTCTTGGTAAATTTGTAGGCAATGCAGTATTCGTATGCGGGAAGAGTAGAAGTCACAAAAGATCGTCTTAACACGACCATATTACGCAACATGCCTTCAGACTTCGGACAGTAGCTGGATGTTCGGAAAGAGGAAAAGTATATTATTATTATTCAAGCCCTCGGTTTGAGTGTTGTTGTGCTAAGGATGGAAACTATCGTATGTCAGCGTATGACCGTGGGTACAAGGAGTACGAAAGGGAGAGAATCCATGATAGGTGTAGTGGATATAGTAAGCATTGGAGACACATGGTCCTACTAATGAGGTTCTATACGTCAGCATAATGCGCGATTGAAATTCAGGAAATGTTCGAATGGAAAGCTTTATTTTGATATAAATAGTAAGAGAAGAGGAAGGCCAGTGAGTTTTGTATCACGGGAGGTATATTTTCTGAGGAGTATGGGATTTAGATTAAAAAATATGCTGTTTATACAAATACATTACTATACAGTTTATACTCCACCAATACCTGTTAAACGCCTGAAATTCTACACCTTTTCACCCTTAAATCAAACAAATTTAACTTCATTTTAAAAAAGTTGACTTTCGTACGGTTTAATCAGTTAAAGGAAACTTAAACGATGACAACAAACGAATTCTGTTTGTTCCGATAAACAAAGACGGATGAAAACTCTGAAAACTAATGAATATGCCAGAAAAAGGGAGAATATTTTAAGGAAGGGACTATATTGGAAGGTTTTATATTATTTACTATATATATATATATATATATATATATATATATATATATATATATATATATATATATATATATATATATATACTGTATATATATATATGTATATATATATTGTGTGTATGTGGTTGTAAAAAATCAAATATATCATTTTGATTTTCGAACAATTCATACGTTTTTCCGAACTCTTAGGCATAATCGTTTAATCAGCTGTTAGCATACGAACACCCGCATTATTAGTGAGATAAATCCTTTAATGTGAGATCTGGTAGAAATTATGACCCTGCCTCAACGTGGAGCAACTCGAGATAACGACGAGTCCTGTTCTCATCGTCAAAATGTTGCCGTTCATCGGACTGTTCTTGTAAGGGGCGTCGTTCCGAAGTACTTGCGATGGTCGAACAGTTTTGAAAACAAAATCAGGTCTGTGTATATATGCAGACGAGCGCTTCCTTGTTTGACTGAGCAAACTTTGCTCGATGCTCTGCGTGTTGTATCAGAGGTTTAGGGAAATATGCTACTTACTTCTGCCTCTTAACATACATAACTGAAGCTTTTATCGCTGTGCGCAAGAGATTCCGTAGAATTTAAACAGAAATATGTTTGAGGCCTCCGTTACTTTGTGAATTGTAAATATTTGGGTTCTGTGCAGACTTTGCCACAACCACCAAAAAGAAAAATTACACAACTCACCTTCGACAAACATCCACATGATGTTCGTGAGGAAGAAGTAATTGAGTGCGACGAAGAAGGCACATCCGATCCCCTCCCCGACGAAAGTCTGCAATAGATGGAAAAGGGAGTTTCAGTTATTGTCATTTTTGCTAAATAAGGTAGAACATTTTCCCGAAGTAGAATTCCTTAACATTTCTTCGTATAAGGTTCGAACATTTTCCCAGAGTAATTTGTCCAAACGTTTCGGCGTCAAAGGTTCGAATTCATGTTCGGTCGGACTTGAAAGAAATCACAAAATGAATTTCATTTCGCTTATCAGATATACTGTTTTGAAATATTGGCTGAAAAGGGACAGATTCAGCTAGTTCTCTAATAAATCTACGGGTCTGTGTGTCTCGTTTTTGTTAGATACCATTTCATTTTAGGTAATGCCCAACAGACCATTACTTTCCACTTTACCTTTGCGGAAATCAGTGATCCTCATTTTGTACGACCCTGTGATTGTTTCATCCATATATTGTTAAAATGTCCAATTCTCTTACCGCTTTCATACAAAGACGAATATAAGCTTAGGTACTGGTGCATTTGTGTGTTGAAGAAGTTAAGTATACCTTAGTTTTACCAGACCACTGAGCTGATTAACAGCTCTCCTAGGGCTGGCCCGAAGGCTTAGACTTATTTAACGTGGCTAAGAACCAATTTGTTACTTAGCAACGGGACCTACAGCTGAATTCAGGTAAATTTTACTGGAGCTGACTTGACCCCCTCCCCCACGCGCAGTCTGGCCACGGAAGGTGAATGTCTTCTCATTTATTCCCTACGTGGACAAAAGACTTGTAGTGATAATCGTATCCAGAAACGTGCGAGGAAGACAAAAATTTGAACGATACTGTGGCCTTGAAAAATATATATTTATCAGGTAAAAGTAACCATTAGACTATAAATTCAGCCTGAAAAACAGTAACCGATAAAAAGACTAGGATACGATGGTGCGAATGGCTCTTGTCAACTCTAGTAAAATGTACCAGATTTCGAGAGATAAACTGCAAGTACGCATAAGCTAAATTAACCTTATTTTCGCTTCGGCAGCAAAGTGCGTTTGCGAGTGGTCGCGAAACTCTCATTTGTGGGATCGAGTCCTGTTACAGGTGGATAAAGTTTTTTCATTTAGGCTACTCCTAGCTGAGATGAAAGCCATTAAGTGATATTCGTATACAAAAAGTATTAGGAAGTCGAGAAGTTGTGACGGCTTTGTGTATGTGCATTATTATGTATATATATATATATATATATATGTGTGTGTGTGTGTGTGTGTGTGTGTACTGTATATATTAGTCCATGGGCTAAGTACAGAAACCCCCCCGGGGGGATTTTTGCTGATACAGATTTTTTTAAATCTCCAAGCTATATAATTGCAGAATCTACTTGTCTGCTACCTGAACTCTGCTGGTGTTGACTGCCAGAGCGAAAATAGATGCGGAGTTTATGTATCAATATCTCTAATATTACAAAATCCACAACTCGCATGATTTTCAGAGATAAATGCGAAAGAAAACATGCACTTTAATTCTGATTTTAAGAAAAGTTGTATGTTGAAATCAGCGACAGTGTGTTTAAATAAGAAATTAAAAAGGGTTCGGAAAAACTAAGCCCTTAAATCAAATATTTAATTCAGGGCTAGATGCTATACACAGGATACATGATTTATTCATTATATTTAAGGCAAAAGTAATTCTCCTTGCAATTACAGTGTATCAATATAAGCAACCCAGTTAAATCTCTTACCATTTGCATGATAAAAATTGCATTTAACACCATATAATTTGAATATTTCTTGTAGGAAATCTCTAGTATATCTAAGTTCATAAATAACTTTAAGAACTGAGTAACTTCTCATAAGTTTTTTTAACAGAGTCATTGAATAATCCTCTGAAATAATGGTGTAATGTAATTTAATGTAAGATATTTTTTTTATCATAATAGCAGTCATCACATATAACAAGAGCTGGAAAATCAGGAGTTGAATTACATACCTAGCCAAAATAGCTTTAGAGATTATATACAGTTATCATTATTAGATATCATATGACGACATAGTTTTTCAGTTCAGGAAATTTGGTTTGACTTCTTTACCGATGCCTAATTGAATTTACTCAAGTAGCAACATAAATATAATATACTTGTAAGTGCTTCTATTACAACCATAATTTTACGAATTACCTTTTTAAAGAGATGACATAACTTTTTTTTTTTATCAAAGTTTAAGACAAAAAAGACAAAATAAAGAAAATACTGCGTTGAAATGAGGGCATATTCTTATCAGAGTACAAATTCTTTCCATTGAAAATTGAAGTTTTTAAGTCATTTTAATAATGGAGAATATTTTTAAGACAATAACTCAATATAAAAACAAGCAGCATTGGAACCACAAGTTCCTGAATGAAAATTATCCTTATCTTAAATTTCTCATGCAAATTCACAATAAAGAAGAGCTGTTTTCACTGCAAGTTTTATAAGTAAACATAACTGGTCATAATCTTTTAAATTTCATCCTCAAATATGTAATCTACAAGATTAACAAATTCAGGGTCATCATCATCTCGTATCCTCTCTGGCCCCTCCAACAACGCGTCTACTAGTTCCTGTGGCATGAGTTCACCTTCAGACCATTTGAATTCTGTCTTTCCTTTTGGGTTCGTTGTGCCTGCCTGGTTCCAAATAAGGGCCTGATGATTCGCTCTTTTGATGCGCATTTCTAATGAATTCTTGCAGCGGGGGCAAGAGGGCCTTGTCCATTCCATCATAGCTCGTGACTAGTGCTTTTGACATTTTGATACTGAATCGCTGGACGAATTTCTCATGTCTTAATTTGTCGGTGTCTCTACTAGACGATCTACCATAGAGAAGACATGCAGTGTTCAAGCTCGGATAGAACATGATCTCGAATTTCACTTGAGATTCCTGACTGGGCAGATGTATCAACGAACTCTAAATGATGTCTAAGGATTTTAAAAATGGCAATTTTACCGCTTCCGACAAACGCTATTGTCGTATCACAGCCACTAAATGGTTGCAAGGTTGGAAGAACAGAGCAAATTTCTTTTCCAACATCTTGGATGACACTTTGAATGTTTATCAGTCGTCTTTTATCGCCCACTTCAGTATCAAACAAAACTGTCTGCTTTATTTTCTGAGCATATTTAAGAAGGAGAATAAAAACGTCAGTGTCAGGTCATCGTATAGTTATAGGTGAATCAAACGAGCTTTGAGCTGCAATGTGCAAGCAATGGAGCACAATTTTGGTGTCTGCTTCCTTTTGGCAGGATCCAAGTTCTTCAATATCTTCATTAATTATATGCTGTCCACCAGTGGTTGTCAAACAAGTGCATTTATCTCCATAAACTTAGTATATTTTTCTCCCCCCCATCAACATGCTAGCATATTTGTCTTGCTTCCATTCATTTAGAAGGAAAAGAGTAAGGCTTTGCTTCTTGTTGTCAGTTAGTAAAAAACCTTTCCAGTCTCTTGGAATTTTTGCCAATGGGCCCTTGATCGTGTATGCTGCAGAAGATCCTCTTCTATGTCTTTCAGCACTTTTTATTGAGTCTGGATTATATGAGTTGGTCACAAAATCGACACGAGGTTCTGTAGGGAGCTCTGTAAGCTCTCCAAATGTGTGAGGCAGAGCAACTTGAGCTTGAATCATAGCATTTCCATCGATGATATAGTTGTTTTTCTTTTGAATAGGTTTTGAGGCTCTATGTGTATCACTGTCCAGTAGGTGTAACAATTTAGATTTGTATGTTTTTGCCGGTACTCAATCCCCAGTAACCAGTGCCCATGGAACTGGACCCAAGAGGTAGCTTAGAACTCTTTCTAGACTGATTTTATTTTCCACTGCAAGAAAGAATAAATGACCAAAGACGTTTCTCTCAGCTGTTATTTTTTGGGTTTTCAACTTGCGTGTAACATTTGCTCACTTGGCAGTTGCTAAGAATGTCTTGAGATTGAACCTTATAATTGGTTCACTGAAACTCTTCGCCTTGTTAAGTAGTCGTTCCTGAATAAAAGTCCTGAAAACTTTTTCACCAATCAAATCGGCGTTTAGAATGTCATCCTCAACATCCTTTGGTACAGGTGCCTCAGAGGAGAGGGAATAAAGTGAATCTTTGTCATCACTATCAGACGGGTTACTAAAGTTGTGTAATGCATCCATAACATTGAGGACATCATCTTTAGATTTAGCTGTTTGAGAACTTCCTGAGGTCTTTGTGCGAATCAGTTTCCTGGCTGTCCATGTCTGCCAAAAGTATTGTTGCTTGATGATACGTACCTCTTGCATGCCTTGTGGTGCACCGTCTGTAGCAGGCAGAGTGATTTCTGTTGAAGCCAATAATCCCCCCGTGTGATTTAGCATGGCGGCTTATTGTTTGTTTGATGGTTATATCCACAGCATTTCTGGATTATGGTATATCGGATCTACAGACACTAAATCCATTTTGTTCCATAAGTCTCTCAGTACCAGGATGGAAGTTTGGCAGCTTCAACATACTGAAGAAGTAGAAGGTGCTCTATATATATATATATATATATATATATATATATATATATATATATATATATATATATATATATATATATATATATATATATATATATTATATAAATATATTATACAATCCACGTCAGAAGATGAGTGAAAACCGAGACTTTGAACAAGTACTTTAGTAGTTTATTCTATATTTTCAAGTTAAATGTAGAATATACTACGAAAGTACTTGTTGAAAGTCCCGGTTTTCACTTACCTTCTGACGTGGATTGTATAATATTCTCAAGCATGCGTCTCTTCGTGCTGCATTGGATATGAATGTGTGTGTGTGTGTATATATATATATATATATATATATATATATATATATATATATATATATATATATATATATATATATGTATAGTGTGAAGTTTTTGGTTGTACTAAGTATAATATAATTCTTTTGAAATGGCTTTTTCTTGTCAATATTTAAGGATGCAGAGTACAGGACAAAGAGCATGTCTTTTACATACAGGTCTGAGATTTTTCGCAAAGTGCATCATATAATTATTCAAAAAAGGTTTTTTTTTATCAACTTGATCACGACGTAAAGTAAAACGCTGAGAAGCGTAATAACTTTAAGTTTGCGAAGAAAGTTTCGCCATCACCCAAAAAGAAGTTACAAACTTTATTGAAAAGTAGCATTTTAATATTTTTCATACCGACCAATCTCCTCTAGCAAAACTCTCCCGATATCTGTACTTTTCACAACTTATCAAAAAATGGAAAAAAGAAAAAAAAAAAATGCCCGGTGGGATAGCAAAACTTCTATCATTAGATAACTCAAAAATTTATGTTAAAAACAGATTGTGGCGCCATCTGAGAGCCGTATTTGAATTTACTCATTTTGCTGTTTGTTCACTGATAAACTTTTTTGTTTATCCATTTTCGCCAGTCATCATATCAGTGGTGATCGCCTCCAACACCATGTGACGCAAAGGGCCTCGTAAAATTCCGCTACTCGTTTCTTTCCTGTGGTTTGTGCACCACAATTCTCCAGACGTCTCCAGCCTCCCTGGCAATTCTCATCCAAGCAGATCTGGGGTTTTCAATTCTTTCAGTGCCCGCAGGAGCCCTGCTGATATTATTACGGACTATTCTCATAGAGGCTGTTCGAAGGACATTATATCATCTACATATGGAAGTAGCCTAATTTCCTTTATGGTATCATTTCAAATTGAAACCTACCCTCTGACTCGTAATATTCTTTTGAAGCTTTATCTTCAAATCAACAAATTCTTTTAAATATAATTTCTTTCTCATACTGTGAGTCATGTCTGTACAGCGATACAAATCTTACTAGCTTATATATAATCTTACTTTCGCATGCAGTTTCAGCCTATCTAAAATTGTATGATTTACCTATAGAAACCTCTCTTTCACTAAATTCCAACTCGAGAATCTCTAAGTGGAGGTCCATTGTTCCTCAGTCTGAAAGATTTAGCCTTTGAATCACTTCCTTATTTAATATTTCATCAATTAGTGCATAACCATTCATTATACCTTTTTTTTCTTAGATTTATTTTGAGTCTCATCTTTCTAGATATATGATACATTCTTTTAAGCAAGCTTTTTAAATCTTGGGTCGCTTTGCCGTTGAAAACATTATCTGCATATTTTGCTTAAAACAGGATCATCTGTATATTTTGCTTAAAACAGGATCATTTGCATATTTTACACAGTTCACACGATATTCCCTGTATGTACAGAATCTAAAGTAACACCAGCGGGTAAACAGTTTTTTATGAATTTCCCAACGAATATCAAGCCTTGGGGACAGCTGTTCTTCATCTCTACATTTACCTTATTCTTGTCTGATGTATATTGTATCCCAGGTCTTATCCGATATCCAAGGCGTCCGTGTTGTTACCCCAGATACCAGTACTTTTCAAGAAGTTTGATGTACGTTTTTTTATAGTATATCACCCTCACTGATTGTCTGGTCCTCATCACATAAGGTTTCTAGAATGAAATCTGTTTCGACAAGCATTCGTAGAAGTCCCCTAATGTTCATCATTAAGATGCTTCATTGTAACAAACGTAAATATGTCAGCTCTTTTTTTTTTTTTTTTGTGTAGACTTTTCAGTTCTAGTGTAGCAGTGACAATTCAGTGATCACTGTTGACACCAGGTCCCCTTTAGCTCCTAACATTTCTCAGTTTTCTTTTGATATGTTGAGTGATAGCCTTGTGATTTGTTTGCTTTCTAGGAGATGTCCAAATGTATTTATTGATGTCTGATGGGAAAAGAGTACCTCTAAATATGAAGATGTTTGCAGTCCTAGAACTAATAAATTGAGCCGTATTTTAATTTTTAGTCTCTCTCCCAGGCATTCCTTAATGGTCCGTAACCATTACGTCCTATCAACTTGTGCCTTCATACTACCATCAACAATTCCCACATCTCTTTCGGCATTTCATGTACAACAGTTCTATTTAAAATTCATCTTCCATTTCTTCGGAGGTCGTTTTTTACTGCATACATTTCTCAATACTCATATTTCATTGTTTTAATTTAAATCTGGCAACCACTGATCCACTGCTCACTGCTCTTGTTCATAGGAGGATTACGTTTTACGTTTGACATTATTTACAGATCGGCCACCATTTCCCCAAAAAAAAAAAAAAAAAAAATTGTAGGATTGTATGATTTAATTTCAAGACATTTTGGATACATCATAGTATCGCTGCCATGTGTTTAATATGTGGCATCATTAGCATTTTAACGTTATCCGCTAACGATATAACTCCGTGTAAGCTCACTTTAACTCTTGTGTAAGCCCATTTTAAATTGTTAGCAAATAATGTATTTAGGTCGAAGACAACCACGTCATTTTCACGTCAGTTTGTAAAATTAAACAAATCTGTCATCCTCTAGCAAACGACAAAGGCCGAAAAAGTATTTTGCATCAGCGACAGTAGAAGAGCCATGGAGGCTACTTTGATCTCTCTCTCTCTCTCTCTCTCTCTCTCTCTCTCTCTCTCTCTCTCTGAGGGGCCGTTGGATATTTATCCCGCATGTTTACCGTGCACCTTATAACCCTCCTCCCCTTGGGTAACCTATCCCACATGGCAAACAGAAAAAGGAGAGGCAATATATTGCATTTTTAAGCGCGATATACTGTATTCCATTGCAATTATCCATAACATTTATAGCATGTCACAATTAACGTAGAGGTAAGTGTAAAGCAAATGAATAATATAGATTTCTTTCACTTAGCTATGAATCACTGAATTATTATTTTGCTTAGAGTAAATTACTTTGAAATTAAACATTTGACAACTCACGATAACGCCACCCATCTTTTAGGTAAGGTTAGTAGATTTTCCTTTCTTTGACAGAATATTTGTACACACGTCTGCCTTATGAAAATGTTAGTGATAAGTAAACTATATGATGAACAAACATCTCATTATTACAGTATACTAGACTTTAAATGTAGGTATTGACAAAATATTTGAAAGCAACCCTTTCAGTGGGATTTTCGTGATCAAATTTTTGCTAGGTTTTGCTAGCACACTTTATAATGTCTGCAACTATGAATTATCGAGGAGACCAGCAGCTGCCTTGGATTATCCAATTCCTCTCAAATTGAAACCTCTTCATTCAGTGGCTCTATAATTCAAGACAGCTAAAGAATGGGGTGACTTTGAAACGAGAAGAAGGTATGAAAAAATAAGAACACAAAAGTGGCAAAAGGGTTAAAATAGGTGACGAGAAGGTAAAGAGAATTTTTAATGGTTTGGTCTTGTGTAAAGATGGAAGACGGCAGGTAGGTGAAAAGGTGCAGAAATAGAAAATGTTAGCAGGGTGGAGGAGAGGAAAACTCGGTAGGGTCTGGGTAGATGGGTGAAGAAGTATTGGAAAGGCATGGTCCATATATCAAAGAAGTGCGGGAGTGTGTGCATAATAAAGAGTGAATGGCACAGTCTTTGTGGGGCATTCGACGTGGTTGTGGTAAGCCTTCTGTGTAGGTGTTTGAAGTTACTAGTGTTTTAGAAACTTTTACCAGAGGTTTCATTCATAATTCGACAGTTAAAGTATGAATATGTCAGTAAGTTATATTTTTTCCTCTATAGTCACCCATGTTATGTAACTTTGTGTGTGTGTATATGTATATGTATATATATATATATATATATATATATATATATATATATATATATATATATATATATATATATATATATATATATATATATATCTATATATATATAGAACATGGGTGACTAGAGGAGAACAACTTTAATAACTAATATAATATATATATATATATATGTATATATGTAACACACTCTGAACACACACACACACACACATATATATATATATATATATATATATATATATATATATATATATATATATATATATATACAGAGAAGAGAGAGAGAAGATGCATGCAGAGGTTGAATCTTGATCATAAGTAATTTAACAATATTCATATCTTATCTTAGAAAGGAAATTGGTAAGGAAGAAAGGTTAAAGAATACCCTTGTGATAATACGGGACACAAGGCTGCTGCAGGGTATGATAAGAATTACTGTTATTTTATCTAAGTATATGGAGATGGCAGTAGGACGCTGTTGGAGATGGGGGAAGAAATATCTTAATAATATCCACGAGGTTAGGCATGGCAGAGAATGATTACAGATGTGCAATTAATTCCCGACAAAATAAAGAAAAGGATTTAAGCCTTAAGGTTCAGAAGAAGTGGCTAATTAGAGGGAAATTTTTTAAATGAAAGAAAACTGTCAGCTGCTGTGAGCTTAAATTACTGTTTGGAAGTAAAAAGCAAAAGAAGTATAAGTACATATAAAAACTGCAATGGATATAATTGGTATGATATGAAAGTAATGACGAAGACAAAATATCGAAAACCAAATGAAAAGTTAAGAGCTTAAAACGTTTTGCAAAAGAAAATATACAATCTGTCGCGACAGAAATAAACCAGCAGAGGAAAATTCAGTTCAAGGTCAGTGGTCCGAGCAACCTGAAGGGCCGTTGTATTATGATGATGATGGTGGATGGGGAAATGATATGAGAGTTCAAGTGATAATCTCTTATCAGAAAGTGAATATTGATGTTAAGGACAGTAGAGATTCGAGTGAGTGATAGATTGATTTTTAAGCATTTTAAAGTGCGTCTACAACGGGGGTAAATATATGGGGCTGATTAATGCATTTGTAAGACTAGTTGTTACCCTCTGTAATAGTAATGATATTGTCAGACGCATAGCTGTGTAGCTGTTGACAGTGTTTATATTAGAGAGGGCGAGAGCCATTATTGCACCCGTAAATGGATTGCCTCTGAGAAAATCCGAACAGAAGCCACGTACTTAATTTATTGTGAACCAGTAAACAGACAGCGAAACCAGTTAAGGAAGAGCAATACTTTTGTATTATAAACTTATTCATATCGATCAGGTACTCAGTCAGTTTGTAAAAATAGAGAAAATTCTTACCTGTATGGTAGCATAGAGGATCCAGAACATCGGATGCAGGTAGGTAAATAGTAGGTTGGTGTGTATAGTATTTCTTAAGCACCTCAGGTCTCTGTGAAGGAAATAAAAAAATTTTTTGTTAAAGTAGAAGGATGAAAAGAAAAAATAACTTTAAAATTTCAGCTTGTTTTCATGTTTGATCTAGCATCCTAGTTATATATGCTGATAATTATATGCTCTAATTTCCGTGATGTGTGCGTCAGGAAAAAAAAAATTTAAACATTCAAGTTAGATTTTTCTGGGAAAGCAAACTTACTTTATAAAACGTATCCTCATATTTATATTATTCTTGTGCGTGTGTCTGGGTAACACCTAATCTATGGGTACTGAATTTTAAGTGTAATTACTTTAATTGTTGAACAAGAGAATGCAGTGCATGATGATGTACATTTTGTAAGTATAATGCAAGTTTGCAGGTATTTTGCTTGGATATGTCCACTGATACCTTATATATAAAAAGTGTCTGTGGCATGAAAAATAGAAAATAATCCTTTGTTAATAACTGGATGATTTTGAGTGGAGAGATTTTATTATTATAAAAAAATATTGGGTTTCAAGCCATTAAAATCATCACTTTTTTATATACGGAACTACCCTTCCATAGCTGATGCTTTCACACGCCTCCGTTTAATATCCAATGAGTTCCTGTCAAAGGCAATATCAATAAGCTTCATTTAATCCCTTTCATGCCTAGTGAAGCTGCATACCGTTTGGGGTTATAACGCTCAGACTTATGCGCACATGTAAACACCCAGATTACTTGCGCACATGATCTCTTCCACACCTGCTTTTGGTGTTGTATATTTGAGCGCAGGATGTCCAGTTTTCGTGAAGTTGATTAAGCGAAGCTAGGGTTGTATTGAACTCTTTGTGAGGAAAGTATGATTTAATAACTACGCACAGTTTGAACTAAGTGATTAACGAACAGATTAAGTACCTCATTTCTTAAAAGACTAACGAGCGTTTCTGTTCGCTCTATATCTAGGATCAGGAATGGTCAAAAAATTTGATTTCAAATAATTCTACCGTTTTATAAATGCAAAATAATGCCATGAGAAATCCGCTGTCACGTGGAAACCTTAGGAAATTTAGTATGGTGTATACACATTTCAAAGTCCAGGGAGGCTTAGTTCTGCAATAGCAATTTACAGTGGATATCACGACGAATATAGCTTTGGGAATACGTGCGATATTAAGCCATCGAATACGTTTGTCTCTGTCAAACGCATAAATTGAGACTGCCTCAGGGCCTGGTCCCTTGAGAAATCCAAGCATATCCGTCCAAGTAAGAGCTATGCACCTTTGCCTCCCTTCAGTTTATTGACTTGGTTTCCAACTGCTTTGTATTTGGCGAAATGTTCAATGTTTGCTGATTTTTTACATTATTTATTTATGATTTTATCTGTATTGCGTGTTTAACAATTCTTTACTTATCATGGCCCTGATTTTGCCTATATAGAGACTTTCTGTCATGTGGAATACGGCTCAGCATGTTAATGACCTTTTTTTGGTTTATGCCACGTGATCGTGTTACTATTTTGAATACTACTAATAATCGTGGGACTGATTTGAATACTACTACTAATAACTTCGAGGTTTTATAACTGTGTTTACGGTTTACGAAAATTTCGGTTACTGTTGGTGTCTTTGATGTCTGTGGTAATATGTCGTGTTAGACTAAGTGGGTTCCATGATTGTCAGAATAGATTTGCCACCAGTTACTACTGGGAAATAAAGTTATAAAATGCAACAGTGCAACAAAAGATTTTTGGCTATGTAATTTCGGGTAGATAGAAATTAATTTGAATGTGTTATAAATTATCAGTTTGTTTCCAGAAGTAAAGTAATTACTCTAAACAACATCAGTCATGTAAACAGAATCTGCTTGCTATTAAACTCACTTTATTTCTGTTTGCAATTAAACATCTCTTTCTGTTTGCTATTAAACCCACTATATTTTCCCGTGTTAAATTACCAACTGTGTAAGAGCTCCTGATACAGACATACAAGCATTTAACTTGATAGGGATTCAAGTTCTTTTATTTGGGGTCGGTGAAAGATAACCAAATGTTCATTCACCACCAAAAGCAGATTCTAAGAACTTAGAGCAGATTACATAGGAAGCTAAATCCATATCACTTGCATGGGGAATCTACAAAAAGGCAGTTACGCGAAGGGCTGGAAAAAAGGTTAATTGGTCTTTATAATCCAATTATTTGAAATGTTATGAGAACGCAGGTGGAAGTGACTACTACATCAGAATATCACAGTACTATGCGTCCAAAATAGATTCTTCAGATTAATGCAGTTTAATGTATCAAGTATTGAAGTTATTTTGATGACAATGGGTCTAAAGACAGAAATCTCTTCCGAAAACTTACTTGAAAGAAATGAATATCCATACGGCCAGTGTAACGGCGACCAGACTAAGTGAATTGCCGAAGTAGAATATCGTGCTCTTGGCCCAGACAGTGGAGTCTGTGTTTTCGGACGTGTTGGTCACTGCGTTCAAACAAAAATTGTAGAAGGCCCTCGTTGACCAAGTGCCGTTCGGGTGGCAATACAGTGTTGCATTGTTCTCTGCATGAAGAAGAAAAGCAGTTATTAATTGAAGTGGTCTTGATGTACGTGGTTCGAAAGTGGAGCCGTCTGAAAAGTAAAATATCTGTTAAGAAAGATCATAGAAATTGCGAGAGCATCCAGATTTGAAAGCTATATCTATTTTTAATCGTGTCTGATTAACGGATGAAATATTGGTTTACAGGCAAATATTTCAAAAAATGGAAAGAACCGTCATCTTTATATGTAACCTATTCCCTTATAAATATAGAAAAATTATGCGTGTGGGAGTTTTCAACCACAGAGCAAGTAATTCCAACTAAATGTAATTTATGATTGTGGGCATACATTGTTTAATGACTTTGTACTCTCACGCAAACAGCATTCATTTTATTTGTCCATTAAAATTTCAAGGGTTATTAACGTAAAATGTTGTAAATCTGAGTCTATATTCAGCACAATGCATAAATATCTATTTTGTAGGCAGGAAAAATATGGCCAACTGCTCTCTGTGGTCGCTAGTTCATATTTCAAACTCATAAAACCTCAATTAGTTTGGACCACTTGGCCAAAGGAAGTCCTAGAATTATATGGTTGTACATTCAACTATATCTAATATTATTACAGGAAAATTTGAAGTAGAGCAAAAGTTGATTTGTCCTTGGCTTCATTAAATAACAATAAACTTCGTCAGCGCGTGTTTTCCAGATCGAATTGAACAGTTTTAAGGGAAGTGACTGTCGTCCGTAAATAAAAAGATCGAGAGAAACGAGGTGGCTCTAGCAAAAGAAGAATAGTCATTTATGCGAAGATGGGTTAAATAGGTAGCCGATAGGGGGGAGGTTATGAGTTGCCTTATAGTATTCGTCAAAATGTTAAGGTTAAAGGAATAATCTGATTTCCAGTGTTATTAATACATCATTCTAGTAGCCCTTCAAACTTATTGGACTCATGCCGCTCCCACAGGACTCTTAAGGTTTGTAGTGGGATTTATCTATGGTCAAAAGAGCTTAAAAGCCCATGGGCTCTTCCATTCTTTGTTATCATCCATATAAGTACTGGCCATAGCCAGTAGTGTAGCAAACATTACTGCAATTAATATTCTTGAGATAATAGCAGCATTTTGGATTTTCATTCACATCACGAGAGCAATTTTGTTGATAAATATGATATTATCCAGAAAACAGCTTTGTATTTCTACCGTAATGACAAAATTGAATTAACTTTGAAAGTGTAAAGATAAAAAAGTACATTTTATTTATTTTGTATTTCATTTCTTGTATTATCTAAAGCTGCCAGGAAAGAGGCGAGGGAATTACAGTTTTCCGTTCACTCACTTGCAGTGTCGCCATCTTTCCAATATTTCAGAATTTCAGGATCCGTCCTAAAGGGGGAAATCACTTAGTATTTCTCACTTTCATTTCGTGTAATTGAGAATTAAGCATCCGAAAAATTATGAAATAAAATTTTATAACTACTAATTCAATATCGTTAGTCGCCGAAGTTATGATTTAGTGAAACATGGGACTTTAAGCAGTGATTGATAAACGTGTTAAGTGATCACTGAATAACCTGAAACGAAAACAGATCTGGGAATTTTGAATTACTTTCAGGATACTTCAATTAACCTGACTTATACGGAGCTGGATTTCAGTATCTTATCATGATCATTATTTTAAAATGAGGTGCTGTGCAGAATTTCGTAGTGGCATCAAGATAGTTTTTGGGGACGATTTCTAGAATCGTGCTGAGGTTAACTTACGAGATAAGAAAACGGTTTGAAACTTTCTGAAAAGTTACAATTAAAATATTAAAAAAACCTACTCGTTATCACTAAGACAAATATCAAACACGTTTATGGATCTGCTTATGTTATTTGATAAGATACTCTTAAAAAAATTTCAAAACACCCTTTTTATATAATTTAAAACATATTTCGAATCATTAGGAAAAAATGTTCTTGTTATGGAATAAAAGATAATTTGTTGGCTGGATGGGATTCGATTCCCACTGGTCAAGTTTTCGTAATTTTTATTGTGTAATAAGTAGACGTGACCTTCTCAGATTGATCTACTCTCGGATTTCAAGACCCTCCCCACCAAACATCCAATGTCCCTGGAATGTCGTTTATTAAATGGAAAGATGCGTTTATTTCGAATAATACATCTCCTTATAAGTTGTTATACCGCTAATTTTATAGCTTTACTGTTACCTTTATTTAGATTATATTTGGCGTACCCTCTTAATGTAAAATCTCTCTACTTATACTTTTGCTGGGTATGCAGTTGAGTGTAAACAAAAAACACTGCAGGTAATAATAATTGTGTTTTTAAAAGGAGCACTATTTTTATCTGTATTCATTCTTTGATGTCAACACCATGATTATAGAAATTAAGGGTTACATTTAGCAAAGGTACCTGAATGAATAAGCAGATCATTAAATGAAGATGGCAGAGACACCATAATTTTTTTAAGTTATTGATATGGCAAAAAAAGCTATTGTGAAAGCACGGAGTTTTGAGAGGCAAAGATTTTTAAGAGTTGTGCATAGTGGGATGAAGAGGAGAAATGCTATGTGTGAAATTTAATGGATACTACATATTCTGTAATGAAGATGTTTAAGTAGCAAGATGTAAGAATTCATTTCATTTTCCGAGTGCATATGCCTGTCGAAGTCAGTTATAGGGGCAGTCATTTGAAACAACGGGATATAGCTTTTGGATTTGAGGAATGTACACTTTGAGTAACTAGTTAGGTTTAACTAAGCTATTTATATATATATATATATATATATATATATATATATATATAATATACTAATAATATATATATATATATATATATATATATATATATACATATGCGTAAGGGAGTTTAATTCCAAGGCAGGTACTTGAAAGGAAGAGATAGGGGAAGTGGGGGCCTCTGTGGATTTGTAAACTTTGACCCGTCACTAGTGGTGGACTACTTTAGAACATCTGTCAGGTGCAAATTCTTCATATGTACTGGTCAGTATCAACAACCACGTTTCATCTCTCTTTCTGTGGTGTTTGATATGTAAAATCAGGTGTAAAATGATATACACTCATACACACATACATACATATATATATGTATGTATATAAGTTTCTGTATATTATATATATATATATATATATATATATATATATATATATATATATATATATATATATATGTTATATACAATTATATATATAAATAATTAAAATCATACTAGTTGAAAGTCAAGAAATAAATTTGATACCTCGTTTTCAGATGAAGCTAAGTTGGGAAGTGGATGGGGTAGCAACCTCATCAGTAATACTTTTTGAGAGTCTAGAGTAACGGACTATGAGGGTAACCACTATGAGGGGAAAACTAATTTTATATATATATATATATATATATATATATATATATATATATATATATAATATGAATGTTATATCTCTTCATGGTCAAGTACAGTGAATCATTGCCAGCCTAGTTCCATTCCAAAAAATTTTAGTTTCAATCCTGGCCAGCGTTAGAGCACATTATATATATAGTACTGTTGGCTGTAAGTTACTTCTCTAGTAAGATGAGTTTTTAGTTAATGCGCTATTTTCGGATTAAAATCGTCATTATCGCCTTCAACACTGCTTGGCGCAGAAGGCCTTTGTGATATTCTTATGCTTCTCTTTCACAACTCCCCTCTCTTCTCCAGCCTCCTTCTTATAGTTCGTTTCTTAATAGACCTGTGTCTTCGAACTCTAACGGTGAACGAAGAAACCCAGCTGACACAGTCAAATACTATTTTTTTAGGGGTTGTGCGAGGACAAGTCAAATCATCTCCATTTCCGTTAAATCACGTTTGCTTGCTCAGTTTCCTTTATGGTTTCATTTCTCGATACTTCCTGCAGTCAACTCTTAGTGCATATATATATATATATATATATATATATATATATATATATATAAATATATATATATATATATATATATATATATATATATATATATATATAATATAATATATTATAATATATATAATGTATGTATAGATACATATATTCACACATATACATTCACCGCACTTATTACAAAGTTAATACTCTTCTTCCACTGGAAGGGATAGGTTTCAAGCAGAGTTCGCATAGGAACACTTATCAATATATACCGTTTTTGATGAAAGGTATTCCCTTCTGTAAAATGGATTCCATGTTAATTGGTTGTTTGTGGTGTAATGTTTGGATGTGTAAAAAATTTGTAAAATTAGTAACAAACTCATTGATATATTCTATATCTATATATGTATATATATATATATATATATATATATATATATATATATATATATATAATAATATATATATATAAACAAATTTATGCATATTATTTATATGTATACACATATTTATGTATATAATATACTTACAAACACATACCGTACGTACATACATGTCACATGAAAAATAATTCCCTCACTATTTTTTTAACCTAACGGCAGATTGATACCCCAAACAATCAAGGATGTCACAGGAAAAATAAATTCCGTTTTGTGAAAAAACCCACAACAGGGAAACCCCTGACTTTATTGGCTCTGGGAAACAAAACCCAAATTGTATTCCCTTGTTATGTTTCCGGCAATAAACGATGCAACGTTGTTATCAAGTGAAAAGGTTACGATACACGGATGGTAACCCAGACTTACACACCGGATGAAGAAATCTGAAAATAAATCGGTAGGAGATTGCTCACATTTTTTATCTTCACGGAAAATTTCCCAGTTAATTCCTTAATTTATTAGTCGCATAGGAAACAATAATATAAGCAGATTATCGATATCTATATCAACAACCAATTTAACCCATGGAAAACATACTTTTAATGGAATTTTTTTAGGGGAAAACAACACCAAGCACGAGTATGATGGCTTGATCATCTTGGAAGATCGTGTAGAATTATACCATCTGGTCTTGAAACAAATCAAACCTCGTCGTAAAAACGAGAGATCAATAGATATGCGTTTTTCAGTTCGGGTTTTTGTTCAGTCATTTATCTTTCCCAGATTTTTTTCATGTCTGATGGAAGTAGGATTTATTATTACTCGGTTTGATATTCGAAACATGCTTTAGTGAATTTTTTCTTATATTTTTTTACCCGACTTATCTATAGATAGGTTTTACTTAAATCAGTTTTCATTGTTGGATTCAGATGTTTCATGTACAAATGCTGGTTTTCGTCGCTCCGTTTATCAACTTCAACTTTTAAAATTATTCCAATTATGAAGTTTTTGAAAAACTGAAATTTAATGGACAAGATATAAAATAAAATATAAATAAAAACAAATCCTTCGGGACAGCCCTGTAAGAGCTCGCAATCATTTTAGTGGTCTGGTAAAAATATTCCAATAATAATAATAATGACAAATTCATACTGGTTTTAGAAACATAGGTGTGAATAATGATTTCGTAACCTTACTGATTTGACCACAGTAGACACACAGACAGAAATATCTGTAAATCTGACCTGACGGTTTGGAAGTGCTTGCAAAGTGACATTTGGTTAAAGTGAGCAACCCTAAGGTTATGAGGGTAAACTGTAAAAACAAAGATCATAGCAATGAATGGTAAAATAATGAAGTGTAAAGGAACACAGTTAGTACTGGACGATGATGAACTTGTGGCCTTTATAGTTTTAAGACCGCTTCTTTAATGACTGAAAGTTTGGTGGAAAAGACGAAAATTTGTGCCATATTCCATTTATTCTCTTCTACCGACAGCTTTTTCAGCCTGTAATTCCTTCCTGTCATTTGAATACACTAATTTTACGATACAAAAATCCACTGTAACGTATAACAGATTCTGCTCTCGTTGCAACCCTGGTGGTGGGCATGGATTAAAGACAAAATCAGCTGTCTACAGAAAATAATAAATAAAAAACCTAGCTCAGTTTTTCCATTTTTTGTCCAAAGTTTAACCGTTGAGAAAAGGGAAAGAGATAGGAAATCAGAGAATTGTTGTTTTAAGATAATAGACAACACAAAGAGTGTTAACAAACAATGAAATGCGTAAGAGTAAGGCGTTAACCAAAAAGCGCCCGCACACAAACACACATACATTAGGTTATATGCAATAAAAGGAAGCATTACAAGGAACTGTATACGAAAAAGCAATTCCTTGAAAATTATCGAAACGACTAAAGGCTTGAGCCTCTTCTAAAGCTTCAGAGCCTAAATTATACTCGAGTTCAAGCTATTGTATGCAAATGAAATGAAACAATGTTGACGAAAAGGTTGAACTCGAAACTTCAAGACTGCCATTAACAGGACTCTGAAGAAGTTTGGGTGTGTTTGTGAATGGAGATTTGTTGCCCGAAGTGCTAGCAATCTGACAATACAAAATTTTAGTCACCCGGGCGAAGAACGGCGGAATCGAACGTGGTCAGATTAATTCACAAGTCCTTAACAAAGAAAAGATGATGAACGCAGTTAGGATAAAATGAAAAAGAAGCAGGTTCTACAAATATGATGTTAAGTAATCTTAATTGCCGGAATATTTTAATATGAGAAATCAAGCTAGTAACCTTCTTATCAGAAGAACCTAAATTTGGGAGTGATGCTATGAAATCCGCAGAGAGAGTAATCTAAATAGGTTTTCAGATAAATAGATAAAAATATGCTAACTAGAATAACAGAAATAACAGAAATATTTTCGCTCAATAGTTCTAAGATCTCTTGAATAGAGTTTATTCGTAGGGATGTCTAGATTATTTGCATAAATAAGAAACCATTATGTAGTGAAGCCATGAAACTCACAACAGCTTTCTGAATACCTAAACAGGGACCAAATCTCTGCTCTTGTGTGGGATTCATCACACACTTATTCAGTTTGCTGGCTTCTTTAGGTTTAATTTAACCCCTTACAACTTAGTTTCCCAATGTCTGTTGCATGTTTATAAGGTTGTCCTTGTGATGGACAAAGGATCTTAGATGTTCAAGGAGCCTGGTTCGACAAGAGTGCGACAGAAACCAGCAGTGCATCAACATGCTACGATCCAATTTTCCTAGACAATAACTCATTCAGTACTGACAAGCACCTATCTTCTGTAATCACGAGATCAGTGGGTAATTCAGTGTGTCATAAAAATCTTATGCAATACTCTTATATTTCATTGACTTGATAAGTATAAAAAAAGTTGATATCAAGGTGCTGGTTGATATACTTACAAAATCTACATTAACGTTTATTTGTAAAGCATTTTTGTATTTAATTTTGTTCGAATTTCTTATGAGTTCTCCGCCCTTAATAAATAGCTTCGTAAAAAATGAAGTCACTAAGTGAAGAAATGCCCAAAAGTCTGTGAGGGCAAATAGAAATTGGTCTCTAATTATTAAGGTTTCTGCTGTCTCATCCCCATCTTTTTCCTCGATGTTCAGAATTACTCGTGATTTTATTCTGCACAGCGAACTAAACTTTCTTGCAAAATAGTCCCGATTGACATCCCGTTACGAAGAAATGTGAGGTGGTTGGTGTTAGGGAGGTTATATGCAAGGAAAATACATTCACGGTTGAGTATGTGAATGAATGTGGAAGTGATTGTGTTGGTTTTTCCTCAGTAATAAGGGAATGACTTGATGTTGAATAAATATATATATATATATATATATATATATATATATATATATATATATATATATATATATATATATATATATATATATATATATATATACATATACACACACACACACACACACAAAATGAATGTGGGTCCTTGCTGTCTAGTTCTTAGAACGCTTGCTTTGCTGAAAAGAGTCGGTGTCATACTGTGGCACAATCGATTTTTTTAGTGATCATCTGAGAACCCATTGTGCCTCTTTTTACCTAATTATGTACGTGATTGCTAAATTGACTGGGTGGATCACAACCAAGTTGAGAAACCTCATACCAGAAGACTCACTGGAGCCACTCTTTATAAAATTCTTTTAGAGAGGAAGCTCTCCGACGATAGGGATAAGATGAAGAGTATGATGATAATGTTTACATTTATCCTACCAGATTAAACAGGATTCAGGTCAGTGGAAATAGTTCCTTAGTCGTAGTTCTCGCAATCAAGTTGTGAATGCTTGTTAAATAAATTAAGAGAAGTGATTTTTTTCTGTATTCACTAGCAATAGGTATACTTTCACTATACTGAGTTACAGAGCAAGTTTTCTCAGCATGAAACTTTCATGTTAGAAAAACAAATTCAAGAGCAAAGAAGTACGGTAACCTACATTAAAAAGTATGTTGAGCAGGAATATACAAATATGCCAAGTGAGGAATTATGTGACTTTCTGAAATATAATTACTTCGAAGTAAGAATTACCAGATGCATAACGTTTATATAGATGGTGTTCCAAGAGATATATTGCCCTCCAAATATTTTGCCGACAGAATGTCGTTTCAAGAAGTTTTCACACGAGCACGTTTTATGGCATCTCCAAACACAATACTTCTAAACTTTTCACCAAGTAGCCAAGTTTCGTGGAAAGATTGAGGTTGTGCTTGTTCGGGCATGTAAGTCTCCGCCATAACGAATATGGTATGGTACAAAATTAAATGGAAAGACACTAAAAGTTACCCTAATCATGAGTTGATCCTATTGTAGGCAATCTTTACGGTTGTAAAAAAGTTTTAATAATCTACTTATAAAATGATCAGTGGTCGATAAACAAACCTACCAATACAAGAATCATAACTTGTTTCTCTATTTTTCACATGCTAGCGATGACATACAGTTTTGCCAAAGTGACAGAAAACTTGTGTTATTTTTGTGGCCTATGAAAAAATAAATGCCTAAAGAAATCATTGTTCCATAAATTTACCTATAGCTAGAATTCCTTTATCCTTTACAGCTCCAATGACCCTGCCCTTCCCCACCTATTGGATCGTGTGTAGTTATATAAGGTATAAGGGGCTCATCAGTGCACGGTAGTTGGCACGTGTTGCTTCGTCTGTGCTTCTTTCAGAATTTGATCAAGCGATGAGTCTGAAGACTGAAATCCTGTATCGTTCCATTCAATTCATAGATAGAAAATATTTATGATTAATGGCCAGTGATTAAGTGGAATAACTTAAATCCTTTGATTTTATCTTTCAAAGTTAATATAAAGTTTAAATTTACTGTTTTATGTAGTTTGTTTCTCAAAATCTTACGTATTGTACATATTTTCATAGGTTGTTGTTTTATTTCCTTTCATGTTACTTTCATCAGTGCTCTACCTTCTATTCAGTGTCAGTATACTTAACAAGTTTAATATTCAACCTTATTCACTAAAGGCGAAATGCCCTTTTAACATTCTAGTATGGCTGGAACTGCGGATAGTAAAAGACGAGCAAGAAAGGAACATTTAACCGGGGATAAAGACGCAAATGAAACATTCGGCTAGGTCATTAATCACTTAAGATTGAGGATGACCAGCAGTCAGAGGTCAGTGTTACAAAAGGAAAATTGCACTCAGCTTATCTCCCTTATATTGAAATAAAACTCTTGTAAATCACAAGTGTAGAAAATTACCCCTAGACACGATAGCAGTCGAGACAAAAGGGGGAGGGTTTAATCTTATATAAAAAGTGTCTGTTCATAAATTCTCGATGACAAGGAAAAGGCTTGACACTGGGTAAGAGACGTTGATCAATAGAACTTTCTCTTCATCTTCTTCCTCTCCAGAAGACTTAAAGTTATAGAAGAGGCAGTGTCTTCAAGTCCCAGTCCCACCATTATCGTTCTTTTGGTTGATATTTACCACCCTGGGTGAATCATTTGAGGACAAAAAAAAAAAAAAAAGAAGAAGCATACTTTACTCCTTGCTCTCATCTGACAGTATCATTCGGAAAGGAGAAGAAAACGTAAATACACTTAGATGCTTATTTCCCAAAGGACATCATTTGTGGACTAAAAAGTATGCACTTTAGGACATTGCGAGCATTGTTCAAGAATTGGAATTTTAAGATATATAAAGACATCCCAAGTATGTATATATATATATATATATATATATATATATATATATATATATATATATATATATATATATATATATATATATGTGTGTGTGTGTGTGTGTGTGTGTGTGTGTGTGTGTGTGTGTGTGTGTGTGTGCAGGAGTACAGGCGGATGAATAGATTTGTCGAAGAAACTAAGACAGAAAAAGGAAACAGTCTTTAAAATTTTGGGAGAAGGTGATCAGGAGATTAAGAGATGATAAACAAAAAGTTATTTTACTTAGAAACAAATGCAGGAATAAGTCACAGAATAGGTAAAGCAATAAAGGTAGCAGGGTTTGTGCAAAGGTTCGGGAAGAGAGGTAAATGGTGTATGAATGCCAGGTTGTGAAAATATAAAGAAGTTGTAAAGCCATGTCTTCTCTATGGAAGTAAATTGGGGATATTGAATGTGAATGAGCAGAAAAAAAAGTTTGAAGCTTTGGAAATTAACAGTATGTGTAGTATAACTGGCATAAATAGAACTGAAAGGATGACATTGTGAAGATGTGGAGAAGTGGTCTTGAGATGGTTTGGTTACGTGAAAATGGATGAAAATGGTTTGGTAAAGCAAGTTATAATTCAGAAGTGTTAGGAAGACGTAGGCAGGTTAGGTCGCTGATGTACAGGAAGTATTGGAAAGAAAGGGCTTTAATATTCAGGAAGATCAAGTCTGTGCAGGTGCAAGGTAACAGTATTTTGACACTCCATTGTATTAAGTATCATTGTGCCAGTAATTAGTGTGTTGTTTTTTTTTCTGGAACCAACCCGTAGTAGGGGGG
>NC_089795.1:72087662-72172662 GCF_040412425.1 Macrobrachium rosenbergii
CAACTGCATGATCTTGGTGTTTAATTGCATTTTGTTTTATTTCAAAAGGATGGGTCGCCTTTTAACTTATTCATCTTGTGTGATTCAGTATCAGCTATTAGTCATGAATATTAAATTCTATCACTAAAATACACTAATAAAATCCTTACTCACTCTTCCAACTACGTTTTTGCCATTGTTCTCAAAATTTTAGAGTACTCGTTTCTCATTTTTGCGGTGTCCTTTGCTTTATAATGATTTTCACCGAGGAAATGCTACTGCCAATTTGGACAACTCAGTATTTATAGTTCGTGAATATTTTAAAATCCCTTTAAATGACAGAATGCCTAATTGAAGTTGCATGGCTTCATTGAGAATATTTACTCACTCTATTTTGAAGATGTACGGCGAAAGGGTACTTGAATCTATCTTTCTCATTAATATTTGAACCTCTTTCATTGTTTATAGGCTTTCTTCCAGTTTGGTGCCGAACCTGTTTCCCCTGTTTCACATTTAAATTCTTTTACTGTAGATAATTTATTTTCGGAATCTCTCTGTCCTCTTGGTTAACAACTCTTTTCACTAGTCTTAATTATCGAGAAGAGATTCCATTGTTGGGATTGGAGTTCACATTGAAGCTAATATTGGGGGCTGTTGTTGTCTCGTCAACTGTTGATAATAGTTGGACCCCAAAGGTATCAATATGCCACGTTATATTGGTGCCTTAAGGGCAAAGCTGTCAAGAGATTTCAGCCCATGGATTCCAGGGGTAGACTGTTTCTTCAGGCAGAACTGTCAGCATTTTTACCGACTTGTCTGTCATTGTAATTATATTGGGAATGATTGTAAGCTCTCGGTTATAGCAAACGGGTTAGCCTACGCTCGGGCCTCTGATAATGTTGATACTAGCCCTTCTGGGCATGGTAATGGATGGTCATTTGGGAGTCAGTTTGAACTGGTTTCACTATTAGAGAATGAACTTCGTGAAAGGTAAGTCTAGTTTCTACATTGTATATACACATACATACATACATACATACAAAAATATTTATATATATGTGTGTATATATATAATTATATACATATTATATATATATATATATATATATATATATATATATATATATATATATATATATATATATATATATATATATATATATATATATATTATATATATATATATATTACATGGATTACGCTCAGTTACCCCCTCCCACTACCCTTGGACACATTTTTGAAACACTCAGTCCTAGCAGATTGGATCGATTACACTAGAGCCTCTCGAATTATTCTGATGTTGCCCCTTCAGGATAGAGTAAAACGAGTCGGTTTACTTTGGTGTCATTGGCAGAGAATGAACTTACAGATGCGCAGTATCTATTGAAGGTTTTCAGACGATCTTAGCTACATATATATACAAATATTATATAATACTGTATATATATACATATATATATGTATATAATTGTAGATATAAAATGTATTACATATTATATTGTATTGTACCCATATTACCACCCAAACCCAAGGCAACACTGGTGATTCCCAGGCACAGATGACCAGTTTTGGTGGTGACGTAATCAATACAGCCCATTTGAGAACATGCCAAAATATTCTTTTATCTTAAAATATTCCTTAGAAGGGGGGGGGTGTTAGTGCCGTCAGTGCACCTCACGCGGTGCACTGTAGGCATAACTGAAGGTCTTTGCAGCGTCCATTCGGCCCCTAGCAGCAGCCTGTGTCTTTTTACTGTATCTCCGTTCATATTCTTTTTCATCCACTTGACTTTCCACCCTCTCCTAACAATTGTTTCACAGTGCAACTGCGAGGTTTTCAAACCTTCTTACTGTTAATTACCCGTTCAGCGCTGAATGACCTCATAGGTCCCAGCGCTTGGCCTTAGGCCTAAATTCTCTATCTATTCTGTTCTTTATTTTGAATTGAGCCAGTGCCCCAGTGTGTGCCCTGTGTGATAGTCTCCTGAATGTTGAGCACATTCTAGTGCCTTGTTCCAAATATGACCATTTAGGGAGGAAACGTCATTAAAGGGTAAGATCAGTGATGTAGATGTTAAAAACCTCATGAGACGTCTACAAAATAAGATTTTAACTGAAGATAAATCGCAATATACATATATTTATTGTATTCATTTTCTGATAAAGAACAACTTAGACTTCTGCGTTGAGGAAAATGTAGTTAACAAATGCCCTAAGGAACTGAAATATGTTCCAGCGCATGACCTTATAGCCTAAACCTCATAATCAACCAGTATAACTGAAATCCTTTAACATTTTATTTTATTATACTTGTAGCTTCATATAAAGACCACAGTCTCAAGAGAAATTCTGTTACTGATTCTTCACTTATCATTTTTCTTTGCTGCATCTATTGGGGATTTAGGTTATGATTACATGAAAATCTTTCTTCAGTTTCTTCATTATAAAGTGGAATTGAAATACCTATCTGCAAATGTGAGGCTGGTTGTGATTCTTTTGAGTTGGGCATTATTTTTTTGTATTAAACTGGCTGAATTTCAAGATACCACAAATTGATACAAAACTAGTCAATCTTTATCCAAGAACTGTTAGAATGAAAATGGAGACTACATTTTTAGAAACGTAAGTATTGCGTTTACCTTAATTTGCTATATTTAAGACTGCAACATTTACCTAGTCTAATTTAATATTGCAAATCCCTCTCAAGATAATGACTGTACTTTTAGTTGTCAAAATGCAAGCAATATCTAGGGTTATAATTTATCATCGTAATTTTGAAGGCATTGGCCCTGAAATCGAATTTCGCATGCTGCATATAATCATCTGTTCAACATTCTCTCATTTCATTATCACGAATGTAAGAAGCAAATTGGATCTAGGAAAGTTTTAATCTCTAATTTTCAGAGTAAAATTTTTGTTACCCATATTCTTTGCCGCTGCCTCTCTCGCTGGACTAGGTTGAAGATATCACCTTCAAAATTACCTTCATTTGAGTTCTAATGATCGTTTACTTTTATCCAAATTTATAGTAGCTAAATTAATGGTAGATGCTTCTTTTGACTGTTTTTCACGAATTTATTTACCAATTATTATTATTTTTACCGTTCAAAATAAGCTTATATTACCACTTTGCATAAGAAAATACAGTGAACTTATCTATTACAGAATTGAATATCAGTATGTGAAAAAGAAAAGGATAGAAACTTATCACAGAATTGAATGTCAATATGTGAAGAAGTTAAGGATAGAGAAAGAGTAAAACTATATCTAATATTAGTGAAAAAATTAATTAAAGGAATTTCCCGTAGAGGGGTAGTGCCATCCGTGCACCTCGTGCTGTGCATTATAGGCAGTACTTAAGGTTCCTTGCAGCGTCCCTTCGGCCCATAGCTGCAACCTCTTTCATTCCTTTTACTGCACCTCTGTTCATATTCTCTTTCTTCATCTTACTTTCCACCCTCTCCTGACAAGCGTTTCATAGTGCAACTCTGAGGTTTTCCTCCTGTTACACTTTTAAAAATCTTTCTGCTGTCAATTTCTGTTTCGGCGGTGAATGACCTCATAGGTCCCAGCGCTTGGCCTCCAGCCTAAATTTTATACTCCAGTTCCAAAAAAAGAAATTAGCGTCCTAGTAAATGAACATGGGAAGAAGGGCATTCTGCTTGATTGTGCGTGGGAAAGGGAATTCAAACCAAACCAACTTGAAAAAGCATAGTTTAGATGGTGGCACAGACGAGGAATTGAAACGTCTCCTTTCTGGTCACCTGCGAAGTGCCACTAAAAGTGGTGCATTAGATAACCCACCAGGAAAACAGATTACATACAGAACATAGATACTCCAGTTAATCAAATAAGATATAATTGAATCATGAATGTTTGAATGCCTAAGAAGATCAGCTGCTAATTGATTATTTTACCAAATAGTTCCTCTGCTTTATAGTGTAAATTGAGAAGCAGTGGGAGAGAATTTGATACCTAGGTAAAGTGATAACGTTGGTAAATCAGTGAGGAAGCAGATAAATACTAAACTATATTCAAAGAGAAAGTAAACATAGCATGCAAAAATATTTAAAACCGAGTCATCAAATGCCTGCCGGACACGATTCCAATTAATCTCATGATAAAATGGTTGTATCTAATAAAAACAATTGATTGACTGATTACAACGCTGATCTGTAATTTCCAAGAGTTCCTTTCTTTCTTCTGCCATACATAGAGGTAATTTAAATCACTAATAGTAATAGTGTTGTTTGAATAATTTTAATGTACTCTACGTTAATATTCAATAGTTTTATTTTCTCAGCTAGTTAAATTCTGCGTTTGTTTAATTGCTTGATAAACTATACCAATTTACAATGTTCTAATTATTCATAAATAAATAATGATTACTAAAGCTAATGTCTCAGCATTATTTACCCGGATTATTGCAATAAAACAAACATTTTTGTTCATTCCCTGGGAGACGGGCGTAAGTTTTAGCGCACGTATCTTGAACCAAATATCTCCTTTAACTACCAAACGCTACCCTGGTTTTCGACATTGCAATGACCAGGGACAACGGTTTTTGAGTTTGTTTTTCTCGCGGAGTCTATTCATAACAGCAGTACAGAACATAAGATTGGTTTGATTCTTATTATTGCGCTGTATTGAAATTTTTTTTTGTGTTGTCTTATTTATTTTATTTTATATAGGTAAGATGAACATGTATATATATATATATTGACATATGTTATATATTTTTTATACATTTACATATATAATATATATATATACTGTACATATACGTACATTATATGTTTATACATTATACATATATATATGTATATATATATATATTTTATATATATATATATATATATATATATATATATTATATATATATAAACTATATTTTATATATATATATATATATATATATATATATATATATATATATATATATATATATATATATATATATATATATACAATCTTGAAACAGTATAACAAAAAGCTAAGTCAGAGAGATTATATATTTATCACAAATAATGGATTGAATACGATATAAAATACGATAGTCACAAAGGACGGAAAGATTTTTGTGCATTTCATTAGTATCAAAATCAAGTTTTTAAGAAGGCAATATTTTCACAATCCGTTCGATGAGGACATTACTCCTTCACCCTCTCTTCTAGTTGGGTTTTAAACACACTGGTTTAACGATATTGTGGTAACGAGCTAGATTACTATGAAGCTTAATAATTAACGAGGCACGGAACCATCCCCTCTTCAAAATGAAACCGCTTCTGTACAGCTAAGTGTATTAAATCCATGTGTCAATACGTGTTAACATGAAGTCTTCATTTTTCGATGTATTTAAATTAGTATTTTGAACAAAAGGGTATAAATAAAGATAATTCAGTAATAAATGACTGACGAGAAACTGGCGATATAACTTTACGCGAGAGAGAGAGAGAGAGAGAGAGAGAGAGAGAGAGAGAGAGAGAGAGAGAGAGAGAGAGAGAGAGAGAGAGAGAGAGAGAGAGATCCATTTTGATACTAGATATATTATTGTTTATTTTATTGTTTCATAAACATATTTCATGTCAGCATATGCATTCGTAATCAGCGCCCTGCGTAATAAACAGGAAATAAGAGAGTCATTATTCATATTTGAGCACTTAACTCACGCGCACGATATTACCCTGGAGATAAATACTTAATATCGCGATAGCATCAAGAATAACCCCTGTTAATGCATTTTTTATGTAACTGAGTTAAGTTTAATTTTTAATAAGATTAATGAAGGCACTGTATTTATTACAGTGAATTAATGAATTACAAATAATAAAATTACAGACAACATTTTCAACGAAATCAACTTAAACGCTCTTGATGGCTTATTGCTTAGAAACATCGTTGTTTCTAAACCAGGCAGTGGTTCGAATCCCACTGGTGACGAGGCACTTATTATAATTATAATTCCTCCAGGGTGGTAGTTATTCCTAATGAATATTAAACAATATTTTTAGCTTAATATTCGTGAATATAAAAATATGTCACGATGTGTGGGACATTCATAATTAGCCACACTTTACAAACTTCCTAATCAGCTGTCAAGGTTTAGTTGGGTTGACATGGATTTTAAGTTCGACAGGCATGTGTACAGCAGAGTCGATATCAACTTATACCTCTTCTTGATGGCTCAGTGGTCAAAAGTCACTATACGTGGCTGTTTCTAAACCAGGCAGCGCTTAGAACCCCACTGGTGTTGAAGCACTTATCAATTCAATCCCCCTTGGTTTTAAGCTCTTCCAAGGTTTAGTGAATTGGATATCAAACGATGTATATAGGTGTGTGTGTGCTGTATAAATTGTATATATTTATATATTCAATAGGTTCGCTTGCCTCAGTGATCTTAACTTTAAAATATTACAGAAGTTTATCTTGGCCAGAATTCTACACTTTTTCCGAAATCTGTGTAAATACATTGAATGATTAAATGGGAATGAATGAAAAAGGACTATTGTTTTATATTAAATGAATGGAGAGAGAGAGAGCGTTTTAATCACTAACATAATGGTGGTTTTCATTTTATCAGTGAAAATATGAAACTAATATGAGGCAATACATTCGTAGTCATGGAAATACGTGACGTGAACTACTACTGGAAATATAATTCTTCACATACTGGTTATTATTTAGAAGGTAAATCCTTCCTACTTGGATTGCCATGCGATAATCCTCTTTGTTAGGGGATGCGTTCCAGTTGATTGCAGTTTCATTGTTGTATGTATTAATCAAGTTACTGAAATTATAATAGTAAGCCATGAGTAACTTTTTATTAATTGGACAGAATAAAAAAGAACCCCATCTACTGTGTTCGTTAAAAAAAAAGGAAAATTAAATTTAAGGTTCATTGGTTATTTGGAATGAAAGGGCATGTTTTGAACATTGAATCTTGTTTTCATTAAAAATGAAGTTCAAACGATTTTATTGTAAAATTTTAAAAAATCGAAACTTATGAAATATGGCACTGTTATGAGTAATAACGGAATGAAATAACCTTTTATCAGTCACATGTTTAGTTTCGGTACAAGAAATTGTATATGAGCCTCTTACGAATAATTTGGAGCAAATGGATATTATTTAAAGAGCTCGGCCCCTTGTTTTTCAACATATAAATTGTTCTGCGGTTACGAGGCGCTTGTTAATGAAAATGATTTGGTAATATTACTCGAATTTTCACGGTCTCCCGGTCATTCCCGCGTGTTGTGTTCAGTCATGTGTAAAATGATATTTTCGCTTCAAAAATATGTCGAGGATTTATTATTTTTTTAAAATTTGTAATGGAAATAAATCACTCGCCATGAAATGGGGACTTTTAAGGGAACAGTGGCATTGTATGAAAGGATAATTGCTTTTGCCAAGCTAATACGCTTTGGAGAAGAAAATGATTAAATTTTTTTTATTTCCCAATAATTCAGTTCTCTAAAAGATAATATTAAAGAGAAAAACAAAAGTCAATTCCATCCTCACCCTGTAACTGCTAATCAAAAGTCAACCCTTATGCAAGGCATTCATCCACGGTTATTATCATTATTATATATTTTCATTTTTCAGACTTACCTAAATGTACACGTGTACAAAAAGTGAAGGAGAAAGAATAGGTAAAGATTTTTATTTTATTTACTTATTTATTTTTTGTGATCGATCATCGAACGAATTTTGAATGAAATGCCTAAATATTCAGTATTACTAGAGGCTTCCACAGGATGTTTTGAGGTTATATTTTAAAGTAACCTCTTGCGACCCATTTTTTCTGATTGTTTACACAGTGATGTGTGAATAACTTTTAGTAACCATAAATCAATTAAGCAATCTCTCTCATGCATGCAAACACATACTGGCTGTTAATCGAGCAAAAGCAATTGTGGTTGGTAAATATTCAGCTTAACAATGAAACACATACGCACAGTCATGTAGAATCGATGTTGCACCTTCTAAATTATTTATATTATTCCACGCATCCAATATTGAATGCAAGCCGAGCATAGCAATCATTCACAAGTGTCACCTGATACTCAGTAATGCCAATCATCGTGTCTGGTTTCCCTCAGCTTAGATTATTCATACTGATATCTGGGTGAGAATAAGCTGTCGAATATAGCCTCTTCCATGGTGGCGAATTTACATTTTGAAACTGGATGTCCTTCGCGTTTTTTTTTTCATTGAGCATAACCTTCAAGTGTCAGCTTTTCTTTTTTTTCTTTTTTTGCCCCCTATTGAGTTCATAAGAGGACTGGCTTTCAGAACCGAGGAGTATGTGCTTAGTAGTAAGTTGTGTAAAATCTCCTGTAAGAATTGGATCTGTTCGTACAAGAATTCATATTTCACAATTCCTCTCTTCTTGCTATATGACTAGTTCGATGTTTTGTAAAGCTCACTTTTTTTTTTTTTAATGCATGAGCACATTGCTCTTACTTGATAATAGATAATACTTGTACTTAAAGATTGGTAGCCTAATTTAATAGGATTTATGGATAGAATTCTACCCATATATTTTTTTTTTTTTGTAGAAATATTATTAACATATAAAATAGTCTTGTAATGATTAGCCCAATATTGTTTGGGACATCCATATGCAGCGAATTTGTGGGTTAGAGAAATTACAAATACAGTTTAATTACAGTTTAATTGAGAATTTGAACTATATTTCTTATGCAAAACTTAGTATAATTTTGGCTTGTAAGGATCCTGTAATGCCTATGCAAATGGAAGTTTTACTTATAAGTACCAGTAATAGGCAGTAAATATCGCTTAGAAACGATAAATATATTTTATAAAGGGTTGAACAATTTCTTCTCTATCTGTAAATTCTAGATTCGCCTGTTGACTCGGCAAAACCTGAAAGCCAACTAATACTAGGTGTTACAGGGGTATAATAATTTCCAGTAAATATAAAAGCACAATGTAATAGTCCATTTAATTGGAACGTGGCCTTTCGAAACGCACTGTACATGAAGCGTTGCAATTATTTTAGGCTTAGGATATTAGGATATTAATTCCTTACTGGATTCCCAAAGAATATGTTCAGTTCAAATAAAAAGAATTCCTTCCTACCGATTATTGAAAATGAGGTTCTTGAGGTTTTAACACTCTGAAACTGGGGTGGATGAGATTCACAATTTCGTTTTGATCGCATGGAAAGTTAATCAGCCTTTGCCAGTGGAAATTTTCATCACTGAGGAAGTCTGGTCACACAGGGAACTCAAAAGGGACTATATGGTTTTAGGGGAAGTGAACATAATACCTTTTTGTGGAAAATTACTCTTTGGAAGAATGTGAGCACATACCATGGAGAGCTGATGTTGACGGGGAAATTTTAACTCTGAACTGATAATGAAAGGTTTATTTAGTGCGGTATTTTGGGTACATTGTTAAAGTGCGTAAAATGCAGTGAAACAGTCTGTTCACATGGCACAGCACTTCTAACATTGCCAGTAGAAGCTTTTAGTTTCTCATCACAAAGGGAAGTAATCTGGTCATGATGCATTCTAAATTTCGTATGCAAGGCCCAAAATTAACCCTATAAAAATTTTTTGATGAGTCCGTCGCGCGAAAAATGTCTGATTGTGAAAAGAACCCCAACGATCTTGAAAGACAGATATAACAACAAAATTATGAACGAAAGGCAAAAATAAGGTATTCATTGTTTTAAGAAATATCTTTTCGTAGCAAGTAATCAGATGACGGAGACTCGACCTCTTCCTTTTTTTTTTATCATAATTAATATCATGAGAATGGCTGTTTTGGTTACCACATTGGTGCTGATTGCAGAGCACATGCTTTCTTTATGTTGCAGTTTTGATATTGATAATATAAGCTTTATTCGATGAACATTCACATCATTATGGAATAAAAATCGATAACAGCAGTTTACGTTTTGAGCACAGGAAATAGAAATTAGTTAATGAAGCTACATTCAGTGGATCATGTCGAGCACATTGTCAGTTGTTTTAATATTAGAAAAAAAGCTTCCTTCATTATCATGAGAAATCACCCTGAAGTAGGAAATGAAAACGTTGCTCGTATGGATTTAGTGTTGATATGAAAAGTGGATTTGATGCTGGGTATGGAACATTGTCTCGGCAGGAAACTATTCCTAGGGGGCCAGTGTTATGATCAGACAGGTAAAAAACCAGTAATTGGTAATGTCATGGATTTTGATAATAGCAAAATAAGTTTTATTCATTGGCGTATTCTGTTTCACATATGAGAGAGATTATGATAATGGCGCTGAAGCGTGAAGCGGGTTTTCAGTGGGACAGTCTGATTACATACGAAGTGGATCTTTTGCCAGTCATTCGTAAATCATCGCCATCCTAGCCTCCAACGCTGTGGCTTATGGGTATCTGTGCAGCTTCGCCGCTCATGTCTTTCCTGTTTCATCTTCCACAGAATTTGTCGTTTTGGACATCTTATTTCCCAGTTCTTCCCCAAGTAGGTTTTAGTCTTAACTTCCAACTCTTCTTGTGTTTCTACCATGTTCTATTCTCCCAGTGATTGTACGATTGACGTATCCAAGCGATTTCAGCCTACATTTCATCGTTCTCTCTTGTATGAAATTCAGTAATTTCCGGTATGCTATCATTCTTAACTCTCCTGCCATAAATTATACAGTGGGGAATTTTGCATTCATAGTCATCAGCTGTATTCGGAAGCAATTTTTGATCGAGAGGAAAGTGGACTGCATATGTGTACTCACTTTCCATCAGAGTGAAGAACAATCCAGTTAGCTAAGCATATATACTTGGAATATAGATCTTGTTTTTGAAAACGGCCAGGAGGACCAGAAATAGAACGATTAACATACACTACAAGAAACTACACGGTTCAGTAATTCAAGATAACAGTAACAAAAGATGATCCCCTTTATTACAAAAGAGAATGTAAATGCGGTCACGAAATAGACTATGTATCATCAGTAGAAACTAAATATGTAAGTTATCGAGGATAGTTTTATGAAAATATTTTTTTGGTATTGAGAAGTGTGAGAAGTATGTAAAGACGAGCAGGAATTACAATAATGTCCAACTGTAAGAAATAACGAGCTAATCCGAGTTCTCATTATAAGTGAAGACAAGATTGTAGCTTAAGTCTGTTCCTGTCAAGATCGTTAGTTGTTTTATATACAAGTAATAAAGGCATTTCACATCAAATGGTCAAGTCCAGTTGTTTGGCTTCTCTCAATGTAAGAAAATTCTCCTTCGTCGGGTTTAAGTTTGTCTTCTGTCAACCCAGTAGAATATATTCACGAGCTTAACAGATAAAAATACATCGGCGTGCTCTATACCTATATAGACATATTTTTTTTAATGCACCAGCGTTCTTCGTCTGTATCCATCAGGACACCTGAAGGTCATAGTTCAAGAACTTTAGTTTATGCTGGGATAAGTATTTTATATTTAAATATATGGTGCAACCATTATCGCGATTAGTATTTCAGTTTTACACACCAACTTTGGTTTAAGGTTTATCTCTGTGGAAAATAATTGTACACTGTAAGTAGAAGTGATTACATTATTTAAATTTATAGTAGTAAATTCCGATGCACCAAACAGAAACCATGCCACAATGCATAAACCTCCAAATACATTTCTCGAATAACTTTTCGAAGTGTCAAAGAAAAATAAAATCTTAACGTTTAAATAACAAAAAGACAAAGGATGGTGCAAAAACACAAAACACTTTTTTCTGTCCGCCCTCAGGTCTTAAAAGCTACTGAGGCTAGAGGGCTCCAAGTTGGTATGTTGATCATCCACCCTCCAATTATCAAACACCAAATTGCAGCCCTCTAGCCTCAGTAGTTTTTATTTTATTTAAGGTTAAAGTTAGCCATAATCGTGCCTCTAGCAACGATATAGGATAGGCCACCACCAGGCCTGGGTAAAGTTTCATGGGCCTCGGCTCCTACAGCATTATACCGACACCACCGAAAGGTAAAGGTAGATCTATTTTCGGTGGCCTTGATTTTACGCTGTAGCGGCTGTACAGAAAACTCGATTGCGCCGAAGAAACACGGAAAGAGGAATTTCGAGAAAACGAGCAGAAAGAGAAATGCATAGAAGCGCGCCAACACGCACAAACGCACACATACAAATGTGGATACATACATGCATACATCGGAAGAGAGGAGAGTGAGTTACTACCGCCTGCTCTAACTGAAAAGCGAATCCAAAACCTCGACAAATGTTTTAAAAGCAAAAGTTCATCATCGGCTAATGGACTGAAGTCTTTCGTTCCCCATATTTTCGCAATGGATAAAGTATTTCACTTTCATATTTTTGCTTAAAAGATTCAAATATTTTAACGTCCAGGCAAATATCGAATAAACAAAGTACGTTATCAGAATTGGTACAGATAGGAAGCAAATTAAAACTTTCTTATCCTCTTTATTTTTTGCATAGGGTGGTATTTCAGAAACATTTGCATTGCCGGTATGTACTTACACATTATATGCTGACATGAACACACACACACATGCACTATAAATATACGTATATTATATGTATTATATATATATATATACATATATACATGCATACATACATACATACATACATACATACATACATACATACATACATACATACATACATACATACATACATACATACATACATTTTTATTAATTCACACGTCTTTTTTTATATTGTCATAAAGCACAAATAACCTTTAATGTCGAGCTCACTTTACATTAGGAAAACTTAAACAAAATTGGAATTATATATTATTGCATCTACTCTATCCAAGATTAGAACCTGTGGCTTTTTATGTTTTTTGTAGAGATGAAAGTTACTTATCCATTCAACCATCAAGAGAGTTACTTATCCATTGTACATCATGACCAAATCAGGTTCTCTACTTAGAATCGAAATCAACCCATGACCACCATAATTGCTGAAGTAAAGTTTTGAACACTTGCCTATATATGATTCTTTTGTATTAATCCAGTGCCCTGGGAGATACAGGTACAAATACTCCTATGATTTAGAGCAGAACAACATTCCCGATGGCACGAGAACTGACATTAGCATTGAGACAAGGTTTATTTTTTCCACAAAACCAAAGAAACCAAACCAGAAGCAATACACAAGACAGACAGATCCATTTGAAAGATGACCATGATAGTACCTCCTCCCCATCTCAAGCCCACAGATGGTCTCATTTTCGTAACCTTTTTGTTTTTATGTTTGCTAAACAAACATGATTGTCTGAAACACTAATGAGAGGAGTATGAACGATTAATGAAAGCTATGAGTTAATTGAGTCGTTTATTTTGTATTTATCTAATCTGTTATACAATAACCTTATCTGCCAATTTGTCATATATGGCGCTGAATGGCTTTTACAGTTTCAGCGATGGTGATGTTCCCAAACAACATGCACTCATTCCCTCCATCTTGCCTCACACCTTCCTATCTGTTCAACTTCCCAGTTAAACCGCTGTCCCTAAAGGCCACTTGGGTGGAATTTTATGATCTCAAATCATTTTAGTTTGGGCAGCATGTTCCCAAACTATTGTAAAACTTTGTGCTGAAGTTCGTGTTCCTTGGATGTCAAAGCTGCCTAATGCTTCCGGTAATCCCAAGTTCAAAATGCTTTTTTCTTTTAGGCTGACTCCCCAGACAGACACTGTATCAGTTCATAATTTGTGAGCAACAGAGTTATATATATATATGTATATATATATATATATATATATATATATATATATATATATATATATATAAAATTATATGTATATATATATGTATATATATATACTGCCATATTATTCCAGCACTTGCATCATTTCTATTTCTTTTGATAAATTTTATAAATTTTGCTCAAGGGAGATAAAAAACTTGGGCGGGCTGCCAACAAAGTGATTCTTATTGTAAACAGTGACAATTGATGCACTAGCATTATGATTGAACAAATGAAATTTTATCATCAGATGAAATTTATAGATAATATTTTCAAAATATTTAATTCATGAAATCTTGGATTTTAACTTCACTTTCCGCTTGCAAAAAGTGAATTATTTTCACCCATCTCTTGGCATTTGTCATATCGCAATTGCATCAAATGAAGAAGACCATTAACCAGCAGAAAGGCAGCAAGTGCTATATATATATATATATATATATATATATATATATATATATATATATATATATATATATATATATGTGTGTGTGTGTGTGTGTGTGTGTGTGTGTGTGTGTGTGTGTTATGTAATTGCAATAATTTTTCTCACAAGTTCCTAATGTAATGTGAAGAAATAAAACGTTTCTTTTATCTATTATGGAAGAATTAATACCCATTATTAGGTTCGCCAGTAAGTGTGACCTCCTCCTTTCCTCATTTTGTGATTAGGAATTCAGTTTGCACGATATCTTTCGCACGGTGTCAGCGATCCGCCTCTGGCTTCTCTTGCAATTCACTTTAATTCCTATGTCGCACTAAATTGCCATCCGATGCTTTATTGCCGGCGCCGTTGCCTTGCAACCTGCAACTCTCCTTCCGTGCAACTAATTAGGATTGAGCAAACATTTGCGATTGAAAAGAATTGAGATTCATTGCCCTGGGGTGTTTTCTATCAGGCCTTCATTTGGACATTTCACGGATTGTTTCTCGAAATAAAAGATTCTGAAATCAGCTCCCATCAGGTGAATGAGGAAATCTGACCGGAGGAGGATTTGGTGCCAGGACTATCGGACAGTATCAGGTATTTTAGTGTTTGTTTGTTCATAGAATCGAAATCGTTTGCACCATATGAAATTTTCTTCAAACTTGGATATATGTAAAAGCTTTGTAGCTAATTTTTTTCTCCCATAAAAAATAAGTGAAACTTTGGCCTTAAAAAAAGTACAAACGAAATGCCAGAGGTGAAGACATTATGACGCATGTTGTGCTATAAGTCAGTTACCAAGAAATTGGTGATGAATTATTGCAACTCAGGTTATCCAAACTTTATTTAATGGGGAAACATCGTGGAGTTAGAAAAAGGTCGGACAGTAAAAGAAAAAACTGGGACAGAACGATTTTGTCTTCTGAGCTACTAAGGGCATTTTTAGTGGCAAACAAAGCCTAAAGAAGATTCCCGAACGCATACAGAACCAGTTTAAGCCTTTCACAGAAATTATAAATTTTAATGCAGAAAACCGGCAAATCCCGACTTATTGCAGCATTGCGCATGAATGTAGTTTCATGAATAGACGTATGTGAAAGACACAAATACAGATATTTACTGAACATTTCTACTTCTATCACTGGATGCTGATCTTACTGAATGCAGAAATGACTCTCCTTTACATAACGTCCGTCTCCAAAACTAAAGTTATCAGCGCGATTTAGCGAATGGGGAATTCTGTCAAAAGGACGCAAAGTTTGAAGAAGAATATTATCAAAAAAGCCTTAAAATGTAAGAAAATATATGGATTATTGTATCAGAAGGCACTAATTCGAGCCTTCCAAAGGAGGAAAAGTTCTACCACCAAGGCTTAGCAAGTCATTCTTCCCCTGTGGGCGGAAGGAAGGAGGGGTGTTATCTCATCCCGGCCTTAAGCTTGGATAAAGAGAATTATTTCACCCAGCATTAATAACCTGAAAATATATGCTTGGAACAGTCTTGGAGTCTGGTAAGAGCCCTGATTTGTGAGAGAGAGAATGCAGTAATTATTCTCCATGAGATTCCTAGGAGACCTTTTATTTGTCAAAAAGAAACGTGATTATTAATTTTAATAATAATCCTCTTGCTCACATGATTATTACTGAGAGTACAAATTGGCGATAGGAGGGGAAGTATTTATTCATAAATAGAGTTGACATTGAATAAGTAGGGTAATTTTTCTCTTTGCTTGCTCCATCTTTATATGCAATAATATCAGTTATTAGTCGAAGTCACTTTGAAAGAATGAGCAACCCCGTTTCATGAGTTACTATTCCTTTATACGCGTATTTCTCTTCCTTTAATTAGGAGAACAAAAGGAGGAAAATCGGCAGTTTTGTAATTGGCAATCAATCTTTTGACACTGCCAACTAAAGGTAATAGTTTGTGTCCATTTCTAATGCTGTGATTTTGATATTCAGTTTCTAACCACCAACGGATTGTTTAAAAAAAATGTGCGCTATAGCTATTGATTTTTGAGGTCGGAAAGGTAGTTTTCAATACATCACCACCATTGGCAAATTTTTCAACGTTTCAAACATTTGCTTAAACGAATTAAATCCATCCTTATAACCACAGGAATTTTTGAACCGAGAATATTTAGGATTGCTTTGTATTGGTTAGGTTATAAGTTACAGGAATTCGATTTTCGGAAAAAATTGCGCAACTTTTGCTTAATTTAGCGTGAGGACATTTCTGGTTTGAATCAGAGCTTGATTTATAACTTGTATAGAGGGAAAGCCACTTACGAAGTGATATCCTTCTGACGAAATACTGAGCCCCATTCCTACCACTCGCTTGACTTAAAAATTAGTTTGGATATATCTGGTAAAAGCGGCTTCCTCCCAAATTCTGCCACGTAATATCAGGCTTTATTATTTCTTTCCCTTGGAGGAATATTTTTCTTAAGAAATTTTTTGATGTGCGGCAAAACAGGCTTATTATTACAGGGTTTCAACAGCAGCTGGAAATCTTGTATGCCACCTATACAACGGGAAAAGGTGCATTGAAAAAGTACAACACATATTATATTTTTACATATATATTTATATATATATATATATATATATAATATATATATATATATATATATATATATATATATATATATATATATATATATATATATATATATATATATAAATATAAAGACCCGCAATAATTGTTGAGGTCTAGAAAGAACTTTCTGTTACGTACCTCATAGCGTTTTTGGCCATTCTTGCAGATACTCTTCAAATTTACAACGTAAGCTACCAGACAAATGAGAGTTTAGTGCTATATTTTTTGTTCTTTTGCTAGGGACAGGGATACAAAAACTCTTCCTACATTCGCTCTCTCTCTCTCTCTCTCTCTCTCTCTCTCTCTCTCTCTCTCTCTCTCTCTCTCTCTCACCCAGACAGACGAGAGTTTAGTCCTACATTTTTGTTCTTTTGCTAGGGACATGGATAAAACTCTTTCCATTCAGCTCTCTCTCCTCTCTCTCTCTCTCTCTCTCTCTCTCTCTCTCTCTCTCTCTCTCTCTCTCTCTCTCTCTCTCTCTCTCTCGCAAGTGATGAGCAACACAAATTTAGTTTGCTACTCCGTATGTAACTCTATACGACATTGCCCAAATGATATTAGGTTTGCTTTGCGCCAAAGTGTATACTCTGATCAAGAGTTCTGGCTTAAAAATCATTTGGTGGGAAGCCTGAAGCTCAAGTTTAACTGGCTGTGTGCTTTTTCTTTGTATTAATGTTCTCAAATACTATTTTAACTCTCAAGTTCTTCAGAAGATGTGGAGTATCGTTAAAATTGTTACTATTTTTTTTTTTCATTACCTGTTTCTTCGTTGTTATTAACAGTTTTTTGCCGCTTTTAGGGTATTGTCTAACTCATTCGGGATATTTTAATTCCCTTGCCCGTATTTCTAATTACATCTTTTTCCTTCCCAAATATATCCAAGGCTACATATACCATAAGCCTATTTAAATCCATAAATATGAAACCTGATTTCTTTATTTTATTGCCTTGTACAGAATAACAATGTATAGGGGATATTGTGGAGTGTACAGTAAAAAATGTATATTTAACTCATTAACACTTCTCAGTGTTAGACATCCATAAAAGGGTAGGCTACTCTCATTTTCCATTTCCATAGTGAATTTTATCGATTGCACAAATCCATTTAATTTACCAGAGAAAATATTTACATTTTCGTTCCCAAGCCAAATACATCCCTTTAATAAACAGACTACCAAAAATGGAATTTAGATGTAAAACCAGTGTGAAAAATGATATTGTTTCATGTAACAGTTTCCTATTGGGAGTCCATGAAACGTGTTCACATGGTGGATTACGGAGATTAGTCGAGTTGTTGATATGTTTGTCCGAAGTCAGTATTCACAGTTACAGATGCCCTTTATTCCTCACACCGTTGGACTGTGGAACTGCCTCCCGGAGGATGTCGTGCATTTGGAACTTAAGAAGTTCAAGCGAAGATGCAATGCATTACTACCTTAATACTATTCCCCTTGCATTTTAATACAATGTTATATATTTATTAATTTTTTTTCTATTTCAATAGTGGGACCTCGTATTTATGTATTTCATTTTACTTCCTCTTACTTATTCCTAATGAACACTATATTCTATGGAAGCTTGAATTTCAAATTAATGGCCCCTATGGCTTTGTTCTATATGAATAGGTTTCATCCTATGAATAATAATAATAATAATAATAATAATAATAATAATAATATTATTATTATTAATAATAATAATATTATTATTATTATTATTATTATTATTATTATTATTATTATTATTATTATAATAAACAAAACTACTGAAGGGGAGCACTGCAAACCTGAACATTGCAATCCCATTAAGTGTTAATAGATTCCAGTACAAATTTAGTGTGTTCCGAGGCAAAGGAGCACAGTGTGAAGGATAACTCAAATACCTTTTGACATTGCCCAATACCCGACAGCTGAACACACCAAACACAAACGAATTTACTAATGCAATTAAGGGAAAAAAGGAGCACCCGTCAAGAGCTTAAAACTGGTTACTTCTTGAGACATGACAATAACTGGAAGTATTACCAGAACCCCTCCCCCCAAAAAAATTGTCACCTTTACTAAAAAATCATTTTACTTATTGTAAGTAGATAACTCATTTATGAGAAATTGGGTAAATCATGATGTCGGAAGAAGTTAGGAAATTTGTCAGGAATCGTTTGCTATACATATAAATTCAGCAGTATGGACTGGAAATATGGTGTTAGTAGAGTTGTTGTTTAATGTAATCAAGTTTTTTTATGTAGGATTAGGATATTGTGTTTAATCTAAAGCTCACCTTCATATGTGATGTTTAAATATTTTAAATGTCCGGAAGATATCTGAATATGAAATGAACGTAATAAACAATTATAAATCTGTAAAGAAAGGAGGGCTGGTAATTTACTGGCATCTTTCCAGCTAAAAGAGATTTTGAATTGGCAGAAAATGAAATGGGATTAATGGGCCTTGTAGAATGAAGTTCCCACATAAACTTTAGTGAGATATTTTATAAATAAGTTAGCAGGCGAAATTTTATACACAAGAAGTAAAATCTAGAAAAATTACGAATATATCAGCTTCGACGTGATTACTGGAGAGTATTGTCAAAATCATGATCTCCGAGGGAAAAAAAAAATAATTTAAAAAACGAATCGCCTAATGTCGATCTGTTTTCATTTGTCAAAACTAAAAATACAATTTTGATTTCTCTTATGTAAACAACAATCTTACAGTCAGTCATTACAAATTTTTTTTGCCACTCTTAAGATATCATTCACACACGCACTGAAGTATGCCCATATTTTGGGTTTCCAAGTATAAAACATGCAAGTAACTTGAATTGTTTCTTTGATGAGTAAAATTGCATTTAGGTTGTTATGCCATAGTTCGCTAACTTTTGATTATTATAAGGGTATGTAGATGGTGAAAGCTATTAAAGTAATACAATTCTTGAATATAAAAGCATTATTTGGTGAAACATGCTTTCAACTATTCCTGTACTTAGAAACTGATAAAAAATATTACAATAATTATTGACAGGTTAAAAATCATTGACAGGAGAGAGAGAGAGAGAGAGAGAGAGAGAGAGAGAGAGAGAATTTAAATTAAATTAGGTGCTAGCGGATGAAACGAAAGTTTTTCTTTTGGAATCCGCGGAAAGGATGGAAAGCTGCTAACGAGATTTTTTCATTTACTGTATATCCCTTTCCCTCGAGAATTAAAAAGGCTTCAGTTGAACGTACAGCCAAATGAACATACTGTCAGAATGACTTTGCCCACCTGACTATCAAGAGAGAGAGAGAGAGAGAGTTTCATCAACTGTGCTATACAACAAACACACACACACACACATATATATATACACACATATACACACACACATACATATATATATATATATATATATATATATATATATATATATATATATATCTGTCAAATTCTATACGATATCAATTCTCTCACCTTGATAGCTGATTGGTAAGTTGGTAACACTTGCTAATTATGAATTTTTGTCACTTTTGCATGCATGTAGAAGTGACGCAAATGCTTAATCGAATTATGTCAGTACATTTACTGACATCAGATAAATGGACCATGAAATGTTTCATATGAGTACATGATCACATAAAATGTGTATATGGTCAATTTGCGATTCGTATGAAATGAATGCACCATTATATTGCGCAGAATGAATGCAGCATCGAATGTAAAAGGACGTCAGTAGCAGGTACAATCAAATGGCGTTAAGTGAATGCATGGCAGAGCCGAATAATTTCAGTGAAAATAAGATTAAATGGCATCGAATGGATGCACGACCCTCCGTTTCACCAAAGTGCAGCCATTACAAATCCATTTGGGGGAAAATTCGTCCCGGCCGAACGGAAGCCATTAATGTTCATAAAGAACAGGCACTCGTCCATTAAGTAGACGTGAATTTACGCTATTCTCGTACTAGATGAGATATATATTCATTTGGTAGTTCGGCATGTCATCAATCTGATCTGATAATCTTACGGCAGTAATATGCACAAATTAACGGAATACCAGAAATATCAACTTCCAAGGAACTTAAACTTTAAAAACCACACAATGAACGAAATTTTGGCGGAAATTAACAAGTTTCCTTTTGAAACACTTGTAAAATTTTTACAACACTGCAACCTCGTAAATAAAATCTTAATTTACAAAAAAATAAATTTTACATATAAATTTACTAACTAATCCTTTGGGCCAGCCCTAGAAGAGTTCTTTTAAATCAGTGGTCAGCTAAAACTATTCCTTAAAAAACAATATTCACAAAAAAAAAAACTTTGAGAGTTGATGGTTATCATCAGAAAAGACTCACGAAGAACTTACAGTTGAAAGTCGGCAGGGTATCACTCGCTATAACCACCTCCCCAAAGGGAGAAAGCAAAACGGTGAAAACACCTCACACACAACCTACCTTGCGTTGCCAGTGCAGGAATATCAGACAGAGTATAGAGTAAATACATCTTCTCTATTTTACTACATAGTACAGAGCTTCCCTGAGGACGACATGGTAATAATGAACATGTATTTTTTTAAACTGTAATCTTTAGATGAACAGTCACAACGATAAGTGTTTCATTTCCCTTGCTACCAGCAATTCTCTTGATGAATTTTAGAAACGTTCCCATAAGTTCCTTTTAAATGATGATGGTAGGCCTTCATCGACTTTTTTAATTGGAACTTTTCATCACATTACAAGTGTTGTATATGAAGCTGCATTGTCCTTTTGCATTCAGTTTTCCGCGGCTTCTAATTGTTCGATCTTTCTTCTCGAAGGATCTAATTGGGAAGTCTTCCCTTTCCGTATCTCATTTCTAGTGCCAGTCTTTCTTTTATATCCGGACATCAACTCATCGGTAGGTCATCCCTCCGTAATCTTATCAGCGTCGTGTTCCGTCAAGACCCAGCGACTGAGTCTTATCACTCATCAGTTTTTTCTTTCTTGGCGGTTTTCTGAAGTGATAAAAACCTGCAATATCTTTTGCGGACTGGTATAAAAGAAGCAATATTTTCTTTTTCAAGAACTACCTAAACTCAGCAATATTTTTCCTTCCTTATTGTAATAGGTGAATAAATTTTCAGAACCAGAAAATATTGATCCCCAGAGCCTCGCTTAGTTACCCGTGGAGTGATAAACGTTTAGATAAACGTGGGTAATGTAGCATCAGGCCAGTGAGTTTAATAAAGGCTAAATGCATGAATGAGACGTTTTGAAATTAGTCCACCTTATGAAAAAAACACACACACACACACATATATATATATATATATTATATGTGTATATATATATATATATATATATATATATATATATATATATATATATATATATATATATATATATATATGTGCATATATATACACACATATATGTGTATATACACACATATATATGTATGTGGTGTGTACGCACTTTGCATAAAGAGGCGTTGAATAAATGTTAGAACAGGAGAGTGTTTTACAGTTTACGCTACAGTATTTTCTTAGTATTGGAGTGAGTCTCTCAAAAATGAAACGGAAAAACTAGGAAAGCTTGTGATCTAAGTCACAGCTAATTAGACCGTCATGTAGAGTAAGTAATCGAGGTCTTAGGAAAATAAATTATCTTGACAAAAATCGTCAAATTCTTGTCTGCCATCAACCGAGAACTTTCAGTGAAAAGTATTTTTAGTAAGAAAAGAAGGGGAAGTTTTTTAGATTTGTCACGCAATTAACCGTCATTAAGAAAAACAGTAATTTTACAGCATTCAGTTTGCGTTAATGCATATGTAAAAATATTCTCTTAGAAAGGTTGTGCCGTCAGTGCACCATGTGGTATGCACTGTTGGCATTACTAAAGGTTGTTTGCAATGTCCCTCGGTCCTTAGCTGCACCCACTTTTTAACCTTTTTCTTTATCCCTGTTCCCACTTACTTTCTTCCATATTGTTGTCCACCTTGGCCTTTTAGCTAAATAAAAAAAAATCAACAATTTTCACCTGTAAAATACAATTGCATGACAGTTAAATTAAAGGAGTTTTGAAATTAAAGTTGTGTTGCAAAAGTTCTCGTGTGAAAGTGAGCATCTTGTATGCGTTTGGGCCTGTCACAGTCAATTGTACTTTGACACGAAAGGTAAAATTATTCTTGCAGTAGAACTGTTGAATTTCCGTAACAAGAATATCAGTACTGCAATTTGCATTTCGAGTTAAGGAACCTCTGTTATCACATATGGAGAATTTAAGTGAAGAATGGTAATTGTAATTGTCTATCTTGTATCATGTCGGCAAAAATAATGCCCAAGTTCTTCACTCGCCTGAACCTGGTAAAACAACTTGAATACTTCTCGGCTGTCATGAAAAAAAAGTGGAAATAAGATTTTGATATACCATTTTGTGTGGGTGGGATAAGATTTCAGAAACTGTAGAGCCACAAGGAATTTTCCAGTTTATAGGAAGGGAATGATCAGCCACCAAGATTGACTTAGTATTTCAAAATTTGCGTAAATTGTCTCATGTAAAAATAAACCTTGCAGTAGTTAAATGATTCATTACCGATGTTTTCACATCTCAGAGTTCGTGACGAATCCGAAGGATTGTATTTCCCAGAAATATAAGTTGTATTGCACTCAACCCAGAGCCAGTCCTGTTAATTGCCCTTTCCTCAACTTTAAAGTCGCGTGCACACTGGAACGGTGATGGTCGATTGAGACCCTTAAACTTCTAACTTCATCAGATTCAAGAAAAGTTGTTTACCTTTACAAGTAATTAAGGGCAACAATAAAAGAGGCTACTAGAGAAGTATACTTAATGAAAAGGAGCCTTAATTTAATTCTATTAAGGAGGAATAAAAGATTGAACCAGCGTAAGGAAACTAAAATTGTTCTCTGATGCAGTTGTCAAGGAGAACTGTAAAATGAATCTGCAATCATAAGCTGACTCGAAGAAAAAGGCATTTGATTAACTCCGTCTAGAAATACATTAAAAGGAGTGTATTAGGAAACCACTTGAAACCAAATGAAAAGTATCCTAGATTCAGCTGTCAATAAATGAAGTCTGGTTGTGTAAAGTGATTGTATGAAAAGGATCTTTTATTCAACTCTTTAAAGAAGGAAAGGGCACTACCATAATAAGAGAACAGCATGAAATTATCTCATATTCAGTTTTCTCAAGAAGAAAATGAATTTACCTGGTTAAGGGAGTTTTGATGAAGAGGATCCGTGATTCAATCAACACTGTTAAGGAGAACAACAAAATTGGTCTACTAAAGTGATTCTGTCAGCATTAGGAAGCTTTATGAAAAGGATGTTTAACTGAACGCTGTCAAAGAGGACAATAAAACGAGAGTTACAAGATGTTGGTCCATACTCAATGAAGGGAAAGTTGAATCCTTTTTTTATATAAATATAAATATACAGTATCCATTCATGGCGCTTCGGAACATCTGTTGACATTTCAACATCGGGAACATAGTAATATATATGTAAGGCTGTGCATTTCGATATTCTTACTTTTACAAAGTTTTAGGGTATCACCAAGACGAAGAAATTAGAGATTTCAGGAAGAGCCTGTAACCATGTCAGACGGAACCTTTTACAAATGTACAAAGCAGGTTTCAGCAACACTCATGGATGAGTATGGTTTAAATGTTAATCGTTAATGCATATGAGAAATGAACGTGGTGTTTTGGGATCCTAAAGGGTGTCCGATTTCCACTAGAGACAGCACCATTCGTCAGCGCATGTTAGTAGATTCTACTTTATTTTTCATATGTACTTGACTTTATATTTCTACTTTGGTCATTGTTACACAAACATTTACGGCACACCATATATACTTTATACCGCAATAAAGAAACACTTATGAGTCACGCCAGTCTAGTACTATGTAGAAGCTGTAAATCCTGCACGTATGACATTGTGATTATAGACTCCAACTCCCAATTGTTTATAACAGTCGATTTTGATTGATTTTTAAGTATACACGGTAGTCTCTCTCTCTCTCTCTCTCTCTCTCTCTCTCTCTCTCTCTCTCTCTCTCTCTCTCTCTCTCTCTAAAATGGGTACGGTAAAGAAAAAGATATTTGTTAATTTTAGTGAAAAGAAAAAAATAGAGCTACTTCCACGAAAGTCTGTACATGGGAAATATAAGTAATCAACTTTGCCCTCCTACAGAATAGAAAAAAAAAAAAAGCAAAGTCGGAGGAAATGGAATCTCTTGTTTTATGGAAGAGCCGCTGGGAGTGAGGAGGTTGCATTGGAGGCTTGGCGGTGTGGGAGTGGGATGGAAGGACGGTTTAAAGGAAAATTGCTGGTAGTAAAGACGGAGGAGGATGATAAAAGATGACTGAATGTGGTAGGGGGATTGAGGGCAGGAGAAGGTAGACAGAAATATAAGATTTCCTCGAAAGGGGAAAATAATGGCCCATTTGAGATATGATAAGGGGTTATTATGATGAGACTACATTATAATGGAATTTAACTAAGATTTTCTGTTATTTTCAAAATGTCCCCGTGCGGAATGAGGATGGAACATTTCACAGACAGATGGGAGGTTAGGGGATGTGATTGGATTCTCTCTCTCTCTCTCTCTCTCTCTCTCTCTCTCTCTCTCTCTCTCTCTCTCTCTCTATCTATATATATATATATATATATATATATATATATATATATATATATATATATATATATATATATATATATATGCATATGTAATTATTACACATTTCCAAGTGTACCTTGAAAATATGTAACACACGAAAATACTCAGTACTTTTGCTTCATTATCTCTTCCTTGTGGTGAACCTGCAAATCTGGTGTCACGGGAATGTTTTGTGATTCCTCTTCATATATTCATACATATATATATACAGTATATACGAGTATATTATAGATAAAATGCTTGTGTGTACTAGAAATTTTTACTTCCAACGAAATCCATTTACTTTCCCTTAATTTGTAATGACCGTTTTGTATTTTTGGTAATTTGTAGTATTTTCGGGTTCTTGAAATTTTCTACACAATATAAAAATGCACTTACTTCCTAGGAGGAATGGACGCAAGGCAGACGAGATTTCTCCGTTATGAGCCTCTTTGGCCTCTTCCTTATATCTTGCCTGCCAGTTAGTAATTTTAGGAAAATGTGTAAACTCTAGCTACAAAGAAATAGTTGAAAAGAAAGACAAGAAACAAATGATATGATGTTCTGCGTGTTGCACTCCAGAGATATCACCTAACGCCAATCACGGGTAGACATGGTACAACATTGATCGGATTTTTTGCCTCCCTGCAAGTGTGCAAATTTCTACCTTTGAGAAGAAAGGAGCGAGGTTATAAAGAGAAGTCGGCATTGTGCTTTTCAAGGAGTTACGTAGTCGCATTCGCCATTCGGTCTCGTAAAGTTCCAGCTGGAAAAGGGGATTGGGGTGGGGGGTTAAATGTAGAGTATGGAGAGAATGAGAAGTATTTCTTCATATATGAAAATATCACACATTACACAAGAGCCTTGGTTGTGCACACGCATACATGTGTGTTTGTGCGCGGCCGTGCTTTTGTGTACGGGTACACACTATATACATATATTTATATATACATATATATTTATTTATATATATTACATAGATATCGCGTATGCTTATTGCATTATGTGTGTGTGTTTTTATGAATGTGTATATATATATATATATATATATATATATATATATATATAAACATACCATATACTGGATATGCATTGTGTATATATATATATATATATGCATATATATAACATACATATATTGGATATACATATATATATATATATATATATATATATATATATATATATATATATATACTATATATATATATATACACATTGCAGAATTTAACATACAACATCATACAAATATAGAACTAAATTTGTTTTTCACATAGTGAGAGAATGCGGAACTTCTCACGTGAAAGGCGAGGGAACTACCAACTACGCCACAGGGTTCAGGCGGCTTAAAAACTTGGGTAAATACTGACACTTCCTAAGGAATTACCTTGAGGTTGTTTGACATGCATACCATCTAGTTCTACCACAACTTCCCTTGTCAGTCAGCGACCTCAGTGATAACATTATGACCGTGGTCTGACTGATAACGTCCTCTTTTCCCGCCCGATATACAGTATTGTGGGTTCGATCCCTTATCGGGTGGTACTGTGTTCATTTGGGATAATTCGAATTATAGAATATATTTTAGATTATTTGTGGGTCGAAAATTTGGATAAAACTTGCTGGTGTGTAGCTGTACAGCCTTCATGGGTAACTCATTAAGATCCTTGATGGTGTCTGTGGTTGGTTTGTCGCTCCCGAAAGGTCGTTAAGTTTGAGCATACTGGGAAGTAGTTTTTTAGTAACAATATTAATGTTAAATCTTCCAAGTTTGCTATCATTGAGAGATGCCGTTGTTAATAAAATAATCTCTTAATAAAATACAGCTATATGCTGCCAAATGAAATATATACTACAATAAATATTACAGTAGTAAGATGTCTGGGCCTTAGTCCACTTCAAATCCGCTTGCGAAATTTAGGGCATAGGTTGCGTGATACTTAAAGCATGACAGTTGTTGGCCTATTTTCTTCGTAATTTCGACTGTGCACAGGAATTAAGTGAGAGTAAATTGTAGAAATGGTGACTTCTAAAGCATTCGAACAGTAATTTTATTTTTCTGTGCGTAGGTATCCAAGAGAAGAGTAGTGTTAAAAACTTCCACAGATATCAACTTTTTCAAAATCTGAAAAACATATAAGTCACAAAAACTAAATTAAGTGTAGCATCACTAGAAATATGATTGTTCCATCGAGGACAGCAAATGTCATTTGTTCCAATTCATAGATTTCAGATTCAAGATTCAAAGTGAATGTTACGCGTATTCAGAACCCTATGTCTTGTTGTTCACTAAATGTTATAAATAGCATACAGAAGTTTGTCAATGCTTGTGTCACTGACACAAACCATGAGGTAATGATTTACTGACACTGTGTCAGTAAATCATTACTTCAGATTTCTTTCATAAATTCTTATATTCTTCATCAGGGCATAAATATACTAACTCAAAATATTGATATGTTGCAACGGTCACCAAGAGTTTCTGTTGAATCATTTTGAAAAGGGAAGTTGATTCACAAATTCCAGAATTCCGCGTCAGTTAATCCAATTTCGTTTCTTCGATCAAGAAATACAAACTTTGAAAGCAGGCTCGTTTAATTCACGTTGTCGCTAAACCATCTGCAGTTTACTCTCAAGCTCTTGATCCAAAAATTTCCAAAACAGACTCTCAATGAATGAAAACACGGATATATATGAATACTTTTTTCTTTCTGATTAAGAAGACCATACAAAATCAAAAGATAGTTATAAAATTGGATTGTTGATCCACAATATTTCCAGCAGGCAATCCATTCTAGATCTCCATCCTCCATTTTCAGACAACTCAAGGGCGCAGAGTCAGCTGAGTTCGACCAGCAACATGACAAAGAGTCTCACTAATTCCATTTCGTTCCCTGACACATTGTTGCGGTTCTAACAGGATTTCCTAATTGGAAAATTGAAAAATATATTGATACCGTGTTTAGACGTCAGGATGTTGGCGGAATTTGGGGAATAGTGGGGTGCATTCAAATTGAGAGACTGAAACAAATTTATGAAGTGGTAAGTTTCCTTGCTTTAAATTTTCGTCACACAAACAAACACACAAGGACGTACATGCATATGTATATGTATATGTATATGTATATGTATATATATATATATATATATATATATATATATATATATATTTGTTTATTTATGTATGTAATTTATAATCACCAGAACATGTGATGTATTTATGCTGATGTATATACGTCAGGGAAAAAGTGAACACAGGGAATAAATCCATGACTGGTTTTACCTTTAGTATTCTAAGAAATCTTCTTGAGGCGTTACTTTTGAATGTATCGTAGAAACGAAATGCGAAACTGGTTGGGGTTTTTACCGAGAGGTTCATTTTTCCTTGCGGTATAATTTTTTATATTATATATGTATTATATGTGTGTGTATATATATATATATATATATATATATATATATATATATATATATATATATATATATATATATATATATGCGATATATTTCCATCTACCCATATTTTTGTACTTTTGTTGGTTTACACAAATTTCCTCCACAGAATGTGCATAAATACTGTTCAGTGTTTTGGATTCACTTTACGCTGAAAGTAAAATCGTGTTCGCCTTGAAACGCCAGTCTTAACAGTTTACTTTGAAACAAATTTACACTTTTAAACGATTGAACATTTAGTTTTTCATCTGCATCCTGAATATAAAAGCCTTTTTCGCTATCTTGAAATTATATATACTGTGTTTTATATATATATATATATATATATATATATATATATATATATATATATATATATATATATATATATATATATATATATATATATATATGTATATATAATATATGTATGTATGTATGTACCCTGTATGTGTATATCGACTGCCTAATCAAAAGAAACAGTAAAGCGTTCCCTCTCCCCGTAAACAAATGGACCCAGTTATGGCTACAGTAATGAAAGACAGTAGTATATTCATGACAACTTATTGTAATTTGGCTGGAAGTTTCTCCCAATACTTGATGAAGCTTTGGGTAAACGTCATTCGAATGCCGTTCCGAATTACTAGGAACCCAGAGCGAAACTGTGGGAAGAGGAACTGATTGCCGTAATTAAAGGAATATAAAGCCGGATGTAGCTGTGGCAGCATACTATGAGAATTACTTTATAGGATCTTCGCAATGACCGCTCTGATCTCTCTTTGTTGACAGCAAGCCTTTTTATATTAAAAGGCGAAAGAGGATCAGGGTCTGAGCTTCTTTGGTGTAGGAAATCTACCTACGCAGAAAGATTATTCCTTAAAATACGTTAGAATTATTTTTTCTTTCTACACCGAAGGTACAGACAGGAGGCATGGCTGCCGGAATCAAACTCCATCCCTTCTAGACAGATGTGTACAATACTGTCACTTCTTAAGTGATGAAATATGTTATATAAATTAAATAATTAAGAAAATTAAGAGCCATGCTCAGATCAACATTCTGGATTAGAATTCATGCACACAAAAATGAATGAGACGTCTCTTTATCATAATTATGCTGCCCTTTATGATTAAAGAGATTATGATTGGTAGAAAAGTTTAGTCGTAACAGTCGAAAATATCGACTGCCTGATCGAAAGAAACAGAAAGCTTACGCTCTCCTCCCTAAACAAATGAGCCAATTATGGCTACAATAATGAAAGAAAGTAGTATATTCATGATAACTTATTGTATTTTCGCCATAAATTTCATGAAATTAAATTCTTGATTGAAGCTCATAAAGAAGAGGTTTTATATATACATCTTCACTTCTAAAATATAGCCTAAAAATAGTGATATATTTAACGTATTCTTACCGTGGCAAGTCGTGCGAACTTAACTTCATAAACTATAAAATACGCACACTCACATATACATGTGTTCGTATACATATCTATAATATATATGTGTATGTGAGTATATATATGTGTGTGTGTGTATTTTATAGTTTATGAAGTTACTTTGTAATGACTTGCCACGGTGCAAGAATACGTTAAATATCACTATTTTTTAGGATATACAAAGTTAAGATGTACTATATATATATATATATATATATATATATATATATATATATATATATATATATATATATATATATATATATATATATAACCTTTTCTCTATGAGCTTCAGTCAAGAATTTAATTTCATGAAAGTCATAGCGAAAATACAATAAGTTGTCATGAATATACTATACTTTCTTTCCTTATTGTAGCCATAATTGGCTCATTTGTTTAGGGAGGGGAGGGAAAGCTTTCTGTTCCTTTTGATGAGGCAGTCGATATTTTCGACTGTTACGACTAAACTTTTCTGCCAATCATAATCTGTTTAGTCATAAAGGGCGGCATAGTTATGATAAGCGACATTTCATTCATTTTTGTGTTTGCATTCTTATCCAGAATGTTGATCTTAGCATGGGTCTTAATTTTCTGAATTATTTAATTTATATAACATATTTCTCATCACTCAAGAAGTGGCATTCTTGTACACATCTGCCTAGAAGGGATCGAGTTTGATTCCGGCAGCCATGCCTCCTGTCTGTATCTTCGCTGTAGAAAAAGAAAAAAAATACCCTAACGTATATTAAGGAATAATCATTTTGCGTAGGTAGATTTTCCTACGCCAAAGCAGCTCAGACCCGTGATCCTCTCTTTCGCCTTTAATATAAAGGCTTGCTGTCAACAAAGAGAGGATCAGAGCAGTCGTTGCGAAGATCCTATAGCAAGTGGATTCTCGATAGTAAGCTGCCACATCTACATCCGGCTTATATTCCTTTTAATTAAGGCAATCAGTTCCTCTTCACATAGTTTCGCTCTGGGTTCCTAGTAATTCGGAACAGCATTCGAATGACGTTTACGCAAAGCTTCATCAAGTACTGGGGGAAACTTAAAGCCATTCTATAAAGTATGTTACTTTGTAAAGACCCCCCTTTATTTTATATTCAACCGTACCAGTGTTGTTACTGGCATTCAACTTCGGATTTCTATTTAGTCTGGCATTCAACTCTGGTTATCTATTTAGTCTAGCATTTACAGTTAGTAGCAGAATAAAACTCATCTCGATGAGATTAATTAGAGGGCAGGTTACCAATTTCTTGTGAAGAAAAATTACGATATTAATCAGCGTTGCAGAGTTGATCCTATTTCAGGTCCGTTTTGATCTCGGGTGTTTTCGTTTAATCTGAGAGAAGGGGTAACGCTGAGCGGAGATGCTTCTTTTCTGTGGCTCCGGCGAATCCGTATTTTTCATTAGATTTTTTCTTTACAGCGCGAATTGAATGACAGTGCTTTGGAGATTACATCTCGATTAAAGAGTGGGATGACATATATGTGTAAGAGTGTGATTAGACACATGTGTAGCTACGTTCTATCGTAGAGATTTTGCAGCAAAAGCTCCAGAAAAATTTTGGTCATTACTATTCAGCAAGCAATGGAATTAAGAACGAGATAAAGCAAACTAATTTATGTTGTAAGGTCCGACTTCTGCCAGGTATGTTGTCTTAAATAATGGTTCATGCAATTGTTTTGGTTCAATTTTTCTGGTTACCATGTTCGGCAGCTGCATTTGTGCTACTTAAAGTCTTTTTGTATCTTCATCATTAAGTAAGTTACCTCTGGCGACCAAGTTCATAATTACAGTTCTGCTGCTTCGAGAGCCAGATCATTATTATCGTGGTTATTATCATTTTTATCGTAGTTACTATTAATGTACAGATTGTATAAAGAATATAAGTATTATGAGAGGGTCGGGCCTTCCTCCGTATAAAGGGATCTTATCTGTTCAGCGTACTACAAGATCAGAGGAGTCGGAGGCTTGCCTAGTGTTGGGTTACCCTCGGACGATCGTCCAGATTCTGTTGACGTTGAGATCCGCCTGAATCGCAGACCAAAGCGATTTCGCCACGGGTCATTGGCGAGAGAGGGAGAGGCTGGCCCCTTGTGGGACTGGCCATAGACCATCGTCCAACCCCAGGAAGTTATACAAGGAAAGATAGATATGGATAAATATGGAATTTTATTTAATGAAATTATTGTTGTTATTACTCATATTATTATAGGCGTTGTTACCACTGCTTACGAATTTCAGTAGTTCTGTATATTTGTATAGGCGCGGGTGGCAAGAGGGACTGACCCCGGGCTGAACGACGACAGTTTCTGACCTTAAAACATTATGCACATTTCTATAGCTAGGACCCCGTTACCGTCATTCGGCATACTTTTGTAGGCGTCAGTGTTCTTTTGATGCTACACAGTTACATTAAAAATATGTGGATACACATTCTATTTTATATTATTATTATTATTATTATTATTATTATTATTATTATTATTATTATTATTCCCCGTAGCGGGGTAGTGCCGTCAGTGCACCTCGCGCTGTGCACTATAGGCATTACTTAAGTTCTTTGCAGCGTCCCTTCTGCCCCTAGCTGCAACCCCCTTCATTCCTTTTACTGCACCTCCATTCATATAATTTCTTCCGTCTTACTTTGCATCCTCTTTTAACAATTATTTCCTAGGACAACTGCGAGGTTTTCCTCCTGTTACACCTTTGTAACTTTTACTCTCAATTTTCCTTTTAGCGCTGAATGATCTCATAGGTCCCAGCGCTTTGCCTGCCTAAATTGTATCTTCTATTATTATTGATCGTATGTTACTTTTGCCGAACAAGTTCATAGTTTACTTCGAGAGACACTATTTTTATTGACAATAGAAATTAGAGCTAGGTTAACTCAACGAGGCAAGCATTGCCGTAAGATAATTAAGGAGAAAAGGAAACCTTATTTCGGTAACCTCTCTCTCTCTATCTCGTGACATCTTCAGTTTCTAATCTGTCAGGACACATGAAAAACACACTGATCTTATACGTTCAAAACTTGTACACCAAATTCCTCTGTTTTATACGTATCTCTGTTAACCTTCATATTTTGTTCTTGATCGGATGCCATCTTTTCTTTCTCCGATGGTGTACGCAGTATTTTTGTAGACTGTGTTTTTCTTTATAACTTGAATATATTATTATTAGAAAAAAAAAAGACCTCCAATGGATCAAGCCTTCAGCCTTGATTTTATCTACATAATCGAATAGTGATACAAGGTGCAATTAAACTGAACTTTTACCACGAGAATTAACACATCATTAACTTATAAAATAAATGTATACGATAATAGGTGAACAAGAATTCCAATAGTATTTAGCGTTTCCTTTTTTCCTCTTATTTTTCACATTCCTAAAAATTCCCATTCATATGTCACACTTCACATATTCAGAGAAGTTAGGGAACATGACTTTTTTTTTTCTTTGTCTTTTTACTGGAGTCTCCCTGTATTTCTCATATACAATTTGCGCTTCCATCTCACGGAGGTAGATTCTTTTCGCTTGGGAACACCGTTATTTTAACTGGAACATTTGACATACCAAGGATTTCCTGGAAAACAATAAGATTTTTATTTCTTTGTCAGTCAGAGCTATTTTTTTTTTTTATTTTTCGTTTCCTAGATTTATAAATCTTTTAATCATTGTATCTCGTTGTTTTTCCTCTAATTACGGTTTTCCTCCGTACTATTTAGACAATTTGATTGTGTAGACAGTTCATTCGTAAGTTTATACTTTTTCATTACGTTTAGCCTCCTATTAGACTTCCATTCTGTCAGATACAGTGTTGTTTTGAAGATTTGTGACAGCCTGTTATGTTTTTCTACTCTTTTATAACGCTTGTTTTCACATTTTTTATTCTGGGTACTTTTTTTTTTTTTATACCGCGTTAACCTTTATTTCTCCCAAGTTTCCAGTCATTTTTTTTTATATCTCGAGCCTCGACTGAGCTTCCGCATTAAATATTAATTGCTTCATTTCCTGGAGAGTAGACGTGTGTGTTTAAACTAACGCTAGGTGCGCTCTCAAAAAGCCTGGGGAAGATGTGCAGTAGCTGCAGTTACTGGGAATGCATAGAGGAGAAATCTTTAGCCTTTATAGATTTCACTTGTCAAAAATTAAAGTTATCTACGCTAAATGTACAATTCCAAGTCAAGAGTCCCTTTTCTTACCCTCTCATTAATATCATCGATTCCTTAGAATGTTGAAATTGAAGCAAGTGAATACTCTCTGTAACAGTAAATGATAACACCTCAGAGATAGGTGCAGTTGAATTATTCCGCCTGATATATTTGATGCCTCAGATCTTGATCTGTGGTCTGCCTGTTTACCGTGACCCTCCTCAGTCTTTTGAATGTATGTGTATGTGTCTGCAAGTTACGTATTTATTTGTTACTCCTTAATGAATCTTACCCAGTCTCTTCACTGGCTTCGTCTGTTTTCACAAATTAATATTTTTTTGTAAGAGTACTGATTGACTAATGGCCTTATTTACCAGTTCCATACAAATGATAGTACGTTATGAATAATAGCGATGATAGTAGGGTAAAAGGTGCCATTTGGCGTCCTGGCGTCCTGAACATTTGACGTCCTCAAGAAATGGTGTCATTTGGCGTCCTCAGTTGTTATTATTATTATTATTATTATTATTATTATTATTATTATTATTATTTATTTTATTTTATATTTTGTTGAAGAAAATAACATGCATATATAAAAAAATTATAGTAGGGCAAAGGTGCCAAGGTCTGAACTGATATGAGAGAGACCCACTGAGTGACTCATCAACGTATTGTATGACTGATAGAGCTTGAACCAATCTAAACTATCTGTTATTAATCCCACTTTATCGATAAGAGTTTGATTAGGGAGCAGGAGACACCTGCTGAACTGATATTATACATATCAATATATACAATTCCTCTCTCTCTCTCTCTCTCTCTCTCTCTCTCTCTCTCCTCTATATATATATATATATATATATATATATATATATATATATATATATACATCGTATGTATATATACATATAAACCTGTACATATTGTTTACACGCAAACACAGTATAAGTATGTACATATATTTGTGTGTATGTATATATCTAGATAGATATGTATGTATGTGTGTATAAAACAGGTCAAACGTTACATGACTTTATCTTTCGCAAATGTTTGGTGAAGTCGCCTGTTTATATTTAAATTCTTGGCACCTGTTATCAGTTATTGAACTTATTAATGAAAAGCCATCATTATTGAAATTCGTGATGAAAGTAAAATATATTTCATTAAATTTTCTCTCAGAAAAAGATAAACTAGAAAATGAATCACTATATAAGCACACACACACGTGAAAAGAAGTTGAGTGATTGAGGCACATCGGGCTTCGACCTTCCGGGAACTTTCACAAGACGGCCCAGCGTCTCCGGAGAATCCGGGCCTTGCTACGGATTTCATCTTCTAGCGGAGCTTTATTTATTTATACATACAATTATGCCATAATTATACATACATATAGTTAGAAAAGATGAAGAATTATTCCAAATCATTGCCATCTGCTGGAAGTCCCTGACATTCCTCAGAATCCCAACAATTCTCGAAGACTGAGCAGCTCAGTGGAGACGAAAATGTCTCTGAATCCAGATGTCACGTGTGTCCGATTACAAAACTTGGGATAAATCAGATTACAGTTCATCCGTATGGAAAGCGGACTCTCCTTCTTTGTGAAGACAGATGATCAATTTCCAGAAAACGAGAAGCCAGGTCAACGCAGACGTAGGAGACACGAAAAAGCGAAGAGCTTCGAGCTGGAAGTCTGCTCTGCCATTGGATACCTCGGACGTGGGGAAGCAGTGATAATTGATTTCAAGATGGTCTCTCAGTGGCAACCCTGGCGGCCTAAAATCCCGTAAGTGCAATGCCTACCACATATGCGAAATTGATTTTCCCACCTTCTGAGGATTGTAGTGTGGCAGGAACTTACGCATTTTATATTTTTCTTCAGCAAAAATATAAAAATAAAATAAATAAACAATAATAATAATAATTGAGGACGCCAAATTACACCTTTTCTTGAGGACGCCAAATGTTCAGGACGCCAAATGGCACCTTTTACCCTACTGATGATTATAAAAATTGCCAATTTCTTTGTCTCATCCTTAATTGCAGCTTCATTTCACAAAGTTATACGTCATAATGGAAATATATGAAAGTGATTTTATCTTAAATTTCCTTTATGAGAATAAAGAGATAAAAGTTGACTTTGCCTAACCTGCAAAGTAGGAATACTATTATTTCCAAAATGTTACACTAATATTCCATGAAACATTCTTAACAAAATATTCGTCATCCATGTCGCCAGAAGATTAACAAAATATTCGTCATCCATGTCGCCAGAAGATTTCGTTTGGTTAATTAAATATGATAAAAATACTTTGAAATAAGCGTCTTTACGAACCAAAACACTAATGACTGTAACATCTTATGAAATATTCCACATTCACCTTAGTGTCTTTAGCAGATTATAGCATTATCTAAGTGCCTGGACACACTTAATCTATCTTCTGTTCATGAACACCAGACACGGACTTAAAAAAAATTTTATTATGGAAAAAATTACTTCTTTTAGGAAATAGCAGGAAGCATTTGAGTTCTTTGCAGGAGACATGCGAGCTTGAGCTTCACTTACAATGAAAGCCAAAAGGAGAAAATGAAGTAGGTCAGTGAAAATTAAAAATATTTGGTAATAAAACTAGAACTCAGATTTTATCCAACACAGTCGATTTCCTGCGAAAGGTTCCAACACGGCCAATTTCCCCCCGAAAGGAAGCAGCTTTGGAGAAAACCAAGTTAGCTATTTGTCTTGTTTAATAAATTTCTTTATTGGTTTATTTTCTTCAGTAGTTTTCTAAGAAGATTCCCTTGGCTCTGGCGTTTTCTTTTATTGCATATAGGCGTTCTTCTATTCTGCGGATTTTTTTTTCTTTTTTTAGCTGATAGGTAAGATGGGTGAAAGAAGGGTGAGGGCAGTTAGCTAGCTAACCATGGTAGGGAATAGTTTAGAAAAGTGAAATATTAGTAAGAGTAATGTCAAGGTGGTTTATCCACAATTTTATTTAGGTAAGGGTACAATTTTTCTAATATTAACATAATACAATAATAGTTTTACATTATAACAACATGGTAAATTGTATATATTGCATATTTTGAATTTTATTTTATTAGTATAATCATATTTAAAACATAAATAAAATAAAAAATTAGTTCCAATTCCTCATTTTAACCTTTGATGTTAATTATCATAATGATTTTGTATGATACCTACATAGTAAATTTAAATATTTACTTTTTCTACAAGGCTTTTCTTAATAATATAATGGTTGAGGTTCATCACGATGAAGATATGGAAGATACTCTTCTCCATTATCTGTGGTCTGCAAAGTTTGGGTGGTTTTCTTTCTGCCATGGATTTTCTGTTAATTCACTGTTGTACTGATCTAGTTTGCTCCATATGTTGGTTGCCAGTCTGTATAATTTTGATTAATTGGTTTTACTTTGTATTTTTGTGTATTTGTTCTATATTCAGACCTGTCATCTTCTTGATTGTCCCTCACTGGGGACCCTAGTATCTTATTTTGGAATTTTTGTAATGCACTCTATATTGAAGTCGATGCTAAACACGTGTGTATTGGTGATATTCCATTATTGGTCTGATTAGGCTTTTTGTAGAAATGGATTTTGATATTTGTGTTCATATTCCTAAATCGTTTTAGCTTTGTATTTTGTGTTCTTGCTATTCTTAGCCTTTTCTCACGTGTCTTGATTATTCCTCTTTGTCCGAATTGCATTCCTTTAAAGTATTCTTGTGCTTTTTTACTAAAATTCATCGGTTGTTGGTCTAACATTATTTGTGCAGGTTTGTAAGCAGACACTGATACTAGTTGAATTTAGATTTATTTGTCTTTATCTTCCACTTCTTTTCAAACTGGATTTATCTCTTTCAATTTGGTTCATTGTTTTTTGCATTTTGTCTTTCAAAGTTGACTCCTTCTTCGAGTAAGTTTTTCTGGGTGTATAATTATTTGAGTTATATCATTCGCAAAGCAGACATCAGTACAGTACTCTGGTGGTGAAGTCATATCTGATGTATATAATATGAATAGTGTTGGACTGAGTACAGATCCTTGTGGACTCACTTTGCAACGGGAATGGATTCCTATGTAATTTTGTGACTTGATTGCTGCTGTCTGATTTGATGAAGTTGCATAGTATTCAAAAATGTCTGGAAGGTTTGAGATGTAATATTTTGTTGTAGAAGTCCTTGTATCCATACTTTGTCAAATGCCTTTGTTATATCTCTACATACTAGGTTACATAGGTACCTTCTTCTTTGTGATAGTGTAATACTCCCTACATATATTGTTGCATTGCAACTGGGGTCCTCTTCCTTTTCTAAATCCATATTGATTTATTATTCTGTAGCTGATTACCTTCTAGAACAACACTAATCTGTTGTTAATTATTTTTTCAAATATTTTGCCCGGTACTCTAGTAATGATATTGGTCTATAATTCTCTACCTGACTAGTATCTTTCCTGGTTTGGGTATCAAAATCATTATTGCATTCTTGAATATAATTGGAAAATATCCCATTGAGGGCCCAGTTGTATATTTTCTTAATTTTTCGAGTGCAATGTCTGGTAAATTTTTGAATTATGGGACTTTTTAATTCCACTTATCCCTGGTGCTTTGTGTTTAAAATTTTAATTATTATTTTGATTTCATAACTCTATTTTCCTGTTAATGGGCAGTCTTCATTGAGTCTGCTAATATCAGCTGCATGATGGATTTGTCTGTTTTATGTTGTTCAATGAATTCATTGACTATTGTCTCATGTTGGTTGTCGAAATTTTGGTTATCCTCCTGCGTTATCTGGAATATTTCCTGCCAGTAGGCCTTGTGCAGTACTTCCTTCTTCGCATTCGTTCCTAGCAATATGTTCATTTTTTAGGGCAATTCCATTTTATGTGTGCGTATCCAAAATAATAATAGTATTCATAATCATCCCTGAATAGCAGTTTACGGTTGCTCTGTATGAGTATTTGCAAATCGTACGCGACAGAATCATACCAGCGATTCTCTATTTTAGCGGTCATCACTTGTCCCACGTGAAAAATTATAGTAATAATAACTACGATAACCAGGATAATAGAAGTAGCCCCTCCCCCTTTATTAATTTGTAGTAATCTGGGCGTGTTTCAGGAACGTTTTGAGACCTAAATAGAAAAAGGAAATCACACCAAATACTTCAAAGACGATTTTGTTCTGAAAAATAAGAAAAAAAAACTTGGCTAAAGGGAAGGAAATTAAACTGGATATTTCCTGTCGAAAAGTGGGAGGCAAGGAGGTCCATCAACGGTGCTTGCCTTTTGCTTTTTATTTTTGGTTCAGATATTAAGAACATATAAACACCAAGTTATCTATGATCCCTTTATCACATCAAGAAAACAAAGGGTTTCTTCGTTAAATTCTTGTTTTATGTAAAATTTCGACGTTCCAGTAAAAGAATTTCTTATTAAATTAATTGATTTTAACGTTTCAGTGAATTTAATATAATTTCTTCATTCTTATTTCATAACATAAAAATCATCCGTTATTATTGTGTGATGTTTTCGTCTTAGTAAATATCTGAAAACCATTTAACCTTTAAGAAATCTCGGTTCCTTTAATTACAACCAAATTTTCTGCAAGTCTGGATGAACTCTCTCCCTCGAGACATCCTTTGATCTCACATGCTAATTAAATTAATATTTTCATTATGGTTGTTTACGATAAATCCTCAATCTCTTTGAACTTCAGGAATGCTTTTATATCTAGTATTTCTACTTAGCAACGACTTATTTTAAACTATTATTAACAGAACCCACCGAGTTGCTTTTTCTTTTCCCTTTACGCTATAAAGTTCATTACTAATACCTTTACATTTTCAAATCAGGGATGACCATTTTGTATTTTCTTAGAAATTAAAATAAATTACTCTTTTCATCATTATAATACAGAATTATGGTGTTAACTTTGAAAACCAGGATATAACCCTTGAGCTTGAAGTGGATAGTCCTGTAAATGAAGTTTAAATTGGTTTCGAATTCTTATTTTGATTATTTTCTTGAGCAGCATGTCCTTTTTCGAAGCTCTTAATATTCGATTTCTGCATATTGGTTTCTTATTGGTTAAAAACAAAATATTCACATATCAAGCCCCATCTACAGATTAAAAAGTCGCAGTTTAACGCCACTCTATTACATGTTGAGTTTTTTTTTCTCATGTAAAACAATTTCACCCTAAAATAAAATCGTAGGTAGTGAAACGCCACTGTCAAAGAGTTATTACTTTAGTGTATATTTTTGTAAAATCATATTCTGATTGCGGTTTTGCTTGAATTATATATATATATATATATATATATATATATATATATATATATATATATATATATATGTACACAGTATTACAGTATATATATATATATGTGTGTGTGTGTGTGTGTGTGTGTATTTGTATAGTTTATAATTGTAATAACCCCAATTCGTTCTTAACCTCTCGTGGTCTGGTCGGTAACGTGACCTCGTTTTGATGCTCCGGATGTGGGTTCGAATCTGCTACTTACGTCAGCGTTGCTTCATATTCTTGCATTTGGGCCTCATGCTTTATAGAAACGAGCATATCCAGTCATACATATTAAAACTGTGGGAGTGTCTAGATTACGATAGTTATGTATTATTCAGAATCGCAATTAGGCAAACTTAAGGAAATAGTAGTGACCAAAATAGCTCTGCCATTGATTATCACTAAGCCCTGCTTTAGCAGCAGGTCAAGCGGAGATCCGGATGATAATTCGACAACATAGGAAGACCAATTAGTCTGTCTAATTGCTAGTCATTAAACAAGAACGAGGCCATTAGTTTTGGGTTTGGTCTATACGCGTTCAATGCTGTTCTAATTAAGTATTAGGTTTTCACATTGTGCTGACTAACTTTATATTACCGAATATGGGTGATTAACTGTGGGTTTGGCATTTTTTATTACTGATTCCTGGTGAAGAACCCTGTATTGAAAAAATAAGAAAATGTAAGTATTGTTTACCTGTGAACAAATTATTTTAATACAGCCACTATGAAAAATAGATGAATGCTGAATGCATCAAGAGTATGGTAATTACATATTTACACAAACTCCCATTATCACTCTCAAGATTTCTTGATGGCACTCTGAAAGGAAACAAAATTGTAGCCCTTGATTTCTCTTCTATATGTAAACACGATTATGAGCATACATTCCATGCATGGAATTAACCTATTTAAAAGTCTGTTATTATTTCAGTTATTGTGACAATTGTTTGGTGTTATTACCTGTTAGCTGCTTGGAATATCATTGATATTCAGTTGTGAAATCTCATTGCAAGACAGTATCTCTCTTGCCAACACTTTGAGGTCTGTGGTCTCAAAAATAAAATAGAAGACCTTGCTCGACCGTATAGAAATGTCCCTCAGAGGCGCCACTGTCTCAGGCTGGTGATGCTGATAAATTCCTGCACTCAGGGGGATGGCATTTATGTTAGGGTAGCCCACAGAAGTATTTATAACATATCCGTGGGGAAAAGAGAGAAAACACCTGCCAAATGAGGGATGGCCAGTAATAACATACGAAAAAGTGGGAAGAAAATGGTGGATGAAACATTTTTGTGAGGTTATGGATATAAGATGAGGGGATAATTTAACTGATAAACTAAAAGCTAAACTAAGTCTGAATATACTAATTAGTGGATTCATGGTTTTTGAAGTGGAATAGGTAATAAAGAACTAAGGAGATAGAAAGCACCGGCCTATGATGGAATCACTGCTTTGATATGCCGCGTATGAATTGGGAAACAAACCTTGATGATTGGGAGTTGGAAGTCATAGCAAAGTACCAAAGAAAGGTGACCTGACTGAATGGGGTAACTATACAGACATTGAACTTGAATTGGTCTTGAAATTATTTAGTATGCTGCTCAGTAGACTGAAGAAAGAAGTTGACATAATCCTTAAAGAGGAACGGGCTTGTTTTGGAAAAGGTAGGAGTTGCACAGATCAAATTTTTAAGATAAGCAGCATTGTAAGGAATTTAACAGTCTCCTGTTGATTACCTTTATTGATGACGAGAAGACATTTGACAGCATTCAAGGACCAATATTATGGAAGATCTTGCATCAGTATGGTACTCCAGTTAAATGTGTAAAGCCGCATGAAATTATCCAAGAATGAAGTAGATGGAAAGTTAGTGTTGATGCAGTATTTCAAGTGAATTTGTAGAAAATAGTAGGGTCCTACAGGGTATGTTATATCTCCTTCGCTATTCGCCGTCCTCATAGATTTTATGATAAAATAAGTGGTTGGTGATGGAAGAGAAGTTTTAGATTTGAATAATGATATGCAGATGATGATGCTTTATTCAGAAAAAATACCCGAAGATTTGCAATGCTTGTTTAATAGAATATATTATATATATCTACAGAGACGGGACTCAAGATAAATCAAAGAAAAACAGAAGCAATGAGGATAGAGTATGCACAGAGGAATTAAACCACACTAGAAGGAGAGAATCGTATTGAGATAAAATTATTCATTTATTTCGGAATAGTGATATTCAATACAGATTGTATCGAGTTGGAATGTAGTGAAAGGTAAAAAAAAAAAATATTTCATATGAAATCAAATATGACTGAGAGTGTATATACAAGTAAGATTATACTTAAGTCAGTTAAGATCTGTATTGCTATACAGACAAGACTCACGGTATAACAGGGAAACTGCCTATAAAAGATTATGTCAACTGAAAGGAAAGCAGTAAAGGGAACATTAAGAGTCAGATGACAGGAGAGTGAGACGTCATACCAGAGAAATGAAGGATTTGAAGATGTTTTGGGAGCGTCATTTGCGTCATTCATGGGAGAATAGTACGTGGTAGTGTCACCTGGGTTCTTGTGGGTACCAGAAGAGTTGGAAGATTCAGACCTACTGGGGTGAGAATTATAAGACGGAGTTTGGAGAACACCTTTTGGGTCGCACGGTGTTATAGGTGTATGAAAGCCCTCAAATATTTGTCCATCATTTCTCAATACTTCCCAAGTGGTCCGACACTCTGATAGGCATTACAGTATTTTTAAAAGCATATCTCTCTCTCTCTCTCTCTCTCTCTCTCTCTCTCTCTCTCTCTCTCTCTCTCTCTCTCTCTCTCTCTCTCTTAGACTCGAGGTTACTGGAAATAATGTAAATTATATATAGTAATAAGATAGAAAATGCACAAAGATAATTGGAGTTTTTGGAAGTCACATCTCATTTCTGAGAAACTTTTAACCCAGTTTCCTACGAATAAAGGTGTATAAAGGAAAGTAGTTTAGTCTAACGACGTTATAAACAAAATATATGGAAATGCATTTACACACGAAAGTTAACACATATGCAAATACCCTTAAAACCTCGTTTACCGAGCTTAATACCTTCCACGTGCCTTTACTGAATGGTCATTGGCATTTTACACGTAAGGAAACAGTCACGTTATACGCTTTCGAGATATTCAGACTAAACTAAAAGTTTTTTTCCTTTTTTTTTTTTTTGCAAAAAATGCACCAGTTAGTGACTTTCAATAGTTTTATTAAATGTGTTGTAGAAGATATTTTTTCTTTTGATATTGAATCTGAATACCTAAACATTGAACTAAAGGTACAAATTGTAGGCATAATATCAGTGGCAAACTGTCTTATTTTGTTTAATCGTAAAACTCAAAAACTGATTTCCATATGCATATTAGTGATATCTTAATGGATCATACATTCAGCACAACGAACAAGCCATGCCACAAATGAACTGTTGATTGACTGGCGTACTTATTTTAAATGTACCGGCCCTATAAAAATGATACTTATCACCTTGATGGTGTACTTGTCCTGTAGAAAAGGACAGCAATTTTAAAATAGTTTTACAGTCACATCGTACTTATAATACATCAAACATTATCTTGTTTAAAATTTTATGATTGGCCATAAGCTGTGGGTTTTATACAGGAGAAGTATATGGATACACATAGCGTTTTATATGGTAGGCAAGTTATAAACAAGAGCAGCAGACAGTACAGACTCTATCTCCCAATTGTGCGGCTTTTCTGGTAATTTAACTATCCTGTTCGCCATAAAAGTTGAATCTCCGAAGTCTAAAAATCTTATATTTCGGCCTAGTTTGTAATCCACCCGTCCCGTTTAAAAAGACGAGGTATTGCTTTAAAATCTATTAATAGTTCTGTTTGGGCACCCAGCTACCTCCTTTACTGATGTGAATACACACCCATATAATTCGATATTTTAGATAATCTGACCATCCCATTCACTGAGTGATATACTATTACGTGGATTTAAAAATCTCAGAAACTCCTAAATTTTTGGCAGTTCGACGATCCCATTCATTGAGTGAGGCAATTACACAGTATTAAAATTTCCTGATAGTTTGCAATATTGGTAATCCAACCCTCCCCCTCACGAGTCGATTGATTGTCTAAATATCTCTAGCCACCCCATTCTCCATGGAAGTTCAGTTATAGAAGTCTCAAAATCTCTAATAGTTAGACCTATTTGGTAATCCAACCATATTCCTTACAGGTGACAGAACGTATTAAAGAATTTTTCTACCGATCAGCTCTTTGTTTCTGTGATCGGAATTTCTGAAGGTTTGGCGTCATTAAGAGAACGCCATTTTAGCGTTCGATTTCAAAATGGACAACCATTATTATATCCAGTATAATGCAAAAGTTCTTCGATTTTCGCAGGACATTAGGTCTTCATTCCGGTTTTCAAACTTTTTCGCATTTTACTTGGCACCCTATTATGTTAAATCAGATTCCGTGTCGAAGGCTCTCGGGAACATGTAAATAAGGTATATACACTGAGAGGGCCACCCTCATACCTAAATGTAAAACAAAGAAATAGGAAAGGTGGAAGGGGTACAACCCAAGTGAAGCTAAAGACAGAAAGTAACGGGAAAAGAGAATGAGTAAGAAAGTAAAAAAAAAAAGGAAAATGTCACATCTAGCTATAAACGGTGGTTCAGAAGATTTACTTAATATCAAAAACAAGGAAGGTCGCTTTCGTTTTCTTTCCTATTTCCGTTCAGAGGGACAGCTGAGAGAGAGGGATTTCATGTAAATAGAAGGCAGAAGAATACCAGTCTTTCTATTCAACACGAGTGTAGGCATTGTATTACGAATAATTTTTTGACAAGGTAGTACTACTTTTTACAATAGAAATTAAGCCTAGGAATTTTCTACCTTAGCGTAAATTTACAATAAAGTCATTAAAGGGATATGTGTGCACACATACATATATGTGTATGTGTATCTACAGTCAGTTGCTCTTACTGTTACAAAAGCTAACGTTTCTTGAGCCTGTGTTATCCTTTTAGAAAGAAATGTTATTGATGTATTCCATATGTGTCTTGTCTCTGTCTGCCTGTCTATTGTAATACTGTATGTGGATATCTGTTAGTGGGAAACCACTTTATGCTTCTGTAGAAAGTTTCCCTAGTTTCCTCTGTCTTCTCTGCGGTCTCTCCATATTCTCAGATCAAGATGAAAGGGGAAAATATTTCAGGAAAGCTTTGGTCGCGGATGAATAAGCTAAACGTTTAATAAGGAGTTTTTCCCCGTAGAGCTAGTGCCATCAGTACACGTCATGCGCTGCACTGTAGGCATTACTTACGGTTCTTTGCAGCGTCCCTTCGGACCCTAGCTGCGACCTCTTTCATTAATTTTACTATACCTCCTTTCATATTCTCTTTTATCCATCTTACTTGTCACCCTCTCTTAACAATAGATTCAAAGTGCAACTACGAGGTTTTCTGCCTGTTACACATTTCAAGCCTTTTTACTGTCAGTTTCCGTTTCAGCGCAGAATAACCTCATAGGTCCCAGTGCTTGGCCTTTGGCCTGAATTCTATATTCTATTCTTTTCTATCCTATTCTATTCTATTCTGTTCAATAAGGAGTTTGTGCTAATATAGATACCTAATTGGCTTAAATGAGTTTTTCGTTCGTTTCATTGATGATATGTAAGCAAAAGCTTGGATAGTTTAGTTTGTGCTTCCATTTTGTGCTAATTTGTGACGCTCGAGTTATTGACGCAAAGAACCTCAAAGATGACGTAAGACGTGACACCATCGTTAGTGTCCATATGATTTCACTATGGAAGAAAGCTTTATCATGTTTAGCCAGCTTTGCACACTGAGCGTGAAAAACCATTTTCGACTTTCTACACCATCTGTTATTTGCTTTGGCAGTTTGATAAGACATTTTGGCAAATTAGTAGATGAGAAATCCAGTAATTAATTTCGTGATGGAGATAGGGTGATTGTTAATTAATAAGGTATTCCACTTCTGACCGGCAGACTAATATTTATACCATTTCTTATTATTGACAATGTAGAGGTAGCTTAAGCAAGTATAACGATTGAACTACAAAAAATCATTAGGTTACCCGTTTTGTCGGCCTTCTGCATTATGAGATTTTGTTATCTATGATGGGATGATTGACTTCAAACGTATATTAACAGCTAAAACCAACTTTTATATCTCATGTCCTTAGAGTAATATAATTAGTCCACAAGTCTCAAACCAGTTCTTACTAATGAATTATAAACAGAAATTAGTAATAGCTAACAGTTTTGTTATTGAGATTATGGATTGCACCAAGAATTAACCAGAGGGGTTTTCTATAACAGCGAAAGAAACTTGGTATTATTTTAACTATAATAATAGTGGTCAGCGCTAATTCCTTCGTTATCAACAGTGTAATTTAAAATAGGATTAACTTTTGGAAAGCATTTTAAGTTGTATTTTCAGTATAATGCAGTATAGGTCTGAAAGACAAGCACAGAACGTGGATAATATCTATAGACATTAGTAGGGGTCACTAAAAGCACTCTTAGAAAACGAACATAAAAACTGCAGAATGTTGTGTCCCATTCCGGTACTTTTATTGAGATGAAAATTTTCCCGTAGAATTTCCGAAGAATTCCGATTTGAGCATATTACAAAGAGTATTACATGGTTTTAAGAGCCAAGAAGTTCTGACGTTTTGCACATCAGAAATAGTTTATTACCTAAGTTCCTTGTAAGATTACAGAAAGATTTTTAAATACATATTTTTGTATTTCTTTGCTGTTGTTGCAGAGTCAGTTGAAATATTTAATTATTGGATATCCTAGATGAGAATGGTGTATTGTTGTAATGACCATTACGCCATTAGTTCATAAAAAATCACACCAGAAAATCTTAATTTTATTTTTCTTATGTTAGGTCTTTTGTCGTTATTACTAAAATGAAATCTGCTAGGTCAAAATGAATGAAACCTTCTAAAGGGAACAAGGACTAGAAAATCGATAGATTTTAGAGGCCAATCAGACAGGCACACTCACCTGTATATATAATATATATATATATATATATATATATATGTATATATATATATATATATATATATATATATATATATATATGTATGTATGTATGTATATGTATGTACGTATTTCATTACTAGTTTTGGAGTAGAGAAGACACTCAAGTCTTGTGGTTACGATGTCTAAATATGAAATGTATGAGAACCCAAATTCACAAAACTGACTGTGGAGGGGGGAGGGATAAAATTCTTGATACGGCCTCTTCAAATATCTGTAAAGTGTAAAGTTAAAACTGAATAAAACTGCAGATGCTCGAGATAAAACAGTTCCTTGCATCTTATAGGTTTTGCCAGTAATTTTTATTAGTAGAAATGATGTAGTGTATATGTTAAAAATAAAAATGTCAGATGCGTATGCGTTATATGTAGAGTATATGTATTGGTGAATGCACTTAAATGATTGTGCTTAAATGTAAGTTTGAATGTGCGTGTGTGCTAGTTTACGTATTAGAGCGTGTACGAGTGGTTACTGTGTATGAAGTGTAAAGCAGGGAGCACAGTCGTTATACTACCGTTATATTAAGAAATAGGAGAAAGGAAAAATGAAAGAGAAAATGGACAGAGGCAGAGCGCACTTGTATCTCCGTGCCAAATTAAACCTCTGAGGAAGAGTTAATCAGTGTACACAATGGGTCCCTGAAAAGAGATTAATTGGTTCCACCTGAAGTGCAGCCTTGCCGCGAGTGATTGCCTTTTTTATCTTGGCTTATATATTTATTTGTTATTTTTTACAATGTCCCTCTTACGTAATTACGGTTAGGTGTGAAGCATGAGTCCTACGGTAAATTAGTAATAACCGATTGATTTCCTGTGAAAGTTTTGGTATCGCAACAATTTTTTACTTGTAGACGTCGCAGTTTTGTTCGGATGTATAATTTTCTCCTGTGTATTTATGTTTATATGAATAGGTTTGTTTTCCATCTAGGCTACTAAGAGTTTATTCTCTCCTCTGTTGTCCTTGTCAACGTGAAAAGCAGTTGCTCAGTTACCTGAAATATTCGTACAGAACGTAACAGTACGTCATGTCTAAGATTTCGTAAGGTTGAAATAGAATTTTCCTTTCTATACTGAATGGCTCGAACTTTTAACCGATAATTCAGATAGTAGCCTTTCTGTGATATGAACGATCATTATATTCCTGACGTTAAGCTATATTGCACTGGTTTGTCTGTTTTCGTACCGTTTCTCTACGTCTAATATCGTACCTCTTTCGTTACACAGAATAGATATTTGTAACAGAGTAGTGATACAAAGAAAAATTAGTTCTTGTTCTACTTTTGAAAAAAATTATAGATTTTGATATTCAGTTCGAAGTTTAGAATAGGTTTGAGTCTTAAGCATTTGTAGCAGAGTTGATGCCACGCGAACTGCAATGTATAATTGCGCTCCTCTCCTCCGTAAAGTTATAATAACGGCAGGAGGAGTATAAAATGCCAAACAGATATCGAACTTTGAAGAAGGGAGGACCTAACTTTCCCCTTATCTCATTTGGCGCAGACTTTGATAGTATCGATTATGATGAATTTTCTCTCTCTTCACCAAGGGTTGAAAATTGATTGACAGTACAATTTCGTCGTTTCTCCTTCACTCCTAGCGAAGGCAAGAAATGTTTGCAGCAAGTGATGGCAGCTAACGTAGCTCTGAACAAATTGTTTACTTATACTAACAGAAGTTAATATTTATTAATTACCCAAAAAAAGGAATATATAAAATACTCAAGAAGTTCTACTTGTATGGTAAGATAGTAATTATATAAAACATTCTGTTGACCAAATTGTTAATGTGCAGATGAGTTATGATGTAAATTTCCACCAAAACAAGAGTATTAATGACAAAGAAAGGAAGACCAAAATAACGACAGAGGAAGCGTGTCTTCAGTTCCCTTTTCTTCAATATAAACGGAGGTGTGTCGGAGTCACTCCTCTTCAAAGCAAATACGTCGATAGTTAGGAATCAGTCAATATTGATACAACCTTCTCTTAAACGATCGCTCAGCGAGAAGCGGCAACTTAATTAATTTTCTTTTATCAGCAGTAGCATGTCCATCATTCGAAATGTCGCGGTCTCATTAGCAACATGAAGTGTCTGTCTGCCTCTGCGCAATATGATTTTGCTCCTATACTGGTTTTGCACGTGGATATTGACTTATTTGTTTATTTATCTTTAATTAGCTGCTGTTTTTTCTCTTTGCTTTGTTTTTTTTATCACATACTCTGCTGTCATTTTATTGATTGCGTGGAAGCTTGTTTTGCAAGTAAGAAGCATTCATGCTTGAGTTGCTTTTTTACTAATGGAGAAAATGAAAAACAACAGATTTTTATAACGATTGAAAACCATTCCGTCACAATAAAATGGTGTTAAACTAGAGGAAGAAAATGCTGGTCCTTCCAAATATATCAAGTCATTAAAGGAAAAGGGCTTGTAAATAATGGCTGGCTGAGAAGTGTAGGGACACTGCAGCCTCGAAGAAAGATTCATCATTTCAGAGAGAGAGAGAGAGAGAGAGTGGGGGCGAGGAGGCTGTGGGCTAGGAAGACGGTTAAGTCTATTTTGAATGCTCCCAACTCGGTATGGGTGAGATTTACCCTGTTTGGGCCCCTACCGTTTTTGATCATGATATGATGACGTACATTTTGACAGATCATTCATTGATTGTCCACGAAGGACTGAGAGAGAGGGGGAACAGGAGGGGCGATACTTTCTAGAAATACCATAGCTACAGTACCGTATCATATTGCGATTAAAAGTATTCGGAATTCAAGCATAGACAAAGGCAGAAAAAAGTAATCTTATAAACATAGGTATGATAAATAACAAAATAAGTTAAGTTAAAGTTAAAGTCCTCCTGGGCCAAGAACTAAATAAGCAGTAGAAAAAATGGTCAGTCTTCAATAGAATTGCGATTACTGAGGAAATTAAAACTGAAATGGAAAAAAGAGATCGATTCAAGACAATTTTTAATCATTCGAATAGAGTCGATCATTTTGATGAGTATAAGAAGTCAAAGAAAAAGGTAGCATCCTTAATTCGGTCAGCTAGAATAAATATCAATAACAAAAAATTCTACGAATGTAAAAGGAATAAAGGTAAGACTTGGAAAGTCAATAATGAGATTATACCTAGTAAAGGTTCAAGGTTTGTCAATGTTGGTGATCCTGTTGAATCAGCAGAGAAATTTAATGAATTTTTTGCCAACGTCGGTAAAATCGTTTTTGAAGAAATACAGAGACAAAATTCAGCCATTGGTAACTCCGATGTTGCCCCTCTCCCAACTGCGAAACAATCATTGACGTATTTTCGACCCCAACCTGTCAGTGTGGAAACTGTAATAATAATCGTAAAAAATCTAAAAAACAAGAATAGTTGTGGAATAGACGAAATGAATAGTAAATTCTTAAAAGATTCCCTCCCTGCTTTAGCATTTTACATAACCGTTATTATTAATACATCAATCGTGACTGGCATTTTTCCTTGTGACTGGAAATATGCTCTTGTTTGCCCTGCATTCAAGGGAGGCGATAGTGAAGACCCTGGACAATATCGTCCCATTTCGCTTCTACCAGTTTTGTCTAAGGTTTTAGAAAGAGTAGTCAGTGACCAGCTGTGTGAATACCTATCTGTTAATCACCTTCTGTCAGATACACAGCATGGATTTAGGAGCCGAATGTCAACTCAGACTGCGTTAACAAAGGTTACGGAAGTCTTTTATAAAAATGTAGATAAAGGCGAAATTTCTTTGTTGGCTCTTTGTGATTTGTCGAAAGCTTTCGATAGCGTATCTCATCCAATTCTCCTGAATAAGATGGCGTTACTTCGCATTGATAAATTTTGGTTTGAAGACTACTTATCCAATCGCTTTCAGTCTGTGAAAATGGATTCTTATATTTCAACTAAGAAAAACGTTAATTATGGAGTGCCTCAAGGATCGGTCTTAGGTCCGATTTTATTTAATATTTTTATCAATGACTTGCAAAGTATTTGCATGATTGTGAACTTGTTCAATTTGCTGATGATGCACAATTCATTCTTTCCAATAAATATGAAAACCTAGACACTCTCGTAAGAAATATGGAAGGAACGATGGATCGAGTCAATTCCTACTTCTGCCAAAACGGTTTGAAAATAAACACAAATAAGACTCAGTTTATATTTGTAGGCTCTCGCCAATATATAGATAGAATACCATCGAATCTGGTTATCAGAGCTGGTACATCTCTTCTGAATGTGAGTAAGTGTGTAAAAATCTAGGTTTATATATAGATAGCAATCTGACATTTAATGGTCATATAGAATCTATATGTAAGAAAGCAAATGGCATTTTAGTGTTTTTGAACAGACACAAGGAATCTTTTGACTTTGACTCAAGAAAAATGGTCGTTGAATCGCTAGTGCTGAGCTTATTTTCATATTGTGCTGTGTTATGGGGAGGAGGGCATAAAACTCTAATACAGAAGGTACATGAAGAATTCAGAATTTTGCTGCTAAAATTGCTGTGGGAGGTGGAAAAAGTCTGACCGTGCTACTCCATTCATAAAGAAGCTCGAATGGTTAAAAATTAAAGAGCAAATAGAATATGACCTTGCTTCATTCATGTTTTAAGCAGCGCAATTTACAACCATCAGAAAGAGTTATAGAGATAGAGACAGTAGGAGAAAGCACTGTAAGAATAACAAGGCAAACAGATAACTTGGTGGTTAAACGTACTTGGACTAAATTAGCTGAGCGAGCCTTATCAGTGAGGGGGCCTGTTTTGTGGAATACACTTCCTTCAGATGTAAAAGAAAGCGAAACAATAAATTCTTTTAAAAGAAAACTGAAAGGCTATTTTCTTGACGTTGTTGGATGAGCCATTGTTGGCATTGTGTTTTGGATCAGATGTTTTGTTTTATGTAAAATATTGTTAATAGATAACATATATAATTCTATGTATATATTACTTTCATCAGTATGAGGCTAAATTTTTAAACAAACATTTTATGTATATTTTAACCAATGCACGTTGTAAGAATACCCACTGTAAATTTGTGGAATAAAGGTATTATTATTATTATTATTATTATTATTATTATTATTATTATGTGAGCGGGCTTTAAGTTAAAGCCCTCACGGGAACACGAGAAACTACTGAGTTAAATATCAGTGCCGTTAACAATTAGGCAGTAGTGGTACTTTCATTTATGATGAATGTTTCCTGCCCTACATAATAACATTATAGTGATTCTTCTCAGGACCAGGGGTTGGTATCTAACATCATCTTTAGTGGGGAGGGTCAAGGGCACTGTCCTTTAGTTGATGTTGAAAGCCAGGACACTGCCAAACACGTCGTATTTGGATAACGTCGAGAAGACAGCTGAACTTGAAATAGTACTTGATAATAAACGATGAGAGTCGTCTTACCTGGCCATAAATTTTAATGCTTAATTTGCACTTTTCTGAATAGAGATTGCATTGTAAAATAGTTCAGAACGCCCGTATAAAGGTGTAGTAGTAAAGATAGATTATAGTGTGTTTTGTAATATCCTAAAAGCATAGATTTTTCGAAAATAAAAGTAGGCACACAGACACAACATATATGTACTTGCTTTCTCACAAGAACTCTTACTTTTTGTCACATTATCTGCACGGTAGGTTTTATATGTTTTAAATCACGAAGTATTATATAGAAAGGAATAACCAGGAAAAGTGAAAAGTTATGTATTTAACGGTGCAAAATCGTAGTAGCAAGGCTCTACCTTTTCCATATTTGCTTCATTACATAATTCAAGGACGTCTTTGCAAAGAGGAAAATGCGAGATAATTTCAAATATGTGCAGAAACATCGCCACACAAAAAGGCTCAATAATTAGTCCATGGCGGAAAGAAACCCATTATCTAGGCAGCTACCCAGTTCGTGGAAAACGTTGCTAAGTTGCATTAATTTTGAGATTTTATAAAAACAAAATGAAAAGCACCACAGCATTCGACTTGGGAAACCTTTTACTGTTACGGTGCATTACACGATATAAAAAATAGCTTTAAGGAAATAAGGTAAAAGGGAAAAGCTGTTTGTTCGTTGTAACGAGGCAAACACAGTGTTAGATTCATTGTCAAAGACAGCCATTTGAATGTCTCCAGAAATGGGATGCCCCTGATGGTTTAAGCTTGTTTTATTCGTGTTCATCGATGTTCACGGTTCGCGATCAGAAGATATCTTTCGGCGTCCAGAGTGATTTCCAAGTTTAGTGTGCTGGTAAATTTAGAATGCGTTGTTGATAAAGGCACTGTTTCGATATTTTCCCTTTACCCTGGGGATAAGCACATTTCTTCGTTACTTCGTATTTTTAGCAGTCTTTGGGCTTGATAGCGTCCTTCCGTGGTTTGTACTCAAAGCTCGTCAGTGAATAAGAAAGAAAAGCACCGCAGATAAAACTCACTATTTAACTCACTATTTGTTATTTTATTTGAAGAGAACTTTGCGTCGTTGAATTTTAAGAATCAATTTTATATTTAGTTACCCAAATTCTATTTCATATTAGTGGAACATTAGTTATAAAAGCAACTATCAGGTTACTGGCTCAAATCAAAGAGATATTCAAGCAAAACACCAAAACATTCCTCAAAATGTATTTCCTTTACGATTTCCCACAGCCCATTGTTATTATTTAACCATGATACTTCCTTAATTAACTTTGATAAATTCACATTCTTTCACATTGTTTATTTATGACACTTTACTATCTTTCATTAAATACACTCGAAATAATTTCACGAAATTTATATTATAATAATTATGCAAGACTTTCAATACCCTTCGAGGAGTACGATAATTTTATTATAGCTTTATGTTTTACAAGATGTTTAATTAATTTTTAAAAGATATGCAAACGATTTTTTTATGATCATCAACAAAAATATGTTTAAATTAACAGTAATTAGTTTTTCGAAACATATCCGAACTTTTGTTTAACAATTTTTTAAAATATCGCTCAGTATTTCTCGATATCATATTAAATTACTTAAAGAAACCGACATAAACTATTGTAAAACTTGCGATATCTTCATCACGATAAATTCATGACTTTTTCTTACGATAACCTCTTCAGTTTTTCGCTAAATAGCTGTGCGATATGTACACAGTCTTTGATGAAATATGCAGTATTAACCAGTTCTTAAGAAAAATTCCTCCGCGATGCATTGGCAATCTTTTTAAAGTATCTTTATCATCTTTGACACAAATCCTTCACATTCCCTTGTGGAGCGTTGCAAATCTTTTATGATTGCCCTGTCATCGAGAAGATGGTTGACCTTTTTTTAATAAACGACCGCATTGAGCAGACCTAATATTGATCTTTCTTAAAAATAAGAATATAAGGTTTTTAATGTTCTTTACATTTTTTGACTCGAATGTTCTCTAGTCGTAAATTAACATGTATTCTATAAGCACGGCTGACTCAAGTCTTGTACCTGAATCTCTCTCTCTCTCTCTCTCTCTCTCTCTCTCTCTCTCTCTCTCTCTCTCTCTCTCACACACACACACACATACACACACACACACTCACAATGTAACCATTCTGTTCTGCAGTACCTTTGTAACGTGTCCCCGCCTCTCTCTCTCTCTCTCTCTCTCTCTCTCTCTCTCTCTCTCTCTCTCTCTCTCTCTCTGTTTAGTGGTATTCATTTCCTGTTTGGAGTACCGTCCATAGGTCTCTCTCTCTCTCTCTCTCTCTCTCTCTCTCTCTCTCTCTAAAACAGTAACACACACACACACACTCTGTAAGTAACTCTCCCCAAAATCATGAGTTCCTTGCCAAAAGGCCTCGTCTCCCCGTTCGCCTTCATCAGTTATCCCCTATTGTGCCCTCGTAAGCGTATTAAATCTCTCAGCCCCAATGTAGGGAAGGAAGTCTCACGGGCACTGACTATAATTATGTTTAGAGAAGGCTTGGGGAGGTCAAGAGCCAGGAGATGCAACACCTAAGAGCATGCAAGGTGAGGGAGTCTCCTTAGACCGTTAATTAACGAACATGATATGTCAATATATTATTGTTCTTTAGATGTTAAGAAAGATAGAAACACATATTTTTCGTTGGTTATTAACGATAGATAGAATGGCAAATATACCTACGATGAATTCAGTTCCAAAAGTATTAAAATCTTCGCAGATATACTCGTAAGTCTGTAGCGCACAGTTGTGCGCCGTCATATACTTTTCACATACACATATTTATGGACGCAAATGTACCTTCAGACTTTGTTTAAATCTCTGGATGGTTATATTTATTTTAGATTGCAACGTGTGCCGGCAAAGGAAACTTACTCGTTGTGCACGCCTAAAATTCCTTTTGTATGCTAATTCCCAGATAACGTACAAATTTATATTGTTCCTTCTTACCCTTGTGCAGAATATCATGTATATTTATGTGGAGGGGACTTTGCGGTATCCTGTTTTACCTTCTGGCATTTATGCTATTATTATCTTGTCACTTTCATTTTCTGTGATAACTCTTGGTGGAGCTTGAGACTAACTCACGCAATTAACAAAAGTAATGTTATAGATTTTGTAAACCTTAGTCTGGGGTTGGGAATCTGCAATAAAAATTAGATAGATATAAAATCACGAGATATTAAACAAACTTACGAAAGTTATAGCTCTATATTTTAGGTATTTTGAAAATAGTGCCGCGTACCTGGTGAATATAATGAGGGTTTATGATAAAAATTAGATGGAATATTAAAAACCACGCTTCACAACAGACTCCTGAAAATTAATTGATAAATGATCATAATGAGCAAACATAATTTCAATAAAAGCCACATTTGAAAGAAAGATCAAGGATGGGAATGAAGGTAGAATTTGCCTAATGTTCCTTACTAACATGAATACATTATACTTTTTAGCAGTTGTTGAAAAGCAAGGGCCTTCATATCCAAGAACCGCAGGAGTGCGTTCAAGATAAAGATGAATAAATTGCACCGTTTCTATATTGGCATGCAATGTAGCTAATATGAAATTTTCAGTGTAGGGCCTTACCAGTAATTTAGTACTTGAAATAATACTGTGTCAGTGACCAGTGTGTTGTTTTACCCTTGGGGCCACCTAGATAAGGGAAATGGCATTATACACATATATATTATATGTATACACATATATGTGTGTGTGTGTATGTATATATATATATATATATATATATATATATATATATATATATATATATATATATATAAACTTTGAAGATGATAATGGAAAGGTGATACAGTTTCATATTTTATTACGCTCCAATGTTCCAAAGCATATCTTTATCATCAGGGCTAAAATGATATTTGTATAAATTGAAATAAAAGCGAAAAAATGACTGGTAACCATAACTTTAAATAGGTCAGATATACGAGACAGAAACCGAAGCACATGGGTAACCAACATAATGCGATAAAAACGAGCACGGAGTGACCCGGGGAAACACTAATAACCAGGTAAATTTTTTCAAGACTGAAAGAGAAGGGCAAAAGAAGTCCTACTGTTCGGTGAAGGAACTATTTGTTGTAAGTGTTTCTAGTGGAGAGGTAAGTTTTATCAGTGACTTGTGCAGTGATTTAGAAAATTATAATTTGAAGTAGATCTGCATTTGTTCAAATGTTCCCTGATATTTGAGAGCTTTGTAACGTGCTTGATTTACTGCCTGTTGTATGGCCTACTCCACGATGGGATTAATCCGCAGTTTCAGCTTAATTTTGGTGGAACCAAGATTAGTCCTGAGATTATAATTATCACGGATAAGTATATTTACATAGCCCTAAGACCGCAAAAGACTAGGAACACCGTATTTATTAAACATAACAAGTAAAAAAATGCATTCGAGTTTTATGTACAGCGTATAATCAAGGCCACAGAAAATAGATCTATCTTTCGGTGTTCTCGGTACAATGCTGTATGAGCTTCGGCCCACGAAACTTTAACCACGGATCGGTGGTGGCCTGTCCTGTATCGTCGCCAGACGCACGATTGTGGCTAACTTTAATCTTAAAATATAAACTACAGAGGCTAGAGGGCTGGTATTTAGTATGCTTGATGATTGGAGGGTGGGTGATCAATATACCAGTTTGCAGCCTGCTAACCTCAGTAGTTTTTTTTTAAGATCTGAGGGCGGACAGAAAAGTGCGGACGTACAGACAAAGCCGGCGCAATAGTTTTCTTTTCAGAAAACTATTGTGCCTGGATTCCCAAAAATATGCTTAGGATTAAGAAAACAAAAATTCTTTTCAAAAATCTAAGGTCAAGAAGTTAAAAACTTGTCATGAACCGTGTAAGGTAAAGTGACTCAAAAGTAAAGTTTAGTATAGTAGGAATAGGAATTCCGGTTTGATACTTATTATCTTGAAATTTTTGAGGGTATTTATCTGAAATGTTTCCAGCAGCAATTTTCATTAGAATACTTTCTAAGGTATTCCACCTCATTGTGAAAATGAATGCAGCAGGAAGGCTCTTGGCAGTAAAGTAAAAATGTAGCTCATTAAAAAAAAACTTAAAAATTAAAGGTAAAACCGGTTTAATTTTCTTTTTGCGAGCGTGTGTGTGTATATATATATAGGCATATATATACAATATATATAATCTGTATACATATGTATATAATTATGTACGTATATGTAAAAATGCAGCTCTCAATAAAAAAAGAGGAGCTGTAAAAATTTAGGGCAAAACCGGTTCAATTTTCTATTTTACGTATATATATATATATATATATATATATTATATATATATATATATATATATATATATATATATATAAAATATATATATATATATATATATATATATATATATATATCTATAAATGTATGTGTGTATGTAAATGTATGTATATATATGGATGTATATACAATATATATACACCATATATATATATATATATATTATATACATTATATATATATGTATATATGTATGAGTACGTGTTTATTGCAGTCAGTTTTCGTATGGTATGTGCTACAAAACGGGTAGGAGCCGCCAGTCCATTTACGTGAAATACAGGTATATGTATATCTAAATGGTGTTTGCAGTGTCCCATTAGGTCTTACTTGCTCCCACGTATGGCATTTGATTTTTCATCCATTCCGGCTTCCTTCCGTCCACCTTGCTGTCGAAGGTTCCTAAGCATTACTTCTTAGTGCAAGTGTAGAGTTTTTCCTAGTTCCGCCTTTAGATCTATGTACTTCTAATTTTTTTTTTATATCTCCATCATGCCGATTAGTCACTCCAATTCTCTCTTTTCTCGATCACAAGTACTGAATAAGTGAAAGTTTCTCATTTCTTGGCTTTATAGCGTAAGTTTTATGATTCGTTCATTCAGGTTATGTATCGTGTATGAACAATGAATCACTAGGCGACCTTGGAACGCCCTTCAGCCTGCCACAACACATTTTCACTGGAATTGAGCACGGTTCATTGAATCCCTTATCTCGTATACGGCGAAAATATGAAATTGTTTATGTCTCTGTAATTTCCTTTATAAATCGTCAATCCTTACGCATTATTTTTATGCGATAAATTAGTATATATAAACATTACCCGTCACTCAGTCGACTTAACACTGAGATCAGTTTCCCCCTTCTAGATGAAATTATCAGGCACTGTACACTATGGTTGTGAAATCCCTATGGGAAGGCATCAGGCTTCTGTGTTAAGTCCTCAGCCTTTATCACAGCACATTCAAAGGTTTCTGGCTCTGACCAGGACGGCCCTTGGCTGTCCAGAACAACCTAGGTCTCTTAAAAGTCTTTCTTATTGGAATCTTTTGCCTATTATTTTAATAGGTAAAAGATTCCAATAAAACAGACTCTTAAGAGACCTAGCTTATTTTAATGTTTAAGAACAACAGCTTTCAGCTGTATTAGACTTCATCATCATCCATTATTATGAAAAAAATTCTGCATGTAACTTCAAGCATGGTAATTTCGAGGTACTTTGGACACTATTGTTCGTTTGCAAAGTCTTTCCAGTCATTTGTATGTATAAGATACAAAGTAAGTCCTTTCTTTTACAAAGATAGATTTTAATTCTTAATACTAGATGTAGTGATAGGGACAGTAAAGATGCAGATTCACCTGGTCAATCAACTCCTTTGAATTAATGTAATCTGCAGCAGTAATGATTCAACTGCACTGCTGAAGACTTACCTTTTTGACTAAAAATCTCTGTGACGAAGTGTTACAGTATTTCCTTGTATTTATTTTATTTATATAATAACCATCCAGTGACTGTTCTGACGTAAGACAGATGAGTAAACTTGGTACTTGTCAGACACTCGTATATCGTTCTTTGTTATACAGTAAAGTGAAACATTAACATAATTTTCACGCATCATTTTCACTCATTCTTATGAAAGATAGAAACGCAATATGTTGGTGATTACTTGAATACTCTCTGTGTGAAAGTTATCCTCATTTACAATTATAAATGACGAATTAATTGTAATTAAAAAGAAATATCAAACAACGGCAATATTCTCGAATTCGGCGGTCGTTGCATATAGTACTCAATAGGCTTCTCTCTCTCTCTCTCTCTGTCTGTCTGCTCTCAGGCAGTTCTATTACCCGGAATTTCAGTTCCCCCTTTTTCCTCTCTTTTATGCAAAATCCAATTTCGACTGCTATCACAAACAGATTACATTGCAAACTATTTAATTCAGGTTTATTCACAGACAACCTGGCTTTGTATCCACTAGCAATTGAATAATTCTCCTGTCGTTCTATTCATCCAAAGTTTCATTCATTTTATTACACATATTGATGATATTCTCAGGATTAAAATGTACGTAATTTTTCTATTAATTCATATACTCAGCGGCCTTTGGTATTTTGCTTGAAAACGCACACTTACAGCACATTATGCCCAAACACAAACAATACACACACACACACGCACACACACACGATTTCATATTGACATGAGACTTGTTTACCCGAAACTTAATTGGACCCCCCATTCTTCTATGATATAAGGACTAAGGGATGTAACCTAGGCCTCCTTATCTAATAACCCATAGAAGTCAACCAAGGCGAACTAGGAGAAGCACAAGGAGAGAGAGAGAGAGAGAGAGAGAGAGAGAGAGAGAGAGAGAGAGAGAGAGAGAGAGAGAGAGAGAGAGAGAGAGAGAAGTTTTGATAGGGTTTACCGCAGAGGGATGAAGATTACCCTGTCGAGGACCTCCCCTTTTTCATTTATATTATGATGGCATGAATTTGAAGGGAATACTGGACACTCATGGGTCTCTCTCTCTCTCTCTCTCTCTCTCTCTCTCTCTCTCTCTCTCTCTCTCTCTCTCTCTCTCTCTCTCTCTCTCTCTCAAAATAGTAACTCCCCCAATATTACTTTTAACTGTTTAAGAAAGAAAGAATAAACGCCATTTATAATTCTAGAAACATTAAATATTTGTGTATTGTTAGGTGCCTAGTTTACCTCCATAGGTCGCAATCGTACTATACTTCGAAGTGAGAGCGCCCATGCCTCCATTACGTCTCCTTCTTCGGGGTTAGAATTCGGTGTTTGTTCGACTGTGAGCCGCTCTTGCTTATATCATTACGAGAGAGAGAGAGAGAGAGAGAGAGAGAGAGAGAGAGAGAGAGAGAGAGAGAGAGAGAGAGAGAGAGGGTGGTTGGGTGGGTGGGTGTGAAGCGAGTGTCACTGTGATTAACAAAAGCTTCCGTGTTAAGGGCTCAGATATTTTACACCGTCTTTAGATTACCTTACCCTGGTATAATTAAACCAGTTGTGTTGGAAATCTAATACTTCGTAACATGATAGTGTGAGATAGTTAAAAATTGTCATTGGAAAGCACGGTTGAATGATAATGGGATCATATGTGCAGGCGGCAAAGGGCCTGAAACAGTTACTGCAGTACACAAACACACGACGATATTATTTTCCCTGGACATCAAAAGACCACAGAACTTCATGTTTGTTCCCTGTTCGTAGTTTCATGTATGTGCAGTGAATTACTAGGGGTATATGCATACACACACACACACAAACACAGAGAGGTCCGAGACCGATACTGAAAAATGAGTTGTCTCCCCGTAGACAAAAGCTGTAACTTTGTTACCCTGTGGTTCGTCGGTTGTGGTGGGTCAACTCGGTAGAGAATCCCAAAATGACGTACTGAGCCTCCTCCATATTGCCTTGAAAACAAGTACAATTGAACCACCTCCCCTAAAATGTATAGTAGAGAGAGAGAGAGAGAGAGAGAGAGAGAGAGAGAGAGACCACCAGTAAAAGGGAGATACCAGAAACAGTGAAGGCTAACTATATCTTGTTTTCAATTTTTATTTTTTTAAGGGGGTGATATGTACGTTTAGTAAAAAAAAAATAGGGGAGATGCTGTAAGTGTGACAGGCTCTCAGATGTCGCAAAAAGAACTGCGAATATCTCAATCCAGCTATGAAGCTTGTGCCTTCAGGTGACAGTCGTCATTAACGCTTATTAAAGAATGGGAAACATCTCGGTGTTGTGGGTTTGCTTTTCGAATAAGTAACGGGGACTATGAATTCTACACATTTTACGAAATAATGTCTAATATTAAATACACGTTACAGTAAAGTTCAAGCATCGCTTTTGTGCAGTGGGATGAAAATTCGCATGCGTGCATACACTTACAATGTCCTCTGTGCTCCTTTTAGTCTAACTTTGGCAGATTAAATCAAGCTTCAGTGGGGGCAAAAAGTGTGCTTATGGATTTCCATCCATAAATAATTGAGGAAAAACATTCTGAAATAAGTAAGCAATTTCCGAAGTAGTGGACTGAAGTAAGTTGAAGTGAATTCAAGTTGGGAGTCTCTTTATTTCTGTTTTAAACTTAAGGAGACACATATTAGGTTAGGATTGTTTTAGCGGGGATTTCACGCGAAGTCGCTTACTGGCATATATCAGGAGCCGTACTATAGCATCAAACAGCCTGTAGCTTATACTTTGTTATTTCATAGGTGAAGCTGAGTTCATTAAAGTAATGACTCACTAGCACCAACACGCATTGCTTCAGTTTTGCCTCCAGTATGGACAACTTGGTGAAAAATTAGGAAGTCAGGCGCTCAACTGTGACAGGAAACATACTCGACTTGTCGACATAGCCTTAAGGTGACAGTAGGAAAAGGAAGGGAGAAATATGGAAGTAACAATAACGGGCAGATACATGAAAAAATGGATCTGCAATATTAAACGTCCACATAAAAAGAACACTTGTTTTATATCTGTTTCAATATAGTTTCTACATTGAGATTGGAGTGGTTGGCCACTTTTTTTTTTTTTACGTCAGTTACCGGTTTAGACACTCAACTTTTTCTTTTTCATCCTCTGTAAAATGTCCCTCCATGATTTTAACGAAGAGAGATGGAAAATGGCGCTTCTATCTTTCAAAGACAATTAATACAATACATTATTCAGTGTTTTTAATCATATGATTTTACCCGGGCGTTTCTGGTTCGAGCAGGCATAGCGGGAAAATGAAAGTAACGAAAGTTGAAATGAACATGAGTTTTTCTTAACGGTAGAGGTTCAGCTGTAATCGGAATAATTTTTCAAAAATATTTCATCCGTCAAATGCTGCGGTTAAAACAACGATCATCGATGCCAATCAATACAGAACTCGTAGACTGTTCTTCGTATAAAAATCAAAGCTAAAGTATCTTCAAAGAAACGGCTTGTAAATACAACCCAAGCAAAATCATTAAAATGTTTTATAAAATATCTCCAAGAAAAACTAATAATTAAAACAAAAAATAATAATGTTCCAAAGGACGACAGTATCTCTTCGGGTATCCCATCAGGATGCGATTTAAAAAAAATTAATGGAAGCTCATAATTTTAATACCTACTCAAGAATTAAGTTGTATGTGTAAGGTTACTTTGCATGCTATGTCTGCAGGTGTCGGTGCAATAAGCTTATCAACATTCGCACTGATCTTTGAAACTGATTTCTGGAAGACCAGCCTGTAGATAAGGACTGTATTTCTCAATCTGTAGTCGCCTAACATCGCGAAATCTATGGGTCCTTAATATATCGCCATTTAATCTTTGTAAGGGGCAACGGAAGAGAGTTGAGATTGGAAAACTACAAATTACAAGAAGCCCTTCCTATGATGGCACAGCTTTATCGTGGAGTTGTCTCCATTTAACCCTAGCAACCGTAGAATCTCTCTCTCTCTTCTCTCTCCCCTCCTCTCTCCCTGTCCTTCCGAACTGGTACTTGGAAGGCAGGTATCAGAGGCAAAGGACCGGTATGTGTCCGTCTTCAACCCTTCAAGGATATCTTATTGTTGCATCTTCTTCTGCTGTTTGGCAGGAGTAGGAAGGAGCGGTAATGCTAAGGCGCAGAAGGAGGGAAGAGAAGGACAGGGGGAGAAAAGAATAGATGGGCAATAGACGTGGCAAAAGTGGCTGATCTCCATGTGGGCGTAGATTAAGGATTTGGCCGCTTTGCAGTTAGGACAAATGTAGCCACTGGATGAAGATCGTTTCCCGGGAGTCCGGTTAAGGAGTTGTCACTTTAACCTCTTGACGGCCGTTGGGTTGCCGGTGACTGTTGCAAAGGTCATTGCACGATTTGTATATTCTCGTACTTCCTAAGGAAATGTCGCGGTGCCTTTCATTCTTCCTGTCGCAAACGGAGTAAGAGGGAATGCACTAACTAAAAAAGAGCGATGTTTCTTTAAGTTGATGGCAACAGGTGGCCGGTTGTGTAACACCGATTCCTGCCTCCCTTACATTCCCCCTCCTATAGATGAGCCGTTTGAGCCTGGATTTACATAATGAGGAATCCCATACATTCTCTATGAGTTACCCTTTAAAGGGGTCCAATGGTTGACCTTTCGCAGACATTTAATCTAGCAAAGAGCATACCCGCCAATGTGCATCATTTTTAAAACTGCAAACTTTAAAGGTGAAACTGGAATAATCAGAAGTAACAATAGATTGCTTTGCGTTAACTAGCAGATGTTCAAGTCAGGGCTTCTTTAAAAAAAATTTTTTGTTTAAGCATTGCAAACCTGTGTACCCTTATCGGTATCGTTATATTGAATTAACCTTTTGAAAGGTCTGTGGAAGGGTCTTTAAAAATATGAACGCTGTTTTTACTGATAAATAGTGTTCTCTGCTTTGACCGTTTACAAAACACTTCGTGTCATATATGAGTATTTTCTCCCCATCATATATGAGGACTTTCTCCCAAGATTTATTTTAAAAGATTTTGGTCCTGCTTCGGGTTCATTATTCTCTACAACCGAACTAGTAGATAAGCTCCGGTGTTTCTGCTGAGCTGCGAATATTACTGTAGTCTTTTATTTATATTTTAAGACATGATTTTCATTAAATTTGCCCAGAAAGAAGGCCAAGGTTGGACCAAGTATTGGCCGATATAGTTGTAGGTTTTTTTAGATTAGTTTCTGTGTCCCAAAGTTTTCTTGTAGCTTCGTCACACAAATGGCTGTGAAGCAGCGTAGACTTATAAGAGCTTAAAGTTTATGATGAGGCTATAAGGAAACTTTTGGACATGAAAATTATATAAAAAAAAATTAAATAAGCCTACGTACAAAGCAAGCATCTTCCTTACCAGGACAATTATCAGTAAGTTATCATTTGTTGTTTATATATATATATATATATATATATATATATATATATATATATATATATATATATATATATATAATTATATATATATATATATTAAATAGCTTAAGAGGTCTTGTGATTAATAAAAACTACGTAAATATCTGGTAAAAAGCGACCAGTTGATTCAAAAAATGCATATATGCATATATATATATAATAATAATTTATAATATATACACACATGTGTGTGTGTATATATGTATATGTATATGCACATATAGTTATGAGAATGGAGGAGAGATTTTTCATCTACGAACATCTTTCATTTCAGGTTTCAGATTCCGTAGATAGGGCTTCTTCCCTATAGATATTATTGCGTAGTAGCCATATGTTGATAATTTTAGTTACAGTTTTGTATTTTCTATCATATTTTATGCATGAAATTTTGGCATTGAAAACCTGTTATTCAAATACTGGTCAAAAGATAGACGAAAAACGGTAAACTCTAAATTTAATATGTTATGCAAGTTAGGATAATAATTAAACTACAAGAGGTGGCAAAGTTTTCATAAATAATGTGAAAATAAAGTGAAAAAATAGAATCCCTGGATTTGCATAATTATCGAAAGCTGAAGGAGAGAAAGGGTCGGGTTGCCTGAATAATGAATTTTACCATTTTTAATGTATCGGTAATTGACTCAGTTATACTTATTAGTTTTAGATATTTTTACACCTTTTAAAAAAATGTTTAAAGTTTTTGATCACACACGTATTAATAATATCGCAACTTAATATTCTTTTGGCTGTAAACGTTTTACGAAAGCTTTATGAAGTTGAAAACTTTGTAACATTATGAATCGTCAGAGAGACTGGTAGATATAATAATAGATTCATGAGACATGTTCATTGCCTATCAGTAAGAATTTTAACACAAATGAGACTTTGCTGAAGTGCAATCCTTTGACATGATGATACTATATGCACACATCTATGCGTGCAGAAATAACTGTAATGCGAACGGCATATTTAATTATGTATACACACGCCCACATACATACTGTAAATATATATATAAATATATATATATATATATATATATATATATATATATATATATATATATATATATACATATATATATAAACCATTCAATAGTTGTCATTATATCACCATTCAATTTTGTTTATCACACATAAGCGCATATTCATCCTGGCCGGTAGAATTCCCTCCTGATGAAAGTTATTCTTTAGGTAAAGCGAAATCAGTGTTAAGGAGTAATTTTGGCTTAAACCCTAGATATATATTATATACTATATATATATATATATATATATATATATATATATATATATATATATATATATATATATATATATATATATATATCATTTATTATATATGTGTGTATATTTATAAGTGATTCACGAAGATATGGAATGTGATGAATATATAAGTAAAGGCAAATGCCACGAAGGAAAATTGAAACAACAGAATGGTTGCCAGGCCTTCCGACACCTGGTCCTTTACTCAGACGGATGAAAAATTTAAAAGGGCATAAGTGAGCTCGTATAATAGACAGATGACATACAGATTTCCTTGGGGATGGGGTTCTAAGGAACAGATGCACCTGGAATGCAAAACGGTTGAAGAATTAGTGAACCTACCAAAACAAAGGTAAATCTTTGAAGCGTTTCACAAAGGATTAAGCCCGACTGGCCCGAAAGTAGAGAGAATTCAGTTAAAGTATTTTACAGCTCTCTTATACCCTTACTTTTATATTTTTCAATAGTCTGCTAATAAAGGACTGTGTAGTAAGGCCTAGCAACCACTCCGTTGTTTCACTTTTCCTTCTTCGTGGCATTTGCCTTTATATAATATATATATATATATATATATATATATATATATATATATATATATATATATATATATATACATATATATATGTGTATGTATATATATATATATATATATATATATATATATATATATATATATATATATATATATACTGTATATACATGTACACACATACATACATATATATATATATATATATATATATATATATATATATATATATATATATATATATATATATGTATATATATATATATAAATACATATATATATATATATATATATATACATATATATACATGTATATATATATATACTGTATATACATGTACACACATACATATATATATATAATTTATATATTTCATTTTACCCTAAGTATAACTTTCTTTCAAAGAGGAATTATAATTAACAAGTGCGTTTGCCAGTCCAGGATCTGAACCTATGCCAGTGTAATGGATAAACCAACTGTGCACCTCTATCAAAACCAAAAAGGCCAAGGTTTTAATCCTATCATGGCAGATGCGCTTGACTTGTAACTAATTCCCTTTGTGTGTGTGTGTGTGTGTGTGTGTGTGTATGTATGTATGTATGTATTATGTATATATATATATATATATATATAAAAATTAATTATATATATATATATATTATATAAAAATATAATATATATATATATATATATATATATATATATATATATATATATAAACATACAGTAAATTTGTTTCACTTAAGTGCATAACATAAGTAAGAATGTATATTTTCAAATGCTTTTTGGAATATGTTTCTGTGAGGAAGTTTTATATAAAAAAGGTAATGAAAGCATCTGAGGCGAGAGAAAACATCGATAACCATTTTTTTTATTATATGAGGAAGGTAAACTGGTCCAAACCATTTTCCTTAAGATAAGTTTTCCCAAAAATTTTGTAAAGCGCGTTTCAAAAGGGCTTCCCACGCGAGTGACTTTTGAGACAACAGTTTCCTAATCTTATGTCTTCACTTTTTAGGATAAATGAAACGCTCAAAGATATATGTGTATTGAAATCATTGTTAACGTCATTGTACGAGCTGAGCAACCGTTTAACCTGTGTAATCTAATGCCAATTAACAACGCAATAATTCGTCATGATTCATAGATAAACTATCTGCTAATACGTCTAAGTTGAATCTGATTTATTCAGTTTTGTGGAGGTTTGCTGTGCAAGTCAGTGTCCATCCTAGATTATTCCATATGAATGTTTTCAAATTAGGACTAAGGGAACTGAAAAAGGAAGCAATGCAAATTAAACAAATAGCGTTGATAGTGTCAAATCGTGAACAACACCGCGAAAATGTCTAGACGTGATATTAATCTGCTACCAGAAATTCCCGAGAAATACACTTTTCCTCTCATACAGAGCATATCAAAGGCGTTAATTGGCAATCGCGGTGCTCATTCCAGATGTTGCATGCCTCCCAAGGGTCATAATTGGTCTTTGATTTGACGTAAAGCTCGTCTGACGAGATACTATTCGATAGGGCAGCGACTATCTGAAGTGCAATTTCGTAGTGTAGGTAGTGAAACGTGGTTTATATAATTATGTCACTAAAATAACGTCTGTATGAATGATGTGTAGTCCTGCGAGCATATTATAACGAGTTCATACAAACAGCCAGTATAGCGGTTCATGTAAAATAATACGTCAGTAAAGTTATTTGTGCTTTTAGTACCAAGAATTATAGACGGTAAGTAAATTCCTTAACACTTTTTCATCGTTCATGGACAATGATTTTAGGAACCCATCTTATAGTATTGATTAAATAAAACTAGGTATGCGTATGTGTAAAAGGTTGTTATTAACTAATGTTCTCAACTATCCTGTAAGGCGCTTGAAAAAGTGCGATAATATTGAAATGCTAATACAGTAATAGCTTACTCATAACAGCAGAATATGTACACCACTTATTCAGTTTGAGGGTTTCATGATGTTAGTAAATGTTGGTAAAAAATGTAGGTCCAAAAAGAATTTGGGTGTCCCTGCTGTCAGTTTTGATATCATTTGTTCTGAAAATCTTGTGTCTAATTTACGACTATGAAATATGTCGCAATATGTCGCAAGTCAGACACAAGAGTTGTAGAACAAGTGAGGATATAAAAATTGACAGCCACATTCTTCTTGGATTTAAATTTTCTACCCACATATTTTCATGAAGCACTGAACCTGAATAAGTGATGTGCATAATACACGAGCTGCATTTTAATTACAATGCAATTCTATAATTATTTAAATTCTGTTGTCATGGGTAAGCTATTACCGTATTAGCATTTCATTTCACTCAAGTCTAGTGCCATTCCAAGGGCCTGTGGAATGGCTCTCTAAATAGAGAGGTTTTCTCTGCATTTCATAGTTCATTGAATGATTGTAGATGTCATGAAACACAAGTGGTTTTAAGTCTGAGGAAGATAAATAAATCTGCGTTAAATGAAGCCAGATTTGGGTGACTATATATGGCTGCTTGCTTACCGCAATGATCATATTTCAGGAAGCTGACTCCAAGGCTTGTTTCATTTTAGTTGCTGATTACTATGCTCGTCACACTGATTGCCACAGATAATCATTGGATTGCTGCTTTAGAATTTTCCACTATTTCTGGGTATGAGTTAATAAATGAACCGAGAGTTATCTTGTGGAGTAGGTTCGCCGGTGGGTTCAGCTGATCATACTTTGGTTAAGGTTAATTTGGAGATTAATGAGGTTTTTCCAGATGTCAACTTTTTACGAAAGGTATACTGGAAACCCGAGGCCGAATATTATAGAGGGGTTAAATGATCATCTTGGCACTGTTATGGGGAGGATAATTTCTTCTAAAATTCTCAAGTTTCGTCGTAAAGATAAGCCATGGTTTAATGCTGTGTGTGTAAGCTTGCCCATCATGAAAGGCAAGATGCTTATCATTTATGGAGGAACAGTCGATTAGGTTTTTTGTGGCGTAATTTCATTGAGCTAAGAAGTTAAGCGGAGGCAGTCTATGAGAGATGAGAGAGCTTATAATGAGGGAGTGAAAGAGATCTTGCTCTGTAGTAGTGATGACTATAATTGGGTTCTACCCTTACGTTATCACTCTTTGGAGTCGGAGTCGTTTCTGGCATTCCTCCCCTTGTAGGCTTTGATGGACCTGCTGTTTATTGCCTTAAACAAAAGGCAGAACTTTTGTCTCAAGTCTTCATGAGCGAACAGTGTGGTGAGTCCTTGGTGTGGCCTCAGTCATGCTTTCCAGGGCCTAAGGTGTGTTCAATGGCCTTCAGATCCAGAAAAGTCAAAACTTTGCTTCTTGGACTTTACAATTACAGCGGCATAGACCTTAACAGGATCTTTCCCATTTTTTAAAATGACTGCTGATTTCATTTTTCCTAATGTTATGACTGTTTTCCGAATGTTAGTTGGGCTTGCAAGTTTTCTATCTGTTTGGGGAAAGGGAAACATTGCTGCACTACCTCATGACCCTCAGAATATAGGCCGATTTCAATTACCCCTATTTTATGTAAGGTTTTTGAGAAGTCTCTCTTGAAGTGTCTTTGTTGCTTTGTTGAAGTTAATAACCTGCTACCAGCATTACATTGTGGGCTTCATGAAGGCCTTGGTACTTTTGTTTCACTTTTGTTATTATTTACCATCTTGTAAAGTGCTCTTGATGAGGGTGCTAAGGCAAACATGTTTGGTCTCCTGAATTTAGTCATATTTTGTATTCCCTCTGCTGGCTAATTTCCCACTGGAGCCCTCCTTGGTTTATAGTTTGACTCTGTCCAGAAGAGTTGTCAGCTAACAATTTAACGAAAGAGAGCAGGAAGGTAAAAAGTTGCAACGTTTTGGTTCGTAAGGTCAGTGGAAACAATTATTGGGGTAATGAGCGAAATTAGTTATTATTATTGTTATTATTATTATTATTACTATTTTATTATTATTATTATTATTGCAAGGCATTCGAGTATTTTTAAATGTGTCATATAGTGTACCCGTACCGTGTAATATTAAGGTTACATGCGTTTCTTCGTTATGGCAGGCATAAATAGCAATAAACTATTTATATGGGAAAGGTAGCTTATCGAGGTTTTGTATGGTGCAAAGAAAATCAGGATCTCTATCAGTGTTAGGTATAAGAATATCGTTTTGATGCAGTGTAGAAATTCTCATAATGGCAAGTTTCAGCTTGTCATTTTATCCTTTAATTTTTGTCATTTGATGTTTAAAACACATTACAATAAGCTGAAAGGGTTCAGCTTTAAAGTGACAATCATAGAATGAAAACTAACCTTAAATATTTAGGTCAAATAAATATATCAATGAGCATGTTTTCTTTACGGAATCAGAACTTTTTTCCATATTTTCTTGCCTTGTAATGCGCAATAGCTGGATACAGAGAAGATTAAAATTCGTTACTGAAAAGGCGCGTTTCTGTACTTTTGTCTCGTGAAAAAATGTATTTATATCATAATTCTTTTTGACAAGCTAATATTTTTTTACGGTATTATATATAAATTTTTGTTTATGGCCAACTTCATTTACAGCTTATATTTTTATTCTTTTCTTGCAAGCTTTAAAATGACATAATGATTGTTATTGCATTAAAACTAACTGTTAACATAGTTCAAAAAGAGATGTCGCTGAGAACAAACGGGGTCAGTGAGAGATGAATTCACCATTGTTGGGAGTTACGTGCCCCACCCAAAAAATGTCATTATACTAATTCATGGATGGTCAAACTACATGCGAAATAGGTTTTTCATTACAAAGACGTTGTATTATACACAGCTTGATCATTTCATAAATTTTCACTAGGATAAGCATTCCATAATGTAATTATAATAATTATTAATATTCATTAGCTGGTGTTGATTGTTATGATGAAAGATGTATGACAAAACTTAAATAATGTATACATTTCCAAGAGGAAAATTATGCAAGTCGATATTTGTTAAATTTTTATCTTTTTTATGTATCAAGGTTAAAATAAGGAGGCATGTAATAGTGTGTGCTTATTAAATAGATGGTATAGAACAAATGGTCGTATTAGCAGAACTAGAAAATGTGTAGCTGAAGAGAGAAGGGAAAGATAATTTGCGTAGGTGATTCTCTGTTACCACATGGACTTCCATATTAAGAGTTGTAACCCCTAAAGCAGTTTCCCCTTCAGCCTTCGCGAGAACGGAGCATCATTTAGTATCCAGAGTCTTTTTTATTGTAATCTTCTTGGCTAGGCCTTTATCTTTTTCCGCCCCCTTTATTTTTCTTGTATTCGTGACACTGCCATTAGAGAAGGTCAATGAATAAACGTGGATTTTCATTAACAAATCATTATTTATTTATATCTTTGTATTTTGAGTTTAAGTTAATGCAGCTCATTTTTATTTATTGAGTGTTGTTGTGAATGTATGTCTACCTAATTGGAAATTTCGTTATTAAAGTGTGCCAAATATTGCGTCAAAAATTGACCAGCAATTTGGATCGCATTTTTAATGTAAAAGAACATGTTGTTTTATTAATTCTAGTACATTAGCGATGTAACATACGTGAATAGAACTGAAAGCAATTATAGCCGTAAGAGCTTTCGCAGTCTGGGGAAGTATTGCATTACAATAAATAGTATGCGGTTTCCTGTCGAACCAAGTAGTGTTACAGACGCTGCTAAATGGACAGAGGGAGACCTTTGTCGAAGCATCGAAGAAACTAGATAGACATGGAAATAAATTATGGAAGGAGGGAGACAACACTGGGAAGAACTTGTAGCTCGTACGACTGCAGAACAAGCATATAAGAGTACACAACGGCTAGAAGTAGAAAACCACTTGAGTAATAGAAACAAGGCTCTCCTGGAAACTCCACCGCCATTGAATGAGTCTCGCCGAAGAATTTAATAGTTTAGCAAACATCAACCAGACCAGCCAGAGGCAACACAGTTTCAACAGCCCTTGTTTAAACCACTGTGAATGTGTAGCCACGAGTGTATAAACGACCAAAATTCGTAATTAGCCAAGTATGACAAAACTACCTGTCGCTCATCTTGTGGAGATTAGTTGATATCGATTCTAGGTACAGAACCTGAATCCGACAGGCCAGTGTACAGCTGGTTGGATATCGACTTGTATTTCTTGATAGCTAGGTGGTTAAAGTCACTGTACCGTTTTTCTAAACTAGGCAAGTTTTGGAATCCTGGCTGGTGCATATGCGTTGTGTATAAGTTATACACACATACACACACACATGAAGTATATATATATATATATATATATATATATATATATATATACATACATATATATATATATATATATATATATATATATATATATATATATATATGTATAATACACATACACACACGCACACATACTACGCATTTTCCACATAGTAAGGGTGTCTTTATAGGGCGTTAACATTTCCCTTCTCAGGAAGTGTTTTAGAATATAGTTGCTAGCCTCATGCCATTTCAACCACTCTGTAGCTACACCATCTTTTATTTGTTATTTTTGCTAACCACCAGGTCAGTATCCTTTAGGAAACACTGCAAGAACGATCAGTAGGTCTTTTGTTAGTGAGGTGAGGATGGTAATATATATATATATATATATATATATGTACATTATTATTCAGGTTTCCTTTTTAGTTATTTCAAAATCCTAAAATCCGTGGAACCTTTAAAAACAAGAGCAGTCATAGTTATCGTTATATTTGCAATACTTATAATTGACTGCCTTGTTTGCCCGACAGGCAACCAAATGAAAAATTTCGAAGAGCTTAGATGTAGTTTGTCTTCCTCATCATTTTTTGCTGGAAGGCCTGGCTCAGGAAAGTTTTCTGGAACTTCTAATTGGCATATTAGCCAAGTTTTGATAATTTTTTGAGTATTTTCAGATGATGAAATACAATGTAAAAATCCAGAGAAAATCGACCAGCTTACTTTACCGTAGTACACTTAATGCCTGGATAAAAACGCAAGAAGCGTCGTCCTCAAAGGCTTTCCATTCAAACAGTGGTTTAATTTCAGCAAATCTATAGCTTTTGTTACATAATATGATGGTCGTTAGTCTTTTATTTCAGTACTACGACGATGCTGTTGAAATATTTGTTTATTTTACTTGCATGCATGTGAGATTAATCAGGCCATTATGTAATTAATCCTCCAAGGGTCTCTCTCTCTCTCTCTCTCTCTCTCTCTCTCTCTCTCTCTCTCTCTCTCTCTCTCTCTCTCTCTCTCTCACACACACACATATATTTATATATATATTATATATATAAATATGTATGTATGTATATATGTATGTATGTGTGTGTATGTGTTAACAAAGCAGGTAGGGTGGTTGCACCATATCCTTTATGCAGATGTTGTACTGCAACTAGCCCCGTCAACAAAGGCATTTCAGGCCCCTGTAGACAAGAGTTTGGAATATTTTGATGACCATAACAGCATTAAATTGTAAGTCGTTAAATCCTGTAAATACCTCGGTATGAGCATCATTGATAACCTTAATGATGATGAGAGTATTGCCTCACTCTATCGAGGTCAGTGGTTACAGGGTAATATTTGCTAGGAAATTTGCAAATGTGTAATAACGAGGCCAAAGTTCCATTGTTGAAATCATTTTGTACATCTTTGTATTGTACGCCTTTTAGCTCATAACTGTAAGGAGATGGTAAGAAAACTGCAAATGTGCTGTAATGGCTTTCAAGTACCTGATGGGGATTGAAATGTTTTCTCGAATTAGTTGTCACTTTATTTCCTTAGGAATCTTAACATTTTAGGAATTAGTAAGAAAGTGCAGTGTCATTCTGTTCCAAGACTAATGGGGTAGGACAGTCGAACTTTTAATGGCAGTTTTTAAAATTGAAAGTTTGCAACATTCCGTATGCATTAGTAAGAATCTTCTCAATCTTTTGATTTTTTGTTCATTTTTTCAGGTAATTTCAATGTCGACGTATTACTTTATAGCTATTATTAGTTCTGGAACATGTGAAGAATGTTTTCGGATGAAATTGGAAGGGAAATCTTGAAACGCGCTTTATTATTCAAGATATGTGATTCAAAAGAGCACAGTCGAGTAGTTTTGACTAAGTTTCCACCAGCTGCAAAGTCTTGGTCCAGTTCAGAAAACTGAACAGAAAGCAGATAGGCGTGAATAGATTCCGAACGGAAACCTCTGGAGTGGAATCAAGGTTTTTTTTTTTTTGCGAATACCACAGCTTAAAGTGAGAGAGATCTCGAACTTAAGCGAACGGATAGCTCAGCCTAAGGTGACAGATTTAAGAACAGATAGCCAGGCAGCTTTTACCTGATTAGCATGTACAACGAAGCAATGGGTGACCTCTGTTTGTGTGAAGGAGCGATGTTATCGTTGGGGACCAAGACCACCTTCAAAAGAACTGGTTAAGAGAATCGGCCTTCTCAGCGTCTTTGCAGTTGGTTTCTGTAGCTTCAGCCGTGGGCGGAGGAACGTTACCACTACTTCTGACTTTATCTAAGTATTTCGCTATCCAGAACAAGAGTAACGTGAACACCAATAAAGAAAGGACAAGGAGAAATCCCAGGCACGAAGTTTTAACGGTACCAAGAATGGAAAGTAACGGGTACCCGCGCAAGTTAGAGAGGAAAAAAATGTTTAAAGCATTAACCGTTGAAAAGTCAGGGACCATTGCCGTAGTGGCGCTTGTTTATGAAGTGAAAAAGTGTACGTATAAGGGAGCAGATCCCCTCTCCCGATAAAAAATTAGTGTTGTCACATAGTCAGTAAATATTAGACGAAGTTATCCATGTACATGTACTAAAAATTAAAAGAAGCGGTTACTTTCTAACTAAACAATATGTTTTATCCATTACTGAACGAGTTAAGGAAGCATATCGTGGAGAACAACGTTTCCCTGTTGTGGAAATACATGCTCATTACGATTCGAGTTCCTGTTGTTTGCGTATAGCCATTAATTAGCGCATTAGCCCCTAATGAGGCTATAATAAACCACAAAAATGAGAATGTCTATGATTTAAATACAGGTATTTGTTTCCATTTACTATGAATAACAAATGTTTTCTCCGTGCTGATATATGGAATATTAGCATATTTTGGAGCATGTTGCATGTAAAATGGAAGCGTTAAATTTGAGAAGATGTAAAAACTCCCAGAAACAGTTAAAAGAGAAGGGAGTAATCATTATAGATATGATTTTGTTGCTGCATGTGTGCGGATTATAAATTTCCATATATAGTCCGTATATGTTAGGGATGGAGGCATAATTTTTGTATACGTACAGTGCTGGAACGCCAGTCAAAGAAGTAATAGAAATGCCTTTTTTCTTCAAATTCATATCTTCATGTAGTCTAAAAATGCAGGACATGCAATTCATCCGGTTCCATTCGGTAATTATTAACATTTTAGATTGAAAGCGCATTCTCACTCCAAACCCAAAGTTTCTTATCTTTGCTAATATTTTAGAAATGTTGTTGTATTGTGATGCACGTGGCCTATCCTATAATTGGTACTTTATCTTCACATCCCAATGGTATTTACATCATTTCAGCCCTGCTGTTCTTTGTCTTTGATATTTCTAATCCTTTATCACGACGGTTATCATAGTTTACAAGCTGGTTTACAGTACAGGGCTCTACCATTGCTCTTATACTGTAATGAGGAGTGGACTGGAACTCTACGCAGAACATAAACAATTCACTTATTGCATACATAATGTGGATACCGAAGATAGTTTTTTTTTAACGATGCTAATGACTGAAGTTCGGTGCATAATGTTGACCTAGTTTCATTAGATATCATTATTAAAATGAATACTAGGTTCCATGAGCTAAAATACCTTTATGAAGGGATATATTTATGCATGCATACACGATTATGGAATAGCAGTTAAACTCCTCCTTAAAGGCATTCAAAGTTAAGTTTAAGTAGAGTGATTTAAGAAAATGATCAATGTAGATATGTCGCTATCATTAGAACTTGGTTTTTTTGGGGGGAGTGGGTTCAAGTTCTAAACATTTTTTATTTAGTAAAAGTATCAACCAAATGGACGAGCCCTCTGCTCGTTTATTAGGAATCAATGGGTTTCCCGGTTCTCTAAATGTGATCCCGGTGATGTAAACCTGAGCTTCAGTGGATGGCTCACATGGATAGCAGTAAAACGACTACTTTGTGCATGCTTTCTTGTTTGTTTTTCCATTATTTGCTGTTATTATGGTCTTACATACCTTCTAGGGTTTAATGTTTTAAAGAAGAGCACTGAGACCGCTGTGGGTTTGAAAAAGGTAATTTTATAAATGTTATATCCCTGCGCAATAAGAAGTATTCCATAAGCGGTTAAAATGCATGCAAATCTCTCATTGGGTACATAATGTCATAATGTCAACGGTTTGTTTACCACGGAGTAATATGAGGGGCCACTGCAGAGGTCAAGTTATGGAAATTTATATGAAACGAAAAATTAATGTTCTTATATCGTGCGCAAGGCTAACATCAATTGCTTCCACTATCATAATAAAAAAACCAATGCCTATCAGATTTTAATAAACCAACTGAAGGATTACGATTCTAGAAGATTAGTATTCACATGTGGAAACAGGTAAGAATGAGATGAATGAAATATGTCAAAATCTTACCGGAAGGATCGTAGGAGACTCCATTAAAGTCACTGAAGCAGGGAATGGCCCTCATCTTACCGGGAGACGTCTCTGGCCAGCAGGACACACCGTCGAACTTGACGGGGCAAGCCGAGGGGTCATGGTCGGGCTCAAGGATGGAAGTGATATACTCGTAAAAACATTGCTGTAACTTTAGATTGTCGTCTGTGGTGTTGAAAACGGTAGATTGCTCCATGAATTTTCCCATGAACTCTTCCTGAAGTTCGCTAAACGCCTCTGACACCGACCCGAAATTCACTAGCTCGGCTTCATCATCGCCCTCTGGAACGCTGGAAATGTCACTCTCTCTAGAGGAGGAGCCCGCTTGCGCAAAGTAGTCATCGTTTTCGGCTGGGACCGAAAGAGAGGGCATGATGCAGCGAGGGTCACTGTATGAACCACTTATTCACATCACTCAAGTATCATGAAAGAATGGACTACAGTATTCCCCTTTTTTTTTTTTTTTTTTGAACCAACCTCCCTTATATATATGCTTACTTTGCTGCAAGGAAGCGCCGGTGGATGTGTATCTGTCAGTTGCTGTTTTGCCTATCAGTGGAGACCCGTTGGGACGGTCTATCATTTGGTAATTGTTCACTGAGTGCGGAACTAACACAGCTCCAGGTAAACGCCGGTTACTCACCACTGACTCATTCATCTTTGCAGAACAATTAATCGTCCTCCATATCTGAAAGAAGTGAAAAAATTGTGGTCAATTAATTGGATATAAGATAAAATGTATGATCACTGACATATGCGTCAAGTTTTCATTCAGTGACTTGCCTCCACTGCCAGGATGTTTATGTGGGTATATTTACTGTGTATAATATATATATATATATTATATATATATATATATATATATATATATGTATGTATATATATATATATATATATATATATATATATATATATGTATATATATATATATATATATATATGCATGTATGTATTACGGTTAGGAACTCGTAGCCTAGCAACTTTATTTATTATCTTAAGATAAACAGTAACGCTATATAAATTTCCCACATATTCAGGGTTTCTTAATATGCCCAACCATTCTTCGAGCAATTTTTCTCAGACTGAAAGGACCTTCCCCATTTCCGGATTGAAGGAGGCGCACAATGAGCCACTCGTGTCACTGCGATGAGTTTTCAAGCGGGTATTGTGGTTGTTGGAGGCCTTGAATGCTCTGGACCATTTTAAGCAGACTTAACAATCTAAAGGAAATGATATTCGTTGGCTGTGGCGTACTTCCATTGGGCGTGGTTTAGAACACCTTTTCATAAAATTTCAGTTGATAGTTTTTTTTTAACCTTTGTGTAGAGACGACTGGGTAAAACAATGAGCATGTGCTTCAGAAATTCTGTTTCGAGGGTAAGCAGTTACGAGGTCACCGTATGTGTCATAGTATTTATGTCTTGAAATATTTTTCTTGACATTATGCGACAAGAGGCAAATGTTCGTATCGTCAGTTGGAAAATGCTTTCAGTTACGTCAAAATTATTTTACCGCTTATGGAATTTTAAGGAGGAAAAGGTTAAAAAAAAAAAAAGAAAGAAATCCGATGTGTCGAAATTATTTTCGCCGGAAAGACTACGTGCGGCTCAAAAATGAAATAAATTTTTGAATTTTTAAAATAGATCAATTCCTCGGTTGTTCGACAGCATTTTAACGGCAAGAGTCTGACGCAATCAATATGTTTTATAAAGGACCCGGAAAAAGATAACATAGACTACAACCCGTAGGTGAAAAGATAAAATTGAGAGATACAAGGGCACTTGGAATGAGAGGGAAAATGCCACGGGTAAGAGCCATCGGAGACGGCCACAGAGGAAGAAAAGACGTATCGGTCTGCAGCTCATCAAACTCAGCCTATATTCGATTCTTTGATGGACAGAAGTGTTTTTTAATGTCATTATGTTGGTTCGGTTCCTATTATATATCATCGTTGTTGTTTTTGTTGTTGTTGTTTGTGGATTTACGTGTGAGTAGAATGCTCATATTTCTCAAGGCAATATAATTTCCCCTGATGTCTTAAGTTTTGTTATTCGAGTTACAATTTGATGTTTAGTTTGTCTGTTGTCCAGTCTATCTCTCTTTCTGTCATTCTTTGTGAGTGTATTTGCTTGCCTCTTGGTGAGGTCCAGGAAAAGTAAAAGTAGGTCTTGGGAAAATGTGTACGTTAATATTATGAGAAGATACAATTACAGTTTAAGGAGTCATTGCTGCTGTTCTTTTACCACGATATATTATTTTCCTAAATAATATTTGTAAACATTATTAGTAGGGAATTTTACTTAACTTTATCAGAGCCTAACAAGAGAAGAGAGCAGATGATTTCATGTTGTAATCTCTGAGTCACAGCTTTAATGTGTGTGCCAAGGGTGAAATATATGCAATTTATAATGATACCGAGTTTTAAAGTATTTCAAACAAAACCAAATGTACAAAAAAAATTAATAAATGTAGTAAAAGAAAGAATATAATGTAAACTAGGGTCACTATTTGAGGGAAATATTTCCGACTAAATTCCTAAAAATATTCTCATTGCGTTTGTAGAGTTTGGCGTACTTTAAAGTTCAGATCTGTGATTAAAAAAAAAAGGAATGAATATGACCCCATAAAAAAATCAGCATTTTCGTTGATTGGAACCACCCGGAAACAACAAACTAGACAATATCAGTTCGCCTCCGGCAATCATCTAATGTTCTATTTGATGTGCTAAAGGCTATTAGGCACTCAGTAATAATCCAGCCACTCTCTTTGATGGCTTCGAACAGATAGACCTTAAGAGAGGGACAGCTGGATTATTGGCAGAATACCTTACTCAGGTCTCCCGACGGAGCATTCAGATGGAAGGTCGTTGGTGAATGTGGTACAAACACTGCTATTCTAACTCGATTGCTTGCACATACATGTTCTTGTTATGTATACATGCTAATATGACAGCGGACCTAGTCATATTGAATAAGCAGTTTAAAAGACCAATAATTCATAAGTATGATCAAGAAAAATAAAAAGAACAGTGACGACAGATTGTATAAGTAACATAAAAAGTCATAGTAACTAGGAGTGTGTTACTAAGCAACTTAAGTAAACAGGTGGAGGTCTCCAGAATGCTGAATGTTACCCTCATCCAAGCTTTGAACTTTATTAAGATGAAAATGTTCAACTTTACAGGGAAAAGTTATATATATGCAGTATGATATATATATATATATATATATATATATATATATATATATATACATATATATGATAGTGAGATATATATATATATATATATATATAAATGTATGTATATAAATGTATATGTGTGTACAATTACTCTGAAACGCGTTGAGTAATTTCAAACAAACTTGGTATACATGACTTACTATCTGGAAATCAGCACTGTAGGGGTAAGACATCACCAGCCCCAGGGGTGGAGGAGGGTTTACCTGAAGCGGTGCTGGTTCTGCCCGTGAAACGGGCCTAGGGTTGTGCCCGGAGACTTATTAAATTTATGAATTTCTCCTACCTAAGTTCGGTATACTGTACATATGACTTACTATTTGGAAAAGAATACTGTGGAGGTTAAGACATAAATGGCACCAAAAGGGGTGAGAGAGAGAGAGAGAAAGTAGAGGGGGTTATTAGGGAGAAGAGAAAGGGAAAACGATAGGAGGAATGAGAGAGAGAGAGAGAGAGAGAGAGAGAGAGAGAGAGAGTAGAGGTGTTTGGGAGAAGAAAGAGGGAAAGAGACAGGGAGGGTTGGAGAGAGAAAGAGAGAGGGAGAGAGTGAGAGAAAGAAAGAGTGAGAGGGAGAGGAAGAGAGAGAGAGTAGAAAGGGTGCTAGGGAGAAGAAAGAGGGAAGAGACAGGGAGGGTTGGGGAGAGAAAGAGAGTGAGAGGGGAAGAAAGTGAGAGATAGTAGAAGGGGTGTTAGAGAGGAGAAAGAGGGGAAAAAGCGAGGGAGAGTTTATCGGTTGTCATTCCGAGTTTCCCGGCAGCGCCGCATTATTCAGCTGGTATATATATATATATATATATATATATTATATATATATATATATATATATATATATATATATATATATATATATATTGTATGTGTGTATCTACGTATATGTATGATATATAATTTCTGCTTAAAGTTGAACATTTTCATCTTCATAAAGTTCAAAGCTTGGATGAGGGTAATATTCAGCATTTTGGAGATCTCTACTTGTTAATTGGAGTTTCTTTGTGGCATTTTTCATGTTTATATGACTTTCTATGTTTATATATATATATATATATATATATATATATATATATATATATCATAATATATCATATCATATATATCATGTATATCATGTAAATGCAGAGAGAGAGAGAGAGAGAGAGAGATGGCAGTGAAGCAGATAGGAGTTGAGTTTCTGAAGTAAATGAGCAAGGGAAGTCTTATGGAAATGTTTTTAGAAACGGCATTGATTCTTGGCAGTACATTGCTTGTGAGGAAAAATATGAATATATTTAGAAACGAAAGAATAGGGGGAAAATAAATAGACGTGATGGTGAAAAGAAAAGCAGGTGGAGGTATATTTCATTTTTTCCTTGATGCAAAAATTCAGGAAGAAGGAAGTTTAATTTGGTGGGGAAAGGACATTAAGACATCAGTGCACTGGATGATAAAGACATGTCGAGAACATAAAGGAAAAAATGGACGTAATAATGGGATAGATGAAGAAATGGAAGCTATAGGAATATAAAAATATTAAGAAGATAGTTAAAAATTCCGGTATGGAATCAGAATGTAAGCATTGATCGTGCATGGTTTTAGGGTGATGGGAAAAATAAATAAAAGGCGAATGGTGGGATGAGGATATAAAAAAAAATTATTGGAGAGACTTTGATTATGTGAGATTCATTGCAGGACATGTTAAGATTAACAAGAATTCAGGAGGAAGAATAAAGAGGTGAATAGGATGGTGAGTGAGAAAAAGAAGGTATGCATTACAAATAAGGCTGGGTGCTGAGCAAAAGTTTTTGGGAGAGTAAAATGTTATTGTGCAAGGACATGAATGCACAAATAGGTTATAGAGCAAATGGATGAAATGTAAGATGCAAACGGAGGAATGCTTCTTGCGGACAGTGCATTCCTGGGTTGAAGGAGTGAAGATTTTAAGGATTTGTTTGAAATAGAAGAGAGAAGAGACTCAGAGCTGGATGATATTAAAGTGGAAGTAGATAAAGTAATTGTTAGAATGATCGTGGAAGTGACTTTTGATGACATCAGAAAGGCAGTTTGGTTGAAGACTATAAAGACACCAACTCTCACCAAGAGTTGATGGGATTACAAGTAATTGTTGTGGTATGCTGGTGAATGTATGATAGAGTGTTCCACTAGGGTGTAAGGTATATCGGGATGAGGGAATCGCTCTGAGGAGCGGGTAGGGGGAACAGTTGCTTCATTGTTTTAGGATAATGGTGATAGAGGACACTTAAGAATTACAGGGGCATAACATTATTTAGTATACCTGTAATTTGTATTGGAAAATAGAGACAAAGGATGTTATGGTGGGGGTTGGGGGAGAAAATTATAGGTTTACTGAACAGTTACATTGGAATTTTTAAAGTAAGAGCTATTTAGCATACGTGGACTTTGATAGTGGTAATGATAAAATTTACATAGGCGGTGTGTAGAATGTTGAGGGTGTTTGATGAAGATTTAATTGCTGAAAGCAAATGAAAGGTTTTATCATGAAAGTGAAGGATGTGTTAGAATTTGTAGGCGGGAGAATGATTGGTGTGATGTAGAAATTCCTGTACAATAATTGTGTGTCTTCAATGTCTGTAAGGGTGAAGTGATGTGAAAAGTCAAAAGGGCAACAGATGTAGGCAAAAAAGTATGTGCAAGGAAAATGAGCGTGAATGGGCTTGTGGATTGGCTGTTGTTTGCAAATTATGCAATGCTGATTGGCGATAGTGAAGAAAACTGAAGAGTTTGGAAGTGTTTTGCAAGAGAAGAAATATGAAAGAAAATGGAGCAAGAGGTGAGTTATTAGGATAAATGAAAGTAGGAAAACGGAGTAGTGCATGCCATTATGGATGGTGGAAGAATGGAAACAGTAGATTTAAGTATTTGGGAGTAAATGTTTAGCATGATAGTATGAGACGAGAAAAAAAAATAAGAATACCTTAGTTTTACCAGACCACTGAGCTGATTAACACTCTCCTACTTTGGAAGGATGGAGAGGTGAGTCTTAAAAATGGTAAAGCAAGGGAGATATCAAGATGCATAAAAACTGGAAAGAAGCTTGAATGTCTAAGGAAACGAAGGTGGAAGTGCATAAACGCAACTTTGACCAGCACTCTTTATTGAATGGAATTTTGGAAGCTTAGTGCTTAGAAATCAATTGCTTGTTTAGTGGATGGAGCTTAAAAATTAGTGAAAGATGAGAAATGTAGGAGACTCGTAAAGGAAGTGGTCTAAAGGTTACCATAGGCCACATAATGTATTAGCGTGGAAAGAAAGAATAATGGATGAGTTTGAAAGAGGTATTGGCATGGAGGGCCATCCTGAAAGCGAGAGTGAATCCAAGGAGATTATAGGGACAGTTAATGTGATGTGTTCAACGTCTCACCTTATGAGACTTATTTTACTGGAAGGTTCGTGTACACTAGCTTCATCTGCGGTTAAGCAGTTTAAGTAAGAATGTGGCAGAAATATTTTTCTTGCTGTGTGAGCCACCATCGGTTAAGGAAAAATGCTCAATGTATATATATATATATATATATATATATATATATATATATATATATTATATATACATAGATATTATGTAGTATATTAATGGAAATTAGATACATGATATAAGTTTATAAGTAAGCAGATGAAAATATATTTGTCTATGTATGTAAAAGTATGCACTATGTGACGCGAGGATAGAATTAGATCAGAACAACAAAGCTGTGCTGTTTTAGCTGATTTAAAGGGATCTTTACTGGATGAAACCAAATTATTAATAGCTGTCGGATGCAAACATAGGTTTCTTTGAAAATAGGAGGGTTTACGGGCATTGTAAGTTAAGCAGTAAATGAAAAAATAAACAGCGGAAAGAAAAAGAAAGTAA
>NC_089795.1:72177662-72182662 GCF_040412425.1 Macrobrachium rosenbergii
TAGAGGGCTTGATATTTGGCAAAGGACCTTGCCTTTCACGTTCTGTCTCGGTAAATTGCTTCAAGTATATCAACGAGAGAAATGAATTATTTTTAATATAATAAGAAGTTTATTCATATGGAATTACATATGGCCACATTGAGAGAAAATTGAAAACTAACAAAGACAGAGAGCGTAAAATTCAAATGAAAATAGTTCAGATATAATAAATTATCAACGGGAAAAGAACGTGCAAAGTACCCTAAAGTTGCATGACACACTGCAGTAAATATCCGAAGTTCATTTCTTACCTATTTTTCACAGTAATCTTTTGCTTAAGACATTAAATTGGCAGGAAATCCTACTTTTTAATAACGATAGTATAGAGAAGATCAGTTGCGAAAAAAAGAAGTGGAACTCAACACAGTGTTAAAGAACTATCGCACAAGCAAACAGGAGCGCTGCTATAAGGGAGACTCCTCCCTCGTCAGCGTTAGGACCGAATTGAATGCGAGCTGGCCTGGGAGAGCAACGTGCTTAGGCAGCCTAAACCAACAGCAACTAATGGCAGTTTCGCGTTCCATCAATATGACGCGTATAGTGCTCCTAGGGCAATTTCGCGCTCCATGGAGCATAATCTGTTCTTCAAGGTATCAATTTACACCGGTCTGATCTCTCTTTGAAGTTATGACTCCATCACACAAACACATCAGTCTTATCTCCGCCCAGATTAAGCTTAATGATCGATTATATGTCTATTCGAATAATTATCACTTGTTCCACGATTCTCTTACATTAAGTTTTTGTCATTAATCATGCAAGTAATTCTGCAGTGATCAGAAAAAGTTCAAAAAGAAAATTCATGTATATAGATTTATTTCATGGCAGTTCCTAAACTTTTTTTTTAGGTAATTACTGTTGTTACTATGATTACAGGTGCATGCGTGCCTGCGCTTACACACCACATGTACATTTATATAAATTTATTTATATACTATATATGTAATATATATATGGCAGCCGATCGAGACTACGGTGTACCCCAAAGCCAAATCAAAAGTCCTTCAAAAGAAGGTATCGTGCTTACCCCATACAAAAATGGGAAAAAAAGCACGTTAAAAGAAGAAGTATATATATATATTGTGTGTGTTTAAATTCTGTATAATAATTTTATTTTTATTTAATATCCGTTATGATAAAATGTTTAGTCTTCATTCATTGCTTTATGACCTTATTTTCTCAATTTGACAGAGATTTTTCCAAAGAAATTGAGAACGTATATTACTCGTTTACCTGAAATACTATTACTTTTTCTTTTCCTTCCATTGATAGAAGAGTAAGAGATACCTATTGATACAATGCATTTTTTTTTTCAGTGAAGTATTAGTATGTTCATGCTATCATGTCAGTAAATGGTCAACATTTGAGAAAGAGCAATCAACGACATGATACATATTTTACAGAATCCTTATTAATAACTGATACAGAGTTCAAATTTTGTCAGAGGTTTTCTTAAAAATACAGGGGTTTATTTAGCCTTGGCTTTAGCATACCGAGATAAAAATAAAAAAACTAAGGCCTTAAAAATCTGTTGCCAGAGGTGCCTCAAGGCTTTTCTAATTTTCAGACTGTGTTTTTAAGTTTCATTTTAGCACCTGTCAAATTGTTAGCATAATTGTTTTCACAGACATGAGCGAAAATTGCAGTTATCCTATGCATATGTTATACAATTTTTATGATGTTCTTAGTTTGCAAATGATTCCCCACTTGGGCAAGCATAGACATTGTCACATTACTTATTGATCTGGGGAAATGAGCTTGATAGAGAATACATGTTATGAAAAAAAGATTTTATTTCAGCAAACAAATCTTTCATAACGTGTAGTCTCTGTCACTCTGTTCCTCAGATCATCAAGTCACATGACACTTTCTGTACAGGTCAAAGTGAAAAATCTTTTGGAAATTGAGTAAAACATCATGAAAATTGTATAAGATATGCATAGGAAAATTACAATTTTCATTCATGTTAGTGAAGACTATAATGCTGTCATGATGCTAAAAGTCATTTTTTTTTGCAATGAAAAGTTAAAAAAATAAAATTGCATCCCGTTCTATAAAAGAAAAGTTTTGTAAGAATATGGATATCAACCAGTAAAAGGTATATATAAAATGTATAGATTTCAAGAGGTTTCTGTTTGGTCTTGCTAGTAATGGTGTGAGCTAGCATGTATGTAACCATATATATATATATATATATATATATATATATATATATATATATATATATATATATATATATATATATATATATATATATATATATATACTTACTTAACTTGGTAATTGGGCATTGTATATTAGCTACTTGGAAATCTTAGCTTAATGATAAATAATATTGCCAAGACCAGGAAGAACATTCTTTATTGTACGAGCTGAGGTATAAAACCTCATCATCAGGCTGAAAAACCGACAAGGATGAGAATCAATAAAATTACAATAAAATTAATTGTCATAATAAATCTTCAGCAAAAATACTAACGAAATATATGAAATGAAAAGTAAATACAAACTAAAAGGGTGAGACGTAAAATAACGAAAATTAAAAACACAAACATAAAAATATGAAAATAAAACTAAAGTGAAATGTAAACAAACTACCACTCACAAAGTAAAATATTTAAAGACCCTAATTGAGTACCTACTATGAAATTACACGATAGCTAGTTGAATACCAGACGAGTTGTTGTTCCGGCTTCATCTTTTAATAGTCAGCGACTCGAAATTAAAAGGTCCAGTCTATTTGAACAAAAGGCAGTACCCGGAAAATCCAGGTCAGTGAAAGGATGGTCCTGTGCTAAACTGTGTTCTCTAATGGCAGAAAAGGGTGGTTTGGAAAGGGAAACCTAGTTCTAATAGAAAGACCTCTGTGTTCCAAAATTCTGTGTCTGAGCCAGCGGGAACTGATCCCACGTATCGCAGACCACACTGCAAAACAAATGAACAAGTAAACGACACAGGAATTGAGGTCCACAGGCAGAGTAGGCTTTCTCAAAAGTGATCTTATTGTAAAAGGATTACAGAAAACAAACCGGAAACTGATTTGAGGGAAACAATGCTTAAGTATTTCTTGTAACTTTTTTCCGACCATATAGCTAGTATGACCAAGGTAAGGCAATTTAAAACTGGAACTAAAAACTTGACAGGTTATAACTAAAAGTACCAATTGAGGAAATAATAGGTCTTAAAGGGTTTCCTATTTTATGTACCTTAGGTAGACCGTACAAATAACCAGGCTTAGACCCTCAAGTTTCAGTTTTAAACCCTCTTAACTTTAAGTGAATTTAACATCTCTAATTCTTCCAAATTTGTTAAAGAATTATGCTCTTTCAATTTTAACCAAGATGTTGTAATGGCTAGTTTCGATGTAACCTCTTTTTCACCAATATCCCACTAAAAGAAACAACCGGACATTATTCTTGATAATATATGAAAACCATTTATCAGTGTTTTGACTTAATAAAATAGACTTGCAAAATTATTACATTTAGCAATTGCTGATGGCATTTTTACTTTTGATGGTAAATTATATAATCAAATAGATGGAGTAGCTATGGGAAATTCCTTGGACCTGTATATGCGGATTGCTTCATGGGTTATTGTGAAAGGATTTGGATGTCTGAATGCCCTAGTGTTTTCAAACCTTTGTATTACTGTAGGTATGTAGATGATACTTTCCTTGTGTTTAAGGAATTATCACATGTTGATTTGTTTCTTGAATATTTTAATTCTCGTCACCCCTAACATTTTTTTACTTGTGAGACGGAACAGGATAATAAGTTGTCATTTTAGATGTACAGGTATACAGCAATAGTGGCAAATTTGAGACCTCTGTATATATGAAAAGTACTTTTACTGGCTTGGGATTGAATTACCTCAGTTTTTCACAAAGTCGTATAAGATGAACTCAATACGCACTTTGATTAATAGAGCCTACAATGTTTGTTGTGATTTTAATTTATTTCATCAAGATATGGTTTTCCTCCAGAATTATTTTTCTGAAAACTCATATCCCATTTTTGTATTTTACAAAGTTCTGAAAATTTTTTTAAATGAAATGTTTTGTCCCAGACCGGTGTACAGTACTGCTTGTAAAGATGTAAAGTACATTAAATTGCCTTACCTTGGTCATACTAGCTATATGGTCCGAAAAAGTTACAAAGAAATACTTAAACATTGTTTCCCTCAAATCAGTTTCCGGTTTGTTTTCTGTAATCCTTTTACAATAAGATCACTTTTGAGAGAGAAGCCTACTCTGCCTGTGGACCTCAATTCCTGTCGTTTACTTGTTCATTTGTTTGCAGTGTGGTCATGATACGTGGATCCAGTTCCCGCTGGCTCAGACACAGAATTTTGGGAACACAGAGGTCTTTCTATTAGAACTAGGTTTCCCTTTCCAAACCACCCTTTTCTGCCATTAGAGAACACAGTTTAGCACAGGACCATCCTTTCACTGACCTGGATTTTCGGTACTGCCTTTTGTTCAAATAGACTGGACCTTTTAATTTCAGAGTCGCTGACTATTAAAAAGATAAGCCGGAATTGAACAACAACTCGTCTGGTATTCAACTAGCTGTCGTGTAATTTTCATAGAGGTACTCAATTAGGTCGTTAAATATTTTTACTTGTGAGTGGTAGTTTGTTTACATTTCACCCTAGTTTTATTTTTCATATTTTTATGTTTGTGTTTTTAATTTTTCGTTATTTTACGTCTCACCCTTTAAGTTTGTATTTACTTTACATTTTATATATTTCGTTAGTATTTTTGCTGAAGATTTATTATGACAATTAATTTTATTGTAATTTTATTGATTCTCATCCTTGTCGGTTTTTTCGGCCTGATGATGAGGTTTATACCTCGAAAGCTCGTACACAAAGAATGTTCTTGGTCTTGGCAATATTATTTATCATTAAGCTATATATATATATATATATATATATATATATATATATATATATATATA
>NC_089795.1:72185162-72292662 GCF_040412425.1 Macrobrachium rosenbergii
AATCAGTATACTAGAGGTATATGATAGGATTTTGATTAAGAAAGGAAGATAGGTGTCAATAAGACTGGATACAGGAAGGACACCGTGGGTTTAGATGAGGTGTAGGGTATGGGGAACAAGTGTTGATGAAATGGGTATGTGAGAAGTTAAAAAATAAAAAGAAAAGCTGTTTATATACATTAATTGACAGAGGTAATGTAGAGGGTGTTGATAATAAATGGTAGAGTATTTGTTTAAAAGTTTTTATGGTAGAAGTAAAGCATGTGTTAAAGTAATTAGAAGGCCGAGTGACTGGTTTGGTTAAAAGAATATCTTAACAGGTTTGCAGAAAGCTTTTATTATGTCCCCATGTGTGTTGAATCTTCATGAATGGCATGACGTAAGAAGTTATAGGAAGGTAGTAGATTTGGTGGCAAGGTCTCCGGATAATAGAATGAGTGTAATGGATGTGTTCAGGTGATAGAAATTGAAGCGAATGAAGTGAAAATTGAGCAGTGAATGCTACTGTGGATGGTGCAAGAATGAAAACGGTTGATTCCGTGAAGAATTTAGAAGTGAATATAATGGAGGAAGATAGGATGGGAGGAGAGTTGAAGTACAAGATACTGTAGGTCAATCAAGAAAGAAAGCGAAGCATGGAGTGTAGAAAGGGATTCTTGAGCCAAATATGCTTTAAGGATGTGAAGTGTTGATGCTGATTGTTAATGAAAGAAGAAAAAGTTGACTCTTTACAGATAAACTCAATGTGTATATAGTATAAGGAGAATTGCTTGGACGAGAATCGTCGAGAGGTATAGAAAAAGTGGTATATGGTTGGAGTCGGTGACATAACGGATGAATGCTGTGAGATGGTTTAGTTAAGAATGGATGAAAGAGTATCGTGAAAACAGTGGATAATTCAAAAGTGGTAGGGGGAAGTGATAGGAGAGGAATACCTAGAATGGGTTGAATAGGTGGTGTGAAAGAGGAAAATGGGTAGGAAGGTCCTTAAAATCCAGAAAGTGTCAGTATTTGCAAGGTAGGGTAGAGATCAATGGTGTAATGTGTGTGGTGTATGGATATGTGTGTCTGTATGTGTAGCATGTTCGACACACTCCTGCGTAGGGGTATGAAGTGGCTTTTGTTGTGGTACTTCTATTTTACAGTTCAGCATAGAAATGTGAATGTATCAGTGGCCATTGTGTTTTCTCTGGAATTGGCATAAAGCTTGTAATTATACTCATATACCTTACACATTGTACACGAAAACAAAATAGAGGGTTGGGATGCATATACATAAAGGTAATTGAAGAGTAAATATTACTAATCGTGATCATTTTTCCATAAATTACTTGAAAATTCAATGGATAAATACTTTCAAAATGCAATGTTTATGAAAGGAAGGTTATGATCATTCTAGTCTTACGTGAAATCTTACAAAGAAATTTTAAGAGTCATTCTCAAACTGTTAAAAGGAAAATTAAAATTAATGAAGAACCATAATAACTTCATATAACGCACAATGACATAAAACTAAATTCATATGAAAAAACCAAACAGTTAAAACAAAAATGTTGAAATAGAAATAAATTTTTAAGAATCAAAATGTGCTCAAGAGAAGCGAAGCACTAACTATTTAAAGGGGATTTTAATTAGAACAGATGGACATAGAACGGTCAACTGCTCTAAGAACGAACAGGCAAGACCCCTTTCTCTAGCAGTGCGTGTATATTGCTCAGAAAAAAAGTTAACATTTCCTTCAGTTTGAAGGACTTCAGAATCCTTCTTAAAGCAAACTGTTTCGAACGGCTAATGATGGTAGAGTTAGTTTTTATTCGAACTGAAGAATCCACTTTAAAACAATTTAGCGCTGCTTCGTTTCCATTGACCGTTATATGGTTTCCCATGTTTTTTCCTAATTTTTTTTCTGCATTAACGTTTTTTTTATTAACTTCTATAAGCGCATAAGTATTTCCATATATTTTGAGATTATGTAAATATTATTGTGCATTATATTAATATAATGTTCGGTACATAATATTTCAGTTGTCTCTTTTATCGGCTCTGGAACAAAAATATTTGTTGAGAAAAGTGAACAAAGTGCAAATATGTGAAAAAGAGTAATGCAGGAAATATACTAAATAATGCAGTGTCGTGGCTTCTAACCCTTTCCATCGCGCTCTCTTTAGATGGGCGCTTACCCCCCAATATACAGTGCGTCTGTTGGCCTATGTAGTAAATTAGACACCTAGTTGCTAAACGACTGTTGTGGGGTGAAGTTAAGGTTTATAGAAAGATAGAGAGACAGAGGGAGAGAATCTAGACTTTTTTTTATTACTCCTCTCAAAATGTATATTATCACAGCGGGAGGGTATGGGGTCTTGACAAGGTAATCCTTACTTTGTGTGGTTAAACCGTTATAAGATCTCTCTCTCTCTCTCTCTCTCTCTCTCTAGGAATTTATTTCTGGTGATGGAAATTCATTTTCTCGCTATAATGTGTTCGGATTCACAATAAGCTGTAGGCCCATTGCTCGGCAACCAATTGGTTCTAGCCACGTAAAATAAGTCTAATCCTTCGGGCCAGCCCTAGGAGAGCTGTTAATCAGCTCAGTGGTCTGGTAAAGCTAAGGTATACTTACTTTTTCTCTCTCTCTCATAAAAGAATAATACTGGTGAAAATACTTTGTCACGTATCGAATATTTCAGATGGTTACACAAAAAATAAGAAAAGAAAGAAAATACAGAGGTAAAATTCAAACCCAATAAAAGATTAAAAAATATTCTTTAAAACTTCACGAGCCATTAGGACAAAAATTCAGAATTCTTCTGTAAAAACCAAGAACAAAGGAGTGGAATTCGAACCACGAATTTTAAACTTGCCTGTGTTCAGGATAAAAAATTAGCCACACAAACGAGAGAGAGAGAGAGAGAGAGAGAGAGAGAGAGAGAGAGAGAGAGAGAGAGGTACTTAAATATGTTATAGGGAGAGATATTAATAACGGCCAGATCGTACAATATTTACAACTTGTTACTTTAGAAAAAGCGTGACTTCTGCATATATGCAAAATCAGGTGAAGAGCAAAACGGAAATCTTACTGAATGTACTATATATATATATATATATATATATATATATATATATATATATATATATATATATATATATATATATATATATATATATATGTGTGTGTGTGTGTGTGTGTGTGTGTGTGTGTGTGTGTGTGTGTGTGTGTGTGTGTGTGTGTATGTATAGACAGATTATAGGCAGACAGACATAATGTCCACATATTATATATATATATATATATATATATATATATAGAGAGAATATATATATATATATATATATATATATATATATGTATGTGTGTGTGTGTGTATATGTGTGTGTGTGTGTGTGTGTGTGTGTGTGTGTATAGATAGATAGTAGACAGACATACATCCATACATAAATACATAAATTTTATATATATATTATATATATACATATATATATTATATATATATATATATATATATATATATAAATTATATAATATAGATAATATATTATATATATATAATATATGTATGTATGTATGTATGTATGTATATATATATGTATATGTGTGTGTGCTTAAAAATCACAGTAGATGCACGTGACTTCAGTGTATAGCGAATCTCATTAGAATGACAGGTGAAGTTCAAAATAACAAGCATTTATTAACGCATCGTCTGGGCACAACGATGCGTTAATAAACGTGAAAGCGCTTGGCACTGAACTTCTGCCTGTCATATATATATTAATTAATGTATTCTCATGGCATATAGTAACATATATGAGTGGAAATATAATTTGCAGTGCACACACACACAATATGTATGATATATATTAAATATATTATATATATATAGTATATATATATATATATATATATATAAGAGTCTATATATATATATATATATATATATTATATATATATATATATATATATATATATATATATATATATATGTGTATATATGTGTGTGTGTGTGTGTGTGTGTGTGTGTGTCTAATATATATGTGTAAGTGCAAGTTTTTAAGGGTTTTTTGATAATCGTAACAAAGTCAGTTTATTGAAAAAATATTCAAGGATGACAGGTATGAGGAAGAGGAACGTACATTGATGGCCGAGGTTTATGAAATAGCTCTTTGTCCTTAATTTTCTTACCAATTACCTTCCTGTATCTAATACGTGTAGAGTATTAGATATGTGCTAAATATAAAAGGGAAAGCTTTTCACTTGGTTCGCAAGAGATTATGTGCCCTGGCCGTAGATTATTTTTATCATTTCGCTTTTCCGTTTTACTTGCATTGTTTTGCTTCCTGGTGACTTGAGCAAATTTCTGGTTGCTCAACAGGAGCAGTAGCGTCTTCATGTCTTAACCGATGTTAATTAAGACATGCTTCTGTGTGAGTCACCATCCCAAAGTGGATCTTGTCCGCATTTGGCAATTTTCCTTAGGGTAGAACGACATTCGGTTGAATTTCAATTGTATTTCTTTTTAGGATGAATGTCACTTTTACTCATTGATTTCTTCTGTTTTTGAGGAAATTCTACCAGCTTATTGACAAATTATTTTTTTCCATACTCCAAAGTGAAATTCGAAGTGATTTTGGGTCGGTTTCCTTTCATCTCTAAAATACCATAAAACCATTTGTCAGATAACTTGTCTCTCTTGAAACAAACGTGTTCCCTACAATGGACGAAGCCTGGATTGTCAGCTATATACGATATTATTTTTCCTTAGGAGATACAGTGACGTCGTCAGCACCTCTTTAGGCTGTTAAACCTCTTTGATGTTTACCGGGTGCATCAGCTTACGATATAGATTTGGAGTCTACATAATGCGATGATCTTTTGAAGTCGGAAGAAAAGAGTATCTCATCAGGAAAGACAGGAGAGGGGGATAGTGAGGTAGTTTTAAATAGAATATCTTCGGCGTCACTTTTTTTTTAATCTGTGCCGTTATTATATGAAGTGGTCTAGTGTTTTTTTAATAGATTCTAAGTTTTTGTTGGAAATGTAGAAGAATTAAAAGCGTCTTCATCAGGTGTGTGGTAGTCAAATATGAATTTTTTCATGTGTGTAGTCTTGCTCTTAAGATATGTATACGTTTTAGTTATACTCATGTAGTGGATATTGTAAGCATAATTGCCCACAGCACTCACACAAAGCACATTCTCGTTGGTAATGTCTAACGTAAGCTGTATATGTATGTTTGTATGTATGTATAACCTGTGTAATAATAGCAGCGTATGACTTAGACTCTTCTGAAGCGAATGGGAAGGCAAAAAGATATCTGTTTTGTGATATCTAAATCGGATATGCAAGATCTGCAGTGGACTTTAATCGTCCCTATAGGTTTATCCTGTAACATGTTTACCGAATACTTGAAGTCTCTCTCCAGTTCTTGATGGGCAGCACTCTAGTTGTTATGAGAACACACACCCTCTGAAGAACGTGCAGAAAGCAGCTTTGAGGTACATACCGTGCCCTCGTCCTTAATTTTCATAATGGTTCATTCAGCTGTGAGAGTTCCTTGACTTTCGGAGTTGATAAAGATGCCTTTGATGAGTGTAAAACAAAGGGCTGACTTCATGCATAATGTGAACTGGAAGTTCTTTAATTTGTAATGCAACACCCACGTAATTTTTCATGACCCGCATACCACAGTGATTCTTCCGCCGGTCAGTTTGACAGAGGATCGAAGATCTGTGCTGATGTTGATGAAAATAGTTGGAAGAGCCATATTGTGACCAATATCCAGTTACAACAAATTTCTATAAGGCCTGTTGCAAGATTCATGAACGATTTGTTTTGTTTACAAAGTAAACTTCTATTTTATCTGGAATGGTTTTGTCATCAATGTATAAACTCCTACTGAGGAGTTTTCTTTTTCGTCACAACTTAAGGAAATAAAGTTGCTATAGTTGTAAGGTATTGATCTTTGTGGTGAAGTATTTGAAAAAATAATTAAAATGGGAAAATATGGCAAATATACAATAGAGTTTTGTACTTGACAACATTTTGTTTTTTAAAAAGTCATAATCAAGACGTAACAACGAGCGACGCAGTAATTGTCTTCAAAATATCATAATCATAATCTATTTTAACATAAAACTAACTTAGCGTGCCACATAGTTCTCTATAACTAGAAAGAATCTAATAAAATGCCAAAATCAACAGAAAAACGAGGCCAATGCAAACCTTTGCGAACGAATGATGAATGGAACATATTCTTTTGCAGAGTGCTGATCAGCTCATTATAATTATTTTCCTCTTCCCTTTCTCAGCAGACAGTTTGTGTGGGTAGGCAGAAGTCATTGATAATACTTAACTATTGAGCCAGCTTTGAGTCAGTTAAAACAATTTGTTGGCTCTTACTCAAGATAAATAACACTAGTAAATGTCGTAATAACCAGAATAAGAAGCTTATTCCGACATTGGGAATATGTAATTCGTTATCTTCTTCACATTTGCAATGCCAGCAGTTCACAGCAACCTTTGATTCGGCAAACGATAGGAACAGAAGGATCACATAGAAATATGTATTATCGTTTGGGGAAATATTTCTGTTATCCATGTATCCCCGGTTTCGTTGGCCCTCTGCAGGTGATTTTTTGTAAGGTTTAGGTCGTCATCGAAATCTCGATACGTGTGTGATGTTAGTTTTTGTGATGTTTTCATTTATGTTTTTCATTGCACGTATTATTATTGTTTTAACACATTTTGATGGAACAAGCTAAGAAAATCCTTGACATGCCAAACAGACTTCCGCAGGATAAGTGTCACGTGGAAAAAGAGCCAGAGTAAAGGGGAAAGTATTAAAAGACACGTACGAAAAAAACAAATAGATAAATGTAAATGAATCAACATAGAAATTAATGAACGACGAAACTTTTTTAAAGGGTAACAGCTTGAAACGGGCTTGATTGCTTAAATCAGACATTATCTTTTCATTGATGTAGTTTACACGGTTCATGAATGATTAAGGAGAAGATGAAACAATGAATACAAGACCCATTAAAAGGACAACGGGGAACAAAGGACTAACGTGAAATGAACAGTGGTTGCTATGATGTCCTTTTATGAAGGTTTCGATTGGCGATACAAAAATTCTCTGTGGCTGCAATAGTGACAGCATAGAGGAAAAATAGAATATTCTATTAAGATGTATAAAAATCCTAAATAGGATCCGATTGAGCGGAAGGATTGTTTTAAACCAATTAAGTCTGTGGGTATTTTTATCCAGTAAATTTTTGTCGGCCAGGGGAATGTCCGGGATGGTACTTCTCTCTCTCTCTCTCTCTCTCTCTCTCTCTCTCTCTCTCAAGCTGTTCTTGAAAATCTAAGTGATTTTTCTCATTAAACTTAATAATTGGAGCCTCTTATCCGACGACACAGCTAAACGAATTCTTCTATTTTTGTGACCCTCTCTTCCTTCTTTGACTTTGCCTTTTAGCTTTTCGCCACTTAACTTTCTCTAAAAGAAAGTTCGAAAGGTCGAGATGGAGAGGACGCATTTATCTTGACATCATTAGACGCTATTCTTCCCTACCCAAGCACTTGAGGTGGATTAACACAAGGAAGTGTTGGTGCAAAAGGGCAAGTTGTGAATGCTCCGTAAGAGTTCATTTGCTTCTTACTCTATTTTCATGGATAAGTTTCCTTCCGGTGCGATGTGGAACATTTTTGACATTTGCTCTGACTCATTTTTTTATGTTATTGTTATTTCATTTTGTTTGATCTTTTTCTCATATTCCTTCTACTTTCTCGTTTAAAGTTTGAGAATTTGGATAGTGACTTCATTCTTCTATGAGATTTTTGTACTTGGAGGTAATGTCATCAACTTCTCAAGCAATTTTCTGAATGATAAAATGTCCATTTGTAAAAAAAAAAAAAGAGATATACAAAACACGCGCGTATGAAAATAGCAAATAAATATGACTCAAGCAACAAAAATATATGAATAAGTAAAGCCTCAACATCAAGCACTAAGAATTCCCGGGAAGACGTGTGCCGTAAATTATTTCTGTTTTATTCCGGACCTACATTGCATCCCAAGATGTCATCTTCAAGAAGCCTATCTTCGCTTCCCATCAGTTCATCAGTACAGGACCTCAAGCTGTCTACTTTCTGACAAGTCAGGAGGAAAAGTTTGTGAGAGAGGATGACTAGAAGAGTTCTTTGAAACAGTTCACGTTACGTGAACCGCGACGATGCTAATGATGGATGATAATTGAAATGGCAAAGAGAGTGAGGGATAGTTTCATTGTAGAAAACTTCTGATTGCCTTAATGAAGGTAATTAAGGTGGAGGAAGAGAACGAAGGAAGGAGGAGGATGACGACTTGGTCCTGTTTTACTGAATTGAAGTTTGTTTTGTTTGAGAATTACTCGAAATATTGGTTTTCTGTAAGAGTCATAGACCAATATCCAGCCAGAAGTTTTGGAGCATCCAACAGATATTCCTGAAAAGAAAGTAAACAGGAACGAGTGAAAGTATAACAAGAAAGAAAAATTTTGAATCTCAAGTACAAATTAATATCGGTCATCGAAGATAAACTTATGGTAGATAATCAAGAATTTTTTCGTAATTCTGAGTGAAATAGTGCCATTTTGAAATAAAACCTTACTAGTTAGGTTACAAGAGACATGGGTACATGATAAAAGATGGAGATTTGTTATGTTCTTATGTTTCGCTACTCTTAGTGTGCCAAAAGGTTTTTGTATTCTAAATCAATAGTAAACACTATGACAAACTCACAAAGTGGAGAAGGGATTGGAATGGTGAATGAAACAGTTAACAAAGGATTTGTTAACTTTAAAGTTTTCAGAATTCGAAAAGGGAGGAGAAAAGTGGGAAGATTCCATCTGTTATTCTGATTGTTGATAATTGTAATCTACAATATATCAATGAAAAATAAATGATTGGAACCATGAAAAGTGCTTCTTTCCAAGAAACGTTTGAGGAAGCAAATCTCGTTCAAGTGCTCGGGACTGATGAAAATTTGAAGGAGCAAAGTCTTTTTCAAGCAGTATTTTTCTCATACTCGTTACTGGTGATAATCCGAGGGTTCAAAGTCGTTAGCGTCCAAACTCCGTGGAGGAAATGACAGAACTTTACGATTCAGTTGTTCTTTTGTCTTTGCCAATCTGTGCCAGAGTTCCACTGTCACGAATCACCGTCAGTCCATTTGACCAAAGCAGAAGCGGCTTTCTCTGTCTTTAATGTTTTGTGTTTTTCTTCATTTCGTAAAAGGTTGGTAGCTGTTTGAAACTTCCTCTCCGGACTTCTTTTCAATGATAAAGGTAAATTCTAGATTCTAAAAGCTAAATTTTCTTTTCGGAACAGATCTTGCTTTTACCGCAAAAAAAAAAAAAAGTTTTAAGAAGCCATTATAAACGATGATTTATTTTCATAGAACAAATAAAGACATTGTTTCATTCATTACTCAAATAAAAAAAAAATTACTTTTCCGTGAAGCTTTACTTTGTCCAAATTGTGTCAGCACTCCGACGGTGACCAGCACAATACGTGAAAACGAAATGGAAAAAGGTATAGGATTTAATATTTTTTTGCACTTCTAATATAGAAATTAGAAATAGCTGGATAATTTAAATCAGTAAAATATAGGTATATACCTGTTTAAAACACATTTGGTTATACCTGTTTAACACGTGGCGTTTATAAGGAAACATTTTAAGAAGGTTAGGCCCTATTGTTTACCTTAAAGAAATTTTGGAACAACTTCTTTAAAACACTGATTTCACGTTGCAGAATTGAATTAATAGCGATTCTAGTCAATATTCACTGCACTTTAAAATAGTGAGGCTTTCTAGAGGAACCCTTCTATTCATGGAACGCTGAAAATACTCTTACAAAAGAGTAACAAAAGAACAGTGCGTTATGGATAAGCACAGATGAAAATAAATATAGGAAATACAGTAACTACTTGAATTAAAATGGAGAGCGAGACAGAGAAAATTATTGTTACTGATACCTCGAATGTATCTAACAGATACCTTCTCCAGTATGCTTCTTATTTGGAATGAATAAAGCGATTTGACTTGAGGAATAAGTTTTATTTTTATCAAGAAGGGATGTCGTAAATGCCACAGATTTGTTAAGTTTCGTTGAGCGTTTTATTTATCGTTAACTCTTACAACTTCTCAGAAAAGTTACTGAATAGAGTGGAGGTGAAGAAACTGTGCTAGAATTTGAGAATGTTTCTGTGGTTTTGAGTCCGTTAGAATGGCATTTAATTTCCCCTTTCGGTGTTTTAGAGAATTGGTAAAAAACAGTACCGAGATGTGTGAGGATGGGGATATATAGGGTATTTGCGTAGTTTTATTTACAGTTTGTATCCAAGGTTTGTCGAGAATAAAAAATAAAACGGAGTTTTATGAGTGAGAGAGAGGCTTTATCATGACAGCCCTTTCGTGAATTATTCTAGAATATACAATGTAGGTAGAGCGATGATGGAAGAATTATGCTTATCTGCTTTACCTTGTAATCCTTGTCATAAATTTGATCTATGATAGAGGTGTTCGATGTTTAAGGAGGATGAAAGATGAATTCTTTTTAGCTTTAGCATCAGTTTCCACCATTCAGCTCTCATCTTTATCATTAGCTTGTTAAGAATGAGTGTTTCTAGGTCTATGGGTTTTAAAGGAATTATTTCTCCTATTTCCCTTACGATCTTCATTAAAAAAAATTAATTAAAACAGTTGTAAAAAAAACAACGTTCTTAACTTTCTTATACAGTCAGTAAGAGAAACTGACCAAGATACTCGAGGTGTGTGGGTGATAAAAGCAGGTCGTTAATTCTGGAAATGCCATATCATCTCCTTGATGGCTTCATTTTTTCTTTTTTGTCTTAAGTTATCATCTGCCATGACTTAAAGGATTTAAATTATCGGACACATCCCGTTTAATGTCTGGGAATGAATTTTATGGGAAAGGAAAATGCTGTCAGATAAGAAGACATGGAAGAAAAGGCCTTGGGGAAATTCGGGTGAAAGCCAGGATGATGATGACACCATTGAAGTGCCAATAGAAAATTTATTATATATATATATATATATATATATATATATATATATATATATATATATATATATATATATATATATATATATATATATTGTAAAGATGATGGTGATGACGTAGGGGAAGAAAATGAGAGCCTTATAAAGATAAGACGAAAATAATATAAAAAAAAATTAAAGACGTTGGAGAGAGGGAAAATATGCACAGGCCACTACAGATCATGAACAGATTTTTCCAGTGAAAACGTTACTGTGGGTATTATGGTTATGAGGTATTGATTTCCGTTATCATAAATGAAAGCGAGATACCCAGAAGCTATATTGAGACTCGAGGGAAACGGAGAGGATTAAAGAAATAAAAATAAAGAGAACGTGATTCCTCGCTACCAGCAAAAACATTATTTGGATTAGACTTCAAGTTCATTGTTAATGAACAAGATATTTCCTCATATTTCTAAGTCTTATAATGATCTTTTTTGTAGTTTTTTTGCCTTCAGTTATTAGAACAAGCTTTCCGAAGCCCCGGGTCTTGCTACCAGACCTGCCTGTAACCTTAGAAAAAGGAAACTGCTTCTATGCATTCATTACAAAGTATGAAGTTGCGAGCCTCAATCCCTTTCCCCGTCGACCCCCAACATTAGCGGTATTTTCCAAATCTAGACAGTAGCTGCTATAGCTTTGAACAACTTGAATTCTGTAACCTGTTTCCAGTGTTCATCACGATATCGGTTCGGCCATATGATGTTTTAAGTATAGCTTAAAGCGTGGTAAAATGAGTTTTACAGTTTTACTGTTATTGAAGAGAAAAAGATTTAGAGAAAATGACAATCATTGTCATTATTATTAAACACGAAAGAATATATCTTATAGTAGATCACATTTCAGCGCTTTGACCGAATTATTATTGTATAATACCGGTCTTGAAGAGTTTATGTACACATATGTATACATATTTGTTTATGTATGTATACATATGTATACATAATATACATGTATGTGTATATGTATATATCTATGTATGTAATTGAAATAACCACAGTGCCCTCTTAGCTTCTCGGTTTCTTAACAGTTTTTGGACACGCTTGTCATCACAAAGCCTAAGCTCCAAATGGGAAGAATATGAAGCAATTTTTCTGTCCGTAGCAGAATTTGTACCTGTATCCGGAGTATCAGAACGGGGTCACGTTACTCGGCGTGGTACTCCAGATGCCGGTTCGAATTTTGCTACGGATGTGAGATTTGCTTCATATTCTTTCCATTTGGATCTTAGTAATAACAAGCGTATCCAAAAACTGTTATGAAATAGAGAAGCAAAGAGGGCAATGTGGTTATTACAGTTACATAAGTATCTGGTAAAAAGTGACCAGTAGATTCAATATATATATTTATACACACAAAATATATATAATATATATATATATATATATATATATATATATATATATATATATATATATATATATATGTGTGTGTGTGTGTGTGTGTGTGTGTGTGTATGTGTGTGTGTGGTAGAGAAGTCAGAAAAGGAAAAGGGAAGATCAGACCATGAGTTGTCTTATTTCAAGACCTGATCACAGTAACTGAGAGGAGAAAAAGTACTGTGATCTGGTCTTGAAATAAAGACGAAAGCTCTGGGTCCACGATCTTCCTTTCACCTTCCTGCGAGCGCTTTTATATTTATATAGGCCACGGACCATTGTGGTGTTGGATGAATATATATTATTATAAAATATATATATATATATATATATATATATATATATATATATATATATATATATATATATATATATATATATATTACACACACACACACATATATATGTGTGTATGTATGTATATATGTATAAAATGTACCTGTAATGTCAGTAAGTGAACTATTTTTATTGGACAAGCCACAAAACTCATCAGTTTATACAAGGAGAAATAAAATAACATAACTAAAAGAAAATGGGAACGTGTAGAAACTAGAACCAAAAGAATTCTCATACTTTTTTTTTTTTTATGAACATGGCTGGGACTTCTGCTATTGTAAATTGAGGCCTTTGAAATGTATTGGCGAAGAAGGCAATGGAATTATATTGTCCTCCCTCTTAACACTTCTGAATGATTCACTTTTCACAAACTTAACGTCCTTTAGTTTTTCCACTTTGGCATAACATCTTAAAATTCTTTGATCCTTCGGACTTACAATAACTTTTGTGTACCATATCTGAATCCCCCACATTTCTTATTTTTTCAGTTCTTATACGACATATAATAAGTGAACAGATTGTCTTACCAGCTTCAACCATTTTATTTAGTTTTATTCAGCATCCATATTTCAATTCCTCAAAAGGGGGTTGATCAATAATTCCGTTATTTGTTCCTATCATGGCTTTCTAAGATGTTCAAAGTTTATTCGTAGTCATTTGCACACGTAGCTGCCTCCACTGCTTCACATGTTCCGTGACACTTCTCTCAACCTGCCGTCATCTGTTGTATTTACTCACAAATCTGCCACTTCTGTGCTTCAACTGTCTTTCAAGTTCCCGCTTACCCTCATAACCTTACTCTTTTTTTCACATTTACTTTGAACTTTCTACTTTCTCAAATACTTTAAGGCTCTTACTTGTTTCTGTGGTTTGTCTTCAGTAACCCCGATAAGGACTATGTCACCTGCAAATATCAACCATCTACACACACCTCACTGACAGCAGCATACTTTTCTATCCCACAACTTTATGACTACTCTCACAACTCCACCCGTAGAGATATAGAACAACCATGGAGATATAACGGATCGTTATCTCACCCCCAAGTAACACACGCTTTGTTTTTCATTAGAAAATTATAATCACTCTCAGCAACTCATGTTCTTCTATACCATAAAAGTGAACCCCTTCCACACTTCCTCTCTGTCGATTCTGTCATAAGCTTTTCTTTTTTCATGTTTACCGCGTAAATCCTTTTTCCTTGCTAATCTTCTTACCTCTGTTTTTTATTACTTACCCTCTTTTTCTCCCTCATTTTTCCGTAACTACCCTTCTTTCTCCTATATACCTCAACATGATCTGTCATGCAAACGTACCTGGAATGAATATGCCTTTTATTCTTCACTAGACATTTAATTTCCTTATTCCACCATACTTTTACTAATTCCTCCTTCAACTCTCCTGCAACGACAGACAGCCCTTACTGACTTTGTTAACACTCCATGGAATTTTACAGATTCTTGTTTAAACACACACACACACACACATATATATATATATATATATATTATATATATATATATATATATATATATATATATATATATATATATATATATATATATATATATATATATAGATATATATATACACACACATATGCACACACACACACACACACACACACGCATTACATCGTGCATGTTTCTGAGTATGACTGAACACAAAAGTTTGCAAATCGAATTAATTTCATTGGAAATCCGTGTACTAGATGATGGTTGTGTTTTCAGTGAAAGGGTTACATACTCGTATGTTAAATAGGGGCAAGTTTATTTCTGTTGGTCTGCAGGTAAGAGTTCTGGTGATAGAGTAGTCATTATTGGTTCTAAATCATTAGATGTTTCCGTTACTTGCGATTCTCTTGATAATTACAGTGACTAATAATTTGATGATCATGATAATTATGAAGAAGTTATCAGCAGTCTAATTGACCATACTGGCGTGTTCATAATGGAAATAGAACAAGTTATTATGATGACTTCACTATTTTCATTATAGTTTTCCTCTTTAAAACTAGATTAACAATGTTTTGGAGGCACTTTCTTCCTTTGAAAATGGATACTTCCTTATGAACTTAGCTCAAAAGGGTAAATCGTCTGCAAAGGAGTCAGATGAAACACCATCGTCCCGGTGAATGGATATAATGGGTACGTTGGCAAACTTATGGAAGTAGGTTTTTTAAAGGCTTTCTAGTTGTAACATGGTCAAAAAACAGGATCAGACAGCATTGTCCAAGAGAATGGATAAACCCTCCGCTAGGTTAAACTTCGATTAGTTAGTTCATTAACGTATAAGGCTTTATCCGTACAAACAATTGAGCCGCTTGGCCCAGATTCGTTAGGCAATACCTTTATGGAATAGGGAAAGGAATATGCATACATAAAGTAGACCAGAGCGGAGACCGGATAATCCAATGCATATATATGATTCAGACGTATGAAAAAAAAAAACTATACAAGTGAGAAGGAAAAAGGGCAGGGCTTAGCTGTGAAAAAAAATCTATAGCCCAGCCTTTTAAACATGGAAGATTTATAGGAGAAACAGGGATAGAGTTCCAAAGTTAGCATAGGAAAAGGCAGCCACTGAATCTTACAATCACTGGATTATTAATATCCACAAAGTGAAACCTGGAAGGTATATGGCGTGTCCAAGTTACGTGAGAGTCTCTCCTTAACTCAAGGGAGCAGTGTTTGCAGGAAAGAAATAAAAAGCTTACCTTGTGCAGAGAAGACGGACGGAAAGATAAGAATAGTGTCATTGATTAGACATTTTTACTTGCATGACCTAAACAAAATGCCTATCTTTTTGGAAAGTGAGATTTCTCCAAGAAAATCTGAATAGAAATAAGGAAGCTGTCATTTTTATATTTTTTTAAACAATCAATACTACTTTCACTCGCAGGTTTCTGGCTACTACAACACCCGTCAGGCCACGAATAGTAATCTTTCTCTCGCCCCTATACCTAGCTCTACAGATTTTTCCCTTTCGTTTTTCCCCTAGTATCTTTAAACTTTCCCCCTTTTAGGAGGAAGGTCTATCATTTCTTTCGGGATTGCGCCTGCCTTTTTCCCTTCTTTCCTTTTGTTGTTTCCGTCAGGCATGGCCTTAGAAAGCAAGTATATTTTTTTATCATCTTTATTATTCACTCTCAAAAAATGCTCTCTAATTAAGATAACTGAGAGTGTTATACCTTGTACATAATTTTCATTCTTTTTCATGTAATTTTCATTCTTTTTCATGTTCTTTCCATTAGCTCGCATATTTGGGAACTTACATTGCTGAGGGTAAAATATTGCTAAATACACTGTTTTCTATCAAGAGTTGAAAACAATTACAGCCTGGCGCTGCTGTTCTACCCATCATATAACCCTGATATTCTTTAAAGGATATCTAGTGAAACGCAGGAGTCCATTTGACATTTAGATTTAAGGGAGATGAAATGAACTGTGTAAATTAAAGTATTGTTCACGAAAGGCACGAACATACATTAAAAGTAAATACACAAATTTTACCCTTCATATTTCACATATGCTGTATAGAATAAAATAGGAAAATTATATATAAAAAATAACAAAGGCTAAAGAAGAGGTGAGTGCGGTAATTTATTATAGACACATTTTACCAACTTCGATTTGGTATCAGGAAGAGACCAAAGATCGATCCTAAGGGGAGTGGTTGCGACTTGGGCCGGTTCCCTGAAAATTCCATAGCGTGTTTTGTTGACCAAAGCAGTGAATTAATTACCTGTTGGTTAGTGGACTATGGTAAGTTGCCACCAGAGTGGAGAAGGGCGTGGGCCTGACAATGTAACCTCAAAAATGCTTGCTGGGAGCCAGATTTAAACCCTCTGGAGTCACCGTGACCGAGGGTAAAAGGCGTATAGTTTGGTGTGCATTCCTCCTCTCCGCACATTAGATACATGTAAACGCTCGCATCCATACACTCACAAACCCACACACACACACACACACACACACACACACACACACACACACACACACACACACACACACATATATATATATATATATATATATATATATATGTATATATATATATTGTATATATATATATGTGTTTATATTAATTTTTTATTTTTATTTTATTTATTTATACATACATACATACATACATACAAACAAACAAACAAACAAACAAACAACAATAAAGGTTACATGAAATACAATAAAACCTGAGTGGGGTTATTTTTATCAAGCATATTAAAACGGAGAGGATAGGGTTCTTTTTTTTTCCACATTCTGGTAACCTTTTATTCAACATGTTGTGAGATTGACATTCTTTTTTGCATTTAGTGTTGCATGTTTAAGGGTAGATAGTATAATATTCCGAATATATACTCGTGAAGAAAGGATCGTCAAGAATTTAAACCTGAAAAACTACATAAATTATACGAATTTGATATATGCAAAGAATAATTACCCCTATACAACAGAAAATATGACCTGAACTGACTCTGTAAATACATAAGGAACTATGACTGTCTTGTCTTGTACTTTAATGATAGGAATGGGTTGCTGTATATGTTACAGGAATGTTCATGTCGCGATCAATAACATTATCAGTAACTAAAACAGTTCACTAAACTACAGTGAGACTCCAACAGAAGTTTCTGCTGAAACATCTTCCAAACTATTGGTTTTTTTCTTATGTCAGTGTAATTTAACAGCCTCGAAGTAGTTCATTAGTGGTGACAATCTCTCTCTCTCTCTCTCTCTTTTGAAATAGCTGTTAGTAAAGGACACAAAACCCTTCAGAAACTGTTTTTGAGGCATATCTTCTCCAAAGGAGCATCATTATGAGTCCATCTGATGTGGCAGTTTTCTTTTTATCCTATGTGTTTCTTAACCACCGAGTAGAGAAACAAAAATTTATGTGAATTACTACGCAGTGTCACTGTGGCGTTATCACATTCTTCAGGTATCTGCCGCTTGAAGCAAATGGAAGTCGGGTAGTAATAAAAAAGGGAAGTGAATCAGAGCGTGGAGAAATTTTAATCTTTTCCAGTTCCACGTATTGAAAAGTAAAATTCCCTATTTATCGCACGCTGCTGTGTGCATTTATATCTCGATTTGCGCAAGTATCGCACCAAGGAAAGTTATCGTTTCTATTTCAGAAATTTCCTTGTGAGAAGTTATGGGATTTAGTGCGTTCATTCGTTTTAGATAAAGCCAGCCTTGTGCTCCTCGGCAGCCCGTAATACGCGATAGTGTTCTTCGAATGAATCAAGAGTAAATGGACCGTGATCTTGCGCACTAAAAAGAGAACCCGTAGGCGGTTAGCTCCATCAGTGCACCCCACGCGGTGCACTGTAGGCATTACTTAAGCTTCTTTGCAGCGTCCCTTCGGCTCCTAGCTGCAATCCTTTTCCATTCCTTGCAAGATACCGCCGTTCATATTATCTGTCTTCCATCTTACTTCCCCCTTCCCCCCTCATAAAAATTGTTTGATAGTGCAACTGCGAGGTTTTTGTCCTGTTACATCTTTCAAACATTGTTACTATTAGTTTCCTTTTCAGCGCCGAATGACCCGATAGGTCCTAGCGCTTGGCCTTTGCCTAAATTGTATATTCCATTCCATTCCATTCTGTTCCATTCCATTCCACTAAAAAGAGAAAAGCAATGTGTGCAAGATGATGATCGTAAAAAGTAATGCCTTCATTATTATAATTAATGCATGGATAAGGGAGAAATGGCGAAAAATAATTATGGCGATTATTAAAATGGCAACGGTCACGGTCATGAGGATTCAGAATAACAGACACCGTCTTTGTTAAGTTTTGGCAGTAAAGAACTCATCATCCCTTCATTTCAGACATCTTTTCCTTAACGTAATGAAGCGTTTTCGCTTTGCTTTTTTTGTGGCTTCTCGTCATCAGAGGTGTGCTGCATTAATGGCTTTAGGTGGGGTGGAAAGTGTATTAAACACTGTCCTCGTATCTCGCGCCGAGTCTTGAGATTTCGTAGTATGGCCGTACAGAACAACTTTTAATCTTTTTATATATTTATTTTTTGTTACTTATATGGTGAAATCTCTTTTCATTTCATTTGTTTTTATGTGCATTAATTTCCGTTTTTTTCCCCTTTTCGCTCTGTCCACATTCTCACTTGGCGTTCTGTTCTGCTGTAGAAAAATTCGTGGATTCTATGATAATAATAATAATAATAATAATAATAATAATAATAATAATAATAATAATAAATACTTAGAAAGGATATTTACAGTATAGCAAAACGTTCTTACAAAATGTAAAACATCAAAATGATGCTTTTGGATATTAGATAAATACATACCCATACATATACTTATATATATATATATATATATATATATATATATATATATATATATATATATATATATATATATATATATATATATATATATGTGTGTGTGTGTGTGTGTGTGTAAATATGTGTGTGTGTGTAAATATGTATACATACGATATATATATTAACTGTGTATATATATATATATATATATATATATATATATATATATATATATATATATATATATATATATAGATAGATAGAGAAACTATGTGAATTGTGATGAGGATGCATAAGTTTTGAAGTCACCGGAAATTTTCATGATTTTGTAGATTAAAACAAGCACCCGTAGAGGTGTGATTGTTTTGAATGTCTAACCGGTAGATAAAGTTGCAACTAAAAACGTAACGTGAAAGAGCACTTATGAAAGGAAAACTAATCGATCAACTAATTAGCTAACATTCTGTTATAGCGTTTTCGAAGTGCCCAGCACTGGAGGCTCAGATGGGATTAAGCTTGCAGCAAGGCGCCTTTGTCAGGTATGCCAGCCGGTTAGGAAGACAAAGATACAAATACCTTTATTTGCAATAATGTAGCCACACTGCGTACTGCTACATGTTCACGTATCATTGGTGCAAGACTATGCTGGCACTCCTGACAAAGGCTCCTATTTCGGTCTTGATTTCACCCAACTTGTATTCATTGTCTTCATCTTCATACTAATAACCTTTTTATGCGGCGTTTATAACTCAGTGCAGAACAATACATTGTTCTGACATTAGCACATGCTGCGTAATATCCTTCTTGCTTACCCTTGAGGACTGTCAGTACAAGAAGGAGATTAATTGGAGTAGAAAAAAATGGAGTATTTTCTTTTTTGATAACCCTTGATTAAAACTAAAAATCATAGTGGTAAATTTATATATATATATATATATATATATATATATATATATATATATATATATATATATATATATATATATAATTTATATATACACACATACATACACACACGTGTGTGTGTTTGTGTGTGCATGTGTATCTTGAACAACTTACGATATGGCAAGTCAGTTTTATACTCTTATGTGTTTGCATGATAAGATACGTGAGACTGCGTCTGTTGCATGTTTTCGAGTGATAGTGTGTATGCGCTTACAAATATGAGCCGAATGTGGATGAGAGAGAAAAAATATGAGTTTTAACACTGGATACGCATGAATTACGCAGCCACTTAGTACGAAATTTACCGCAGTTGAATCTTTTTCTTGCAAGGAATAACATCTTTACAAAAAATATTTATTTAAAAGAAAAGTTTACTGTCTTATGGTTAAGTTTTGAAGAACAGTGTAAAACAAATATAACCACAACAATAACAACAGTAGCAGCAGAGATATCAGTGCATGTTAACTCATCTGGAAACAACTTCGAAACCACTTTGTTATTTCAGCACATAATTTAATGGTCTGGCAGACTAGAATAGCATATCCTTCGCTCATGATATACGGGTTTTTCTCTCGTTGTACACGTTGTTCTTCATGGTGATTACATCAGGAACCAGTATTTGACCCAAGGACCAGGCAAGTGAAAAAATGACATGGTATGTATGTATGTAAGTATATACATACATACATTCAAAATAAGATACAAGTCAAAAGCAAAAAAAAAAAAAAGGAAGATTTACAAACTGACAAAGAAGCTCATTGCTCATACCCAGTGTAGGATATTTTTCATTATTACGAAGTATATGAAACAGCCTACTTTGAAAAATTAACAGATCACCCTTTTTCAGACTCGAGAACGTTGCTAAAAACGAGCATTTCTTATATATTGTTTTGAAAAAGTTTTCTATTCTAAAGTAAGTTGTTCTGTGGAAAAAAGAAGGAAGGTATAAAAAAATAAATGCAAAATTTGAAGGAATGACATTAAGTATTTCCTCAAGGTCTCTTAAGGAGCAGGAAACACATTTTTAAAGGTCCAGGAACCTACTAATGTAATTGTTTAATAGTGGTGGCTGAGACCTTACTGGAAGTTTACTTTTTTCTTATAAGCTGCCTGCTCTACCATTTTTGTATAATGGGCAATGAAGGAGAGAGGCAAACTTTCCTAGCTTTTATGTACTGTGGAGAATACTGTTGCACCGCCAGTTTCTTATGTTTTCTCCAAACACACTATGTTTATTGAATTTTTTATTTTATGGCAAATTTCTATGCTGTCATATTGGTGGTTGTGATCTAGGTAAAGAATGACAGCCAAATATGACGTCTTGATGATTTTATTAGTAGACCTGCTAAAATATAATTGGTTTCTGAACCGTAAAACAAATTAATAATCGTAAAGTTCTTTGTCTAGCGGCTCCCGTAGGTGGGTAGTGCCGTCAGTGCACCTCACGCGCGGTGCACTGTAGGCATTATTTAAGGTTCTTTGCAGTATCCCTTCGGCCCCTAGCTGCAACCTCTTTCATTCCTTTTGCTGTACCTCCATTCGTATTCTCTTTCTTCCATCTTACTTTCCACCCTCTTCTAACAGTTGTTTCATAGTGCAACTGCAAGGTTTTCCTCCTGTTACACCTTTGTAATCTTTTACTCCCAATTTTCCTTTCAGGTCTGAATGACCTCATAGGTCGCAGTTCTTGGCCTTCGGTCTAAATTGTATATTACGTTCTATTCTATTCTATTTGTCTTTCAGTTGATACTACCTGAAAATTTGAGGAAAGCGTATGCACTACTGATTTCAGGAAAATATCTACTCATTATACAGTAGAAGGCATTGATAAGTCAACTGCTGTAGATGTTTCGTGTGCTCACATGTTGACACATAGTGACAGCAGCTTCATCTTTAAATGTTTCATTTGGAAAATTTTTCCTTGATTGTGTTCTAATGCACAAGAAAACCTTCATTCCAGGCTTGGGGCAATGTGACTGGAAAATTAACCACTGTCTTTAATGATCATAGTCGGTGGACAGAGGGAAAACCGTGCTATACTAAAGAAGGTTTTGTATTTAACACACGCGTACGCGAAATCAAACATGACACATATTTCTTCATTTCTCTCATTAAAAGTAACAGTGTTGGTAATGAAATAATCCACTATACTTTCAGACGTGGTCACTCCCTTTCATATTTCTAAGTGATATTTTCTGTTGAAACGTTTAGGTAGACGTACAAAGAACTTTCATATTTATTTGTACTGAAACCACTCATTGATATAAAATTACAGATTCAAAATAAAAAAAAAAAGTTTTACGTTCAAGAAACCAAGGACCTGAAAGTCCTGCAATCACTTTAGTAATAAATTGCGTCTGTGTTCCAGATTCTCATTTTGGTAGCGTAATGTTTCGCCGTAACGTTCCATTACACAACAAGGAAATGAAAGATCTGCAGAGTACGAAGTTAATGTGGTCATTTACGGTGGATCATTGCCAGAGATTAAGCAAATTCAACGCTAATTAAACGCGGTAGTTAATACATCGGGAAATAAGAATCGCGATGGCAATAATCTTTGTTTCTGGTGCTAAGTTCTTTATTTCTAATTTCTGCCTTTTCTGAGTTCTTGGCAAATTAAGTATTTGCCTTTACATGACTGAAACTATGCACCTTACTGCGTATGAAGTTATTCTGATTTAATAAAACATGGTCTGGAACAGTTGTGATAAATTATATAAAGTACATTCTAGTTAGTCTTATTAAAAGAAGCATAGTTGCATTGTGTATTTTAAAAAGTATTACCATTACGTCTCTATCCCATATACTTTACAAGTAGAAGGGATAAACACTTTCTAACAGATCATTAGTAGTCACGAAGACACAAACATATTATTTGGGTACAGATATGTATCTTTCAATTGTAAGTTGTGTCATTTACAGGGTAAATTTAGCTAAAGATAAGGTAAAAATTATAATATGTATACTTTGCTGATCCTGCGTGACTTGCCTCTACCTTGCATGCAGTATTTTGCTCCCTTCTTGCACGTCATATATCCAGCACTCGCTTTCCTGTCCTTCTTCCTTTCTACACTGAAGCCTATCATCTTGCAGTCTCTCCGTGTTTAGTTACACGGAGAGAAAACACTAATGGAACTTTTGCTCAAGGCTCACCATTTTACCGTCTCTTCGTCGTATTTTCACAATTCTTCTCCTTCAACCATACATACTCCCCATTATACTATGTAACTTGTTCTTCTCAACAGCCTCCACCATTTTTTCTTTCTCATTCAAGATCCAGTGTTCTGTTTTATAAAAGATAGTTTATTCCAACTCATATATCACAACAAATGCCTCCATAGACATACCTCTCCTCTTCCAAACCCTTTTCAGAAACCTGCTGACTCCCTTACTTCACCTGTTCTATGACTCATTTTTTCTGTAATCAGTAATGGGTACTTCTGAATACATTTAGGAATCCTTTACTTCCATTCTTTTGCAATCCATGCTAACATTGTTTCTTCTCACTGACTTCCATTTACTAAAGTGGAATTATTTTTGCTAACATTTATTTTCATCGTTTTCCTTTTTCAAACTCTTATCATTCTGTGCAGCTTCTCTGAACTTTCAACTGTTTGCACTCCAGAGCCTCCAAACGCCTGGCATTTCATGTTTCATTCGGGACTTTCATTCACCAGCGTTGTCTCTCTCTGATCTCCCCCAGCCCTGACGCATAAAAACATTAAAACAATGTGATTTCAAATCCTGCTAGGCACTCTTCCTAGCATATTAAATTAGGTTATGCCTCCATAAATATTCCCCATGCATAAAAGATCAGTGTTTCTTCTAAACTACTTCTATGGAAACTTTCCATATTCTAGATATACATTGCAAAACCCTGCCGTTGAATTAATGACACTATAATCTTATTAATCTTACTAGTAAAAAACTCTAGTGCCTTAAATGTATTTGCTTAGACTCCTGGTTCCTTTCCATTATTCATATTGTTCATTGACATCCTTACATCATTACCAGGCACTTCTGCAAGCGTTCTCCAATTCACACTACCCCTTTCTCCTTGCGTCATTCAGATCTACCTCTCTTCTGCATGCTTTAAAAAACTTTAAAATACATATTCCATTGAGATAAGACTGCATTTCTCCAGACAGCATCAGTTTACATCTTCCATGTACTGTAGGTGTTCTTTGAAATGAGCATAGCTCCCTTTCAGTAGTTCATGGCATCATCTGAGAGTAAAGAACAACATACCAAGTGTGAGACTGTTGACCTTCACCCCCCCATTCATGGTTTCAAATAGTAAAGCTCTGAATGAATAAATTACGGAGTTGTTGTACAGTAGTAAAGTAGAAGAGCCAGCCTAACAATTATCAGAACTAGGTTTCATCTTTGCTCGGTCTAAGGGAAGATTTACATTAGGTAGAGCGCTACACTACATTGTTTTACCCAAAAGTAATTCAGCGTATCTGTCGTTAAAGAGAACCAGGTCATTCAGATCAGAAAAATCTGCATGGCGTCAAAAAGACTCCTGTGGAAATTAATGTACTAGTTAGATATCCTTGTCCGCCCTCATTGCAGATTTCCAGATGTTCAAAGGAATGATACAATTAAAACAATGGTTATTTACAATTCAGAGAGACCATAATACGATAATGTGGTGTTTTCACTAAACATTCTTTATAGAGTGCAAAGATTAGTTGGACCACCCTCTTAGTAACATTTACACAAATTTAGGACACTGGAGAATCCCTATCAGGGAATAGGGTCAGATTTTGCCTCTGGAGATTTGTTCATATAACACTAAGTGGGATGAAAATTACCACTCTTGAGTTAGACGACTTGTGCTGGGAAATGTCACAGGATCAAATATTGGGGCTGATTATTTTGTATTTTGAAGGTCGTGAATTCCAAACTGATCTGTCAGTTGAAGGAGAAAACTCATGGGCGTCGATGTCGTCGTATGAGTTTAAGTCGCTGATTTTATCAATGCCCTATTCCCTTTTGCCACTGCCTGCCTAACCTTGGGATTTTAGGCCTGTCCTCCTTGACTGAGCCTTAGGACACTTTGGTAACTATTTGACAAACGTTTAAACACAACAACTGTAATATAAGGTATTGAAGTAGAAATCACCGCGGCTGCGGGTACCGGACTTGCATTCCATTCAACTGGTCGATACATCAAATACAGATGCGGATCAAGTTTGCCGAATTCCCTCACCCACATTCACGTATTGACTCGAGGCTCCAAGCTTCGGGAACCTGATGCCGATATAGGTAAAGTCTGGTCTCTTAAATAATTTTTAATCTTCACCGAAATTGTTAGACAACATTAGCTTGAGTACCTTAACAACTTCTCTATGTTAAATTCCTTGAAGGGAAGATGAGAGCTTCTTATCCAGCCCAATCCCTCATTTTCTCACTGGACAATAGGGCACTAGACCAACCAGTTCTCGAGAATGTCAGAGACTTGTGGCTAATAAAATACAATTTTTTCTGTTGAATGAAATTGCAAATTCTTTGTATTACATTAAAAGACAAAGTTAACGTTACAATGGTCGGGATAAGTCTTTGCTTCTGAGGATGTCCCAACCTCGATGATCAACAGGCTTGACCATTCATTCATCCTATTATTTCTAGTGTATGGAGTTATCTTCCCTATGCATTTTTGAAAATAATTTATCAAATTTCTTTTTGAAATTCGTTTAAATTTAGAGTGTATCCATTATTAACCACATGATTAGAAGATAATTTGTCCCTTTGTGGAATTTATGCTGCGAGTAAATTGTGTTTAGTGTCCTGTCCTAATGTTGATAAATATGTTCTTGTGTGGATAAACAGGCACTCTCATATAGTTCATAAAATATACAACTTTTATTAGATCGTGAAATCAGTTTATTCCATAAATAATAGACCATTTAGTACGTTGGTCGCTTTAATTTAACCACGGAAGCAGCAACGTTGGTAATCTGCTGTTTTTGTGATATATATTTATTTTTGTCCATGGAACTCTGGGATTGCCCATAGCCACGATGGATAATTACAATGCGCATTTCCCATGTTTTCCCAGCAAACAATGGCTCACTGATCCCTATGGCTGAATTTGGTGGTTAGGAATTTTTTGTTCACTGCGTAATAATGAAAATAGCTCATTCTTGTTATCTTTGCTATATTGTTGTACAATATTCAGAGAGAGAGAGAGAGATCCGAAGTTTCAGGATACTAATATTTAACTCGCTTCCGAAGATTTTAGGAAATAACGGATGTAAATTGTATCACTGAGAATAACGATAATCACCATTAGCATTGCTATTACTGTTGTACACTGTATTTACTTAGATAGTGTATTTTACATGAAAAATTACTAAAATATGTGATATGGTAGAACATAGGTTTTATAAAGGAAGTGTTTTGATAAGTGTATAGGTATTATATATTAGTTTATTTGAATGAAAAATTAAAACAGAATAAAGGAGGCAAAGTCAGCGAGTTCATCATTTCAATTCAAGCCGCAAAAATTATTACAACAATGACAGAAAGCGGCATCTAAGCACAATCCTTCCTAGGACACCAGTCCCTTAACTTTATTTTTTGGGAAAAATTGCGGAGAGTTTCCTAATTAGTACTTGATGACTTTTTCGTTCTCGCTATCTTTCCTTTTTTATTCTCCTTCATCGCCAATTATTTTCCTTTCTCCTTTGATGCAAAGTTCAAATTGACTCTTCCAGGAAAGAGAGAGGAAAAAGAGGTCCTTGGAAGATGTGGTAAAAAGGTATCATGTTTATGCTTCGTGATTTTTCCTTCAACGCACCCTGAGTTCACCATCCTTGTCTTTTCTGCGCTACTTACTGCATAGCCTATTTAAGCCAAACCATTTCCGCCTTGGTCCTGCCTTAGGTTAACATAACTTACTTTGTTCCTTAACACTTAGCGGGGAAAGTCATTATGGTGTGTATGTACCAATATTAAAAATGGCCATCGGTGTGTATGTATTAATATTAAAAATGGCCAACATTCACTTTAATGCAGAAATGCCTTAGTTATTGATTTTAAGTGAAATTGAATAACGGTTAATTAAACCCTCTTCTTCAAGGAGTTCTTGTATCAGGTTCCACAGGAAAAAATCTTCTCTGATCATTTTTTCTTCAGGATATTGTGAAAGATCGCTTTCTTTGAAGGAAGATTAGGTTTGTTTAAATAATGATGAAAATTAGGTAGATGATTGTCTTTCATTTCATGGAAAACCAGTTTCTTTTCTCGTTTCTAAATCCCCTTGTGCTGGATCGTATGCAGTTTTCACGCGGTTGAACGAGAACAAATATATAGGTAAAGGACAATATAAATAATGCTGATACACCAACAGGAATGACTAATGCAAATTAATTATTCTCCTTATCCGCCATGAAGTTTAATGTTTCAGCTGACGTGATCACATTTGCATTGCGTGTTAACTAATCCTTATAGAATTTCGTTTGGATACAAATCGATTTAAAGTAAATGATGCGTTTATTATGAATAACACGAAATTGATTTTCATAGGTTTTATAGAAATGATGTCTCTTTTGACAACTTGACTTTTTAAACAACTTTACTACGCCTCCTTGAATAGGTAAATAGTCAATAAACGTTGAATTCCACTGTGCCGTTGTTGACTTAAGCTAATTAGGTAGCTGGAAGCTATTTGGTTGTGGTCCGCTCCCAGTATGGAAATAACTAACATCAGTTTGTGCCTGTTACAGACAAAATTAACAGGTATTCTAGTGTAAGCTGCATTGTGAGATATAGCTCTAAAAATAAATTAGGATAAGGTATTTTACCTTTGTTTTCTGACGACTAAAGGTTTATTGATCTTGATCTTTCGGGTTTCTTTTAGGTGCTAATGTGGACTCTCTTGTCTGCAAGTGTGAGTCGGATGATATCTTTTCTGCAAGCGCTGCATAGAACGTTTTATGGTAATTAAGTATATACCTGTTTGGACATTATGTTTTCTGCATTTTTACTTAACTTTTGCAGTTTTTTGCAAGCACATCTTCGGATAACTTTGGTTGTCAGGCTTTTTGTAAACACAACATCGGCTATTGTCGTTTCTGTAAGCCCTGCCTTAATTGTGCGTTTTGCAAGTTGTAATCAGATACCGTCTTTAGGCTCTTGCAAGAGCAATTTCGACCACTGTCTTTTCAGGGAACACCCAACTTTGGTTGTTTTGTTCTGCAAGTTGCCTTTACCCCAAGTGCCTCCATGGCAGATGTCATTTCCCTTCAGCAAATGTTGCTTTGAACATAGTCTTTTTTGTTAAGTGTTGCTTTGGACATAGTTTCTTCCCAAAATGATATTGTAGACTCTGCTGATTTTCAAATATCATGGACTTTATCTTTACATAGAGACACGTGTAATGCTATATTACGCAGAATATTTCAAGTATAAATATGCATGCTCTTGCTTCCATGAACGCATATATACCGATGCAATATTTTGTTGTCAGTGATACGTGTAGATGCTTATGATGTTGGAATATAAAGTGATATAATTTGTTTTCAACAAATGACAGGCTTAGAAGTCTTGTGTCGATACGAAGAAAGTTTAAAAAGTCAATCAGTCAGTTATAAACAAAAGAAGCCTAATCATAACCGCCTTAATAGTCTTCGATAGTAGGTTTCGCCCTTCTTCATTCCCACATTACATAACAACATGAATTTTGCCAGGAGAGTATATTTCTTGATATCGTCTCTGTTGATCACGTTCCCTACCTAAAACACACTTACTCCGCAAAATAAATATTAAACACGAAACATTTATTTCCTTAATATATGGCACAACCGCGCGAAAAAAAAAAATCCAATATAAAATGGCAACGACAGAGTTTCAGAATTGTTTCAGAATTTTGTATTATCTTCAGACAATGGACGTTTTGCTCACTGGAAATAAATGTCCTCGAATTTTCCATTTAGAATTTTTCAGAATTTCAGCCCTGTTTCTTTCGAAAGGTAGCAATTCATCGGGCCTGTAATTGAATTCTGCATACTGTGTGGATTTGAAAGGTTAAATGTGCACTCTTTCAAAAAACGAACTTATGATTTTTTTCGAAAGAATATTTTTTCCTCTCTGATTTTCAGCATCCGTCATATTTAAAATCAAATAACATACAACAATAGCTTGATGTTCTCTCATTTTGGTCACGATAAAACGTAGTGAAAGAATGAAGACCATAGTTTCATTGAGGGCATTGAAGTATGCCACAGTTTATTGATTTTTTGTGCAAGTTGTCATAATAACGACCAAACTCGTCGACTAAGTAAGAAAAGTGACGAATGTCGGTTAGAATATCATATCGAAAGTGTAAATATTATATTCTAATAATTTCAGTCTTTTATACTTGGTACTTGATTAATCCTCCTCCATTAATCTGGTGAAGCTTGTTGAATGATTACAACTGATCTTTTTAGACTAGGCACAATATTGATGTAAAATTGCGAATTTGGTGTGATATGTACAAACAGTAGACATAATGTTAAGATTGTCAAGAGTCTTTAACATCGGGATATCATATTGAGTCATTGCATTTTGGGAAATGACGTTGTGGTCATTTGTCATGTCAGTTTGATAATAGCACAAAAAAAGGTTCATTTATTCTGGTCTTGAGGCAAATCTGCCTATAGACTGAAATTTATTAGCTCATTTGATAACTAGCTACCTTGATAGTCGAATAAATACATGAAGTGAAAAGAGCGATTGTAACGACATCTTTACTGGCATGCAAAAGAGGTGGCGCTAAAAATGCCTAAGGATGACAGGTGTTTTACATAAATGGTACTGGCTTGTGATTGGTAAATCATCTTCTTTCGTCATTAAATTATATATATATATATATATATATATATATATATATATATATATATACATACATACATTACATACAGTATATATATATATATATATATATACATAACATCTTCATACATTAAAATTATGTATGTATATATATATATATATTATATATATATATCTTCTTATATGTCATTAAAATACAATATATATATATATATATATATGTATATATATATATATTATATATATATATCTTCTTTTATATAAATTAATATATATATATATATATATATATATATATTTATATATATATATATATATATATATATATATATATATACACACACAGCATATATATACTGTATACACACGCACAATATATATATGTATATATTTATATACACATATATATGTGTATGTTTATGTATATATATTTTTACATTATGAATTGTTATACCAATATATATACATAAATACGAGTATGTATAAATATATATATATATATATATATATATATATATATATATATATATATATTGGTATAACGATCAATAATGTAAAAAAAATATGTCGATCTATATACACACACGCCACGAACTTTTTATTCCGGCGATTTTGCAGAAACATCTGATCACATGAAGAGGTAGTAAATTAACTTTTGTTTCTCGGCGACGGTTCTTCATCAGTCAGTAAATTACAAACTGAACCTTAGATAACAAGATTAATCAATGCACCCGGCGGACATCCCTGGCATCAAATTAAGTTTTGCCAGATGTTTAATGAGTAATCAAGGGATATTCACCAGAACCGTAAGATGGGTCCAGGCAAATCGGGTTCTGGTGAAGACCATTGTAGTAGTTCGCCCTTATTTAATCCTATCGATGAATTATGTGTTGAAAATGTTAACTATCTCAGCCATTATTATTAAAGCAGTAATGTTCTCTATGAGGTCTGTATAAAGTAACTTTAAGTTATTGGGCATTGTATTGAATTTGCTGTATGGCTTACTTTTGCACAAAAATATCAGTACGGTATATTTTAAGCTAAAATCTTCACAGATCAGGTCAGATGCCATTTAGATTTGAAAATATCTTAATCACGTTTTTGTATTACATCACAAACGCAACATATATAATATATATACGATAGATGTGTATATATATATTATTATGTATATATATATATATATATATATATATATATATATATATATATATATATATATATATATATATGTGTGTGTGTGTGTGTGTGTGTGTGTATGTTGTTAGTAAGATGGAAGAAGGGGATTGTCAGAGAGTAAGAGAACATTATAAATAAGAGTTAGTGTTAAAAAATTTGGGGGAAATTAGGAGAGGTTATGTAAGCCAAGAGTAAAAGGATTATTAAATCCACTCTCCCTGAGGACGTTTTAATGATGAACGGAAAGGGTGAAAATGTTAAGAAGGCAGAAATAGTAGAAGGGATAGAGTAGGTGAAAGGATTTATCATATTGTTTTGAGATGGTTCGGTCATGTGAGAAGATGGGAGTTATGTCGATTGATGAAAAGAATATGCACTTGGGAAGTGTTTAGGAAAGAAGAAAGGAAAACTAGAAAGGGATGGAGAGATGTATGAGTCAGTCACCATAAACTAGGTGCTTCAATTTTCGGAAACGAGAGTGACCATGAAAAATAGGGATGGATGGTACGGTGTGTGTAGGGGTTTGACTTGCTGTCGGTGAGAATACTGTGTAGATTTATGAAGCGGCTAATGTTCTTGTTTTCTGTACAACGGTTCACCCACAAGTCGGCATTTCAGTGTGAAAGGGCCAGTGATAGTTTCCTTTTTTGGCATTAAATTCCTGCAAGAAAAAAGGACTAATTCTGGTAGGTATATATAGAAAGAGAGAGTATATATATATATATATATATATATATATATATATATATATATATATATATATATATATATATATATATTATTAGATAAATAGGCTATGTATATATTTATACTGGAATGTATACATATTTTTTTGTGTGTAACAGTATGTCTACAGGTAATGATCTCCAAGGTTAGATTTGCTAGCGTCAAATAGTGGAGCCAAGGGCCTGAATTTCTTTCAACTGGCCCATATTTAGTAATATAGATTGAAGGTACTGTACATTGGTATGTAATTCTCTAGCATAAGGACTTGCCGTTTTGACCCCGTATTATATTATTGTCATATTTGACAGTAACGGTATACAACTGTAGTGTAGTTGGCTCTCTTCTTACTCTTTACAAACTTAATTGAAGTATAAAACATATGCTGTAGGAAAAAAGTAATCACAGAAAGTTATAAATGTAACATTTGAATTTTCCTTGTATGCAGAGCAGAGAAAAATTTTATAGGAAAAAAATTGCCTCTAATATGTAAAAACATTATGATTATTTGTTAATATTTCCTCCTTGCAAAAAGCTGTTATAAAAATACAGTTTGAAAAAGGAGCTAATATGTAAAAACATTATGATTATTTGTTAATATTTCCTCCTTGCAAAAAGCTGTTATAAAATACAAAAAGCTGTTATAAAATACATTTTGAAAAAGAGTATTATAGATAAAATCAGAGCTAAGTAGTCACAATTACATAACATTGAAACGCCAGAAAGAAAGAGAGAGACAAAGAATTTATATTAATCACTGCTGTCAAAAGTGAATGCAAGGCTTATTTAATTTATTATCATGTAATTGAAACTTCAAGTGAAATGGAACAATTTATTTATTACTGTGCTTTAGAACGCCAAACATTATTTTATTTGTATATTCATGCATTAATTCTCCCTGTCTGGTAATTAAAATATGTAAGTTTTATCCAGTCGAATAAAAGGTAATATTAGGTTGTTGCGTAGATATTACAATAATTGTTGCCTCAGAACTGAAGAGCACAGACGTTTTAATCACTATCCCCATGGCAAAGCAGAATTAAAAAGCAATTGTATTCACACCATTTACACTGTTTAAGCATTATGGCATAATCTGGAAACGATTTATATACTGTATACAGAAGTATATGCACAGATTATGTAAGTATGCTACACGCGTAGTATAGTAGAGTACTCAGTTTAATGTCAAGGATTTGAATCTGCATAGTTTTTTATTTAAAGGGGAAGGGGAAGGGTTTAGGAATCAGACCTCCAAATAATTTTTGTATTTTCGCCATACGCCTTTTTCATCGGAGGGGGTGATCCCCACGTTTAAGCCTTCGGGTTCTCAGCAAGTGTTCTGGAAGGGGACCAACAGGTTTTTAATATTAGCGTGAGCTTGTTACAAAAATTATGTATATTCTTAGCTACATCCTACCTACGGAGAAATCGTTAAATCGACACGAAACATTGACCAAGTATTATTATTATTATTATTATTATTATTATTATTATTATTATTATTATTATTATTATTATTATTATTATTATTATTATTGAAGGTGTAACCCTATTTTGTAAAAAAAGGAAAAAAAGAACTCCGTAGTCTGTAATACAACGCAATTCGTAAAAAGAAATACAGTAGAGAAATGAAGAAAAGCAAACAAGAAAAAGGCATTTGCACCCAGTTTGAACTTCTAAAGTTCAGCGGTTCAAGTAATGACTAAGAAGATCATTTCAGAATTTGGTCGCAGCTATACCACTTATTCTTTTCATTTGGAGCTTTCATTGCTTCCTTCATAAAAGAATCCTTTCTCTATATGGTTCAGATCTTATCATTTCTATATAGAATATTTCTGATCTCTTTAGCAGATTTTTCCTTTTTTGATAAATGCACAATTGAGTCTTTGTTCTCTATAAAATCATATGGCAGCCATTTTCTGTGTGTAAAGTAATTTTAAATAACTGTCATATTTCCAGTTCCGTATCCTGGTATGCCATTTTGTAAAAGGCAGGAATACTTTTAACCAATCAGTATTTCATCTAAAAGAAATTCTTGTGGAATGTAAAATAAAAAAAAAATCGTTACAAAATACATTTGATTCTCACAAGTCGTATTGTTTTCGAGAGGATGCACACTGACCTTATTTCTTGCACTTGTACCTCCCTCATCCAGTTTTATTACAGCCACTGCAAAATACGCAGACAAACGAACAATTTCTCCTTCTTAGCAGTGAGACCCAATATTCTCCTCATTTCATTTCCGTTGCCAAACTTTTCTCATAAAAAGACTCTTCCACTTCCTCCCACTATCGGGTTTCTGTCTATACTCCTGAAAATTTTATCACTTTTATCACTGACTTTTCTCTTTCAGAAACCAATGCAGCAAACGATGGCCCCCCCGACCCTTAAAAATTTCCCCTTCCTTAAATCGCAAACATTCAATATCCTCCGTTTCTGTACTCGCTCCCCTCATCAAGTTAGTCGAGATCTTGAAAGAATTTAATAGCATTTGCTTGGCAGAATACTTCTTTTAGAAACTGTTAATTTGTTAGTAATGTATCTTGAAAAAGGAAATGGTAAAATTAACTGTTTCACAGGTGTATTTATCAAAATCTTATAAGATTGAATACTAAAAAAAAAAAAATAATAATAATTATTGCGGCTCGCTTGGCAAACACATTTGCAGGGACAATATTATACTATTATACTGGGTTGGTCCTCGGATGCTATATATTTTTACGTTATTGGTCATTTTGGAGAATTACTTGCATCTCTATGTACACGCGCATTTGAAAGCAAGCGTTTGGTTCATTTATAAGCAAAAATACCAGACTGGATCAGAATATCACAAACAAAGCTAAACGAATGTGCATAAATATGCATGCGATAAAAGAAACTAACAATGACAAGTAAAAAAAAAAGTTACATGTTGATACTCCTTTTTTCAGTATGTAGTATGACATTAACATATATGCCTTGGTAATGAAATGTTAAATCTTACTCTGTAAAATATGTGATATGGCAATACAACACAAAACTTTGAGATTAAAGAATGTATAATTTCAAGAACCTAAAGGTAATGTCAGCGTTGGGTTTCTTGATTTATCATCCGAGAATATGCTCGAGATTGAGGTAAATTTAGCAATGTAAGAAGGAGATAATGACACCCGAAAGTACCTTTATGGAGCCATGTCTTTAAACTTATTATTAGAGTAAATATATATAGGTAGATAGAGGACCTGTAGAATAGATCTATCCAGTCTGGATGTGATAGTTCTGATTCAAGGTGAGAAAGGCATGAAAAGAAAGCGAGGTGAGAGAAATTGAAAGAGAGAGGTGGGAAAGGCGAAAAAAAGGGGGAGAGAGAAAGACAGGCAGGGAAGGGGAAGCGGAAAGAGAGAGAGAAAGTACGACAAACTCCAAGAAGGGAAACCTTTCCTTCTGACTCGAAAATATCTTTACGTTTCTCTATACAACAGGATAAATTATTTTTAGGACCCTGATCTTGATTTAAATTAACGATAAAGAGTTCTCAGACAAACAAGGTAGACCACCAAGCATCTCAGAAGTATATAACAAGGCTTTTCGTAGCTTTAAGAGCGTTGTATGGCCAAATAAGAACATTATGAGCTCCATTAGGTTGACATCTCATACCTGTAACATATGAGGGCTATTAGGTTGACATTTCATACCTGTAACATTTGAGGGCTATTAGGTTGACATTTCATACCTGTAACATTTTAGGGCTATTAGGTTGACATTTCATACCTGTAACATTTGAGGGCTATTAGGTTGACAATTCATACCTGTAACATTTGAGGGCTATTAGGTTGACACATCATACCTGTAACATTTGAGGGCTGTTAGGTTGACATTTCATACCTGTAACATATGACGGCTACTAGGTTGACATTTCTTACCTGTAACATATGAGGGGTATTAGGTTGATATTTCATACCTGTAACATCTAACTAGGAACAAATTCTTCTCTGGGATGTTTGGAGAGAGACAGAGAGAAGACATTCAATCTTGCAACAGCAAATTATAATTTATTCCTCTGATTGGTAGGGATTCTCATATATAAGTAATAGTCTGCTTGGTTTTGTGTAAATTTTTGATAAAGGAATATCAAAGGTACTAACCGACTTGTTATTCAAATCGCTTGATTCCTCTAAAATCTAATCGAGTTTACATATTTGCTGCCAGTTTAATGACATTCCTTTTAGAGATAAAAGGGATTTGATAATAATATCATGCAAAATCCATTCAGTTCATTGCTACCGATAGTGACCTTTTTTTATGATAGTGATTATACTTTCGATATATCGTGCTCACAAGTAAATTACAACTACTTTGTTTAGGTGAATTTGAAGGATGTTCTGTAATATTCTGAATATATTACCAATGAAACAAGTGTATCCTGGTGACACCAAAATTTGTATACTGGAAAATTACATACAGTATCTTTACCATGATATATTTTTGTCTGTCTTGTTGAAGTCGATGCATTAGTTATAAATTCATGAAGTAAATTTTATATTTACAGCCAAATGCTAGTTTTCAAAATATTATTTTAAGAACCGTTGATTCAGTTATTATAGTATAAATTTAATATCTTTTACATGAAGCATGTCTTTCGTAAACACTTAGGGAAGTGAATACATGAAGTCAGAACATCAACAAAAAAATCACGCACCGTAAAAATTTTCTCCTGCCAACATAAAACCCAGAGGAAGTCAAGGATGACAAATTGGTGACGTGACGCTCTCTGAAGCTCAAGGATCGGTTGCATCATTTCCTATGCAAGAACATATTTCAACGACGTCCCAAGAACGGGCAAAAATGCACTCTGGTCTGGTGCTCCTTCGAGTTATGGAATGTGTAAAGAATTATAATGTTCCAGAAATATTTCAAGAGCTCTGTCGACGACTGATCTCTCTCTCTCTCTCTCTCTCTCTCTCTCTCTCTCTCTCTCTCTCTCTCTCTCTCTCTCTCTCTCACCAGTCGTTATTATTGTTTTTGTGTACATTATTATTTTACGCGCTTTGAGGAGTTAAATTGCCTTTGCCCTTATTCTTTTACTTCTGAGGACTTTGAGCTTGAATAAACTTGATCATTTATTAGGTAGAATTTTCAAGTTAAAACAATAAAACTATAAAATGGGAACGAAATTTCCAAAGCGCCCCACCCTTAGAGCAATAAAACCAGGTAAGAAATTTTACAATCTGGTTCAGTAAAACCCATGGAAAAGACTACCTTACCTTTTTTCAATTTAGTCTTAGATTGAGGTTTAGTTCACCAAGATAATGATATTTCCTTCTGCCCAACAGCATAATTATCATTAAATTTTATGTTATAAAATAGTAAAGTCACAATTATGCTGGAGCCTGTGTACATTTTACCCGAGACCATTTCCGTAGAGAAAAACGAGTCTGTAGATATGATTACTTAAGAAATTCAAGGCTATTACTATTATTTATATACTTACCTTTAAGGAGTTATCATTTACGGTTTGTCGGTTTGTTTGTTTCTCTGCTTATTATGCATAGACCTGCGTCTGATTTTTTTAATGCACAGCGAATGCCTTTTAGAGTGATAAGAATGCAGCCTTTTAGAAGGGATCTTTTTAGGCTTGTGTTCCAGGCTCAAAAACGTGAAGTCTACTCACTATTACCATTGGTTTTGGTAAATATGTTTAATCAGTTTTTGCTGCTTAGAAAGCCTGGCTGGAATTTTCCTCCTCTGAACCTGTAAGATTATTTGGTTTGGATCTCGACGACTAACAGTTTCTGCTTGGTAAAAATATTAGCTCAGATTTGTTAAAATGGAGATGCAAGTGACTTTTTCGTGTTTTTGTCATCATTTTTTAAAATATTCTCAATGCACTGTTTCTCGATTTTTCCCGCTATGTCCATTCCTTTTTGTGGAAGCTTAGTTTGCAATTAAGTGGCCTCATTTTTTTCCATATTTTGCCACACATACTGAATATTATAATAATAAAATAATAATACACAGGGCCTCTGATGTAATCTAACATTTAGTATTTCCTAAGGATTTCTTTTCTATTTTCAGCATTTGGATACCGATTTAGAGGGGTGACATCAATGGCAGACATACATAAATTGCATTGCAAACTCGATTTGCTCGACCGCAGTGCATAGGTAAGTTTTTGAATTGTAAACGACAGAACTCTATCACCTCTTGAGATTTTGAACCAAATATCGTTCTCATAACAGTGCCATTGTTTCATCTTTTAAAAGAGATTTTCTTGTCTTATATGCATGATTTCTCATTTCATTAATTTTCATCTTTTTTACACAGTACAAAAAAAAAAAATAAAAATTCAATAGTACAAAAGAAAATAAAAATTCCAATCTCTACCCGTGTTCAAGTTCAACTTTTCAAGTGGAAAGCGCAGTCTTGGTAGTCTATCAAAAGAGGAGTATTGTCTAAGAAAACGACGAAAGCGATATTTTGGATAATCTTTATCCATTGGCATGAAGACGTTTAAAAAGCCCCTCCCTCTCTCTCTCTCTCTCTCTCTCTCTCTCTCTGAAGAAATAAGAAAACACTACGCGATTTCAGACTTCTTTCCACGGCCTTCAAGAGGGTTTATGGTTGAGTGGCTAAGGATTTGTGAGAGCACGTCAGACTAAAAAAGAAAAAGTAAAGAGAAATACTGCGGAGAACTTCTGACGCATTGACAACAATAATTTTTATAAAATGATCGAATTAAAGGTACCGACATTGTACTGGAAATTTTTTCTTAAAATATAGAAGAAGTCGTTTCAGCATGATCACCAAAGATATAGAAATAGAAACGTGCGCGAGCGTATAAAACAAAACAACAAGGATTTGTTATGGATATACAAAACTGACATTGACACATAAGGAAATCCCCACCTTATAAATAATAGCTTAGATGATATCTTCATAGTGGTCCATGCCGTAATAATTCGGCGTTCAGCGTACTAGCTCAAAAACAGTAATGGTCTCTGTTATTTAATTGTTTTTTCTAACTCTCTGTCATTTCCTTTTCCAGTTCTGTATTGTTGAGAAACCACACCATTTAAAATCAATGGGACGTACTGTAACTCAGTGCCATGAACGGCCAAGAGTAACCTTCCAAATTCGAAGAAAATAGTAAAATATAGGAAGATGTACTGTGAATTTCTCTCTCTCTCGTTCTCTGTTTGGCAGATTATAGCTTCTCTTTTAGCCAACAGTTTCCAGAAGCAGATTTTATTTTAGCAGTTATTTCACATTTGCCTTCGTCATAGAATTGACATATACATATATTCAGTTCTGACAATAAATGTCTTTTGATTTTGATATTAGACTTAAAATGTGCCGATCTATAACTCATATCTTCCCGTAGGGGGGTTAGCGCCGTCACTGCAACTCATGCGGTGCACTGTAGGCATTATTTAAGGTTCTTTCCGGCCTCCTCGATGCCCCTAGATGCGACCCCATTCGTTTCCTTATACTGTACCTCCATTCATATTCTCTTTCTTCCATCTTATTTGTTTCATAGTGCAACAGCGAGATTTTCCTCCTGCTACACCGTTCAAATCTTCCTACTCAATTTCCGTCTCAGCGCTGAATGACCTCATAGGTCCCAGCGCTTAGCCTTTGGCCTAGATTCTGTATTCTATTCTAACTCATATCTTATATGGTGTTGATTGTAACATAGCAGTGCATTTTCATTTGTTTGTCCATACCAGCTGAAATGAAACCCAGCTATCTAAACGGGGAAACAAAAAGGTATACTGTAGTAATTAGGTCCTCGTAGATGGTACACCCAATAATGTTTTGTCCGTCGCATTGTAGACTAAAATAAAGTTTTCTTCCAACCATCCTCTAGCCTACAGCTACATTTTTTTCTGCCTGTTACTTTTCAGCAGTTTTTTTCGTCCTGCTTGGCTGTATAGTTTCTTTTAACTTTACGTGTTTCTAGTTATTACCTTTCATAGAAGAACAAGACTTTTTGATGATTCCTATGAAGGCGTAATAATAATAATAATAATAATAATAATAATAATAATAATAATAATAATAATAATAATAATTTGCAGAGACCACAAAACTTTTCAAAGAAGGGATAACGGTTTCTGAAAACAAAAAACTATCACAGAGTTCTTAATCCCCACAAAATCCTTGATAGAGACATCTAGTTGGTAGACTCGATGTCTCAGCTTTAAAAAAAAAGGCATCGTTACCGAACTAAAAGAAAAGTTTTTCTGGTTATTGATATTATTCTCAGTATTATTAGTGTTATTCACACACAGAGACCGTAAGAGGCCATTAATTCAGAGCAAGCTTCCACAAAATATATTGTCCATAGCCAATAGGAAAGAAATAGAAAAGAGAATAAATATACCTACATTGTAGTGATACAAAAATGTAGACTGAAGCAAATAATGCAGACTGACACAATATCTCCCAAGATTTGTCATGTGATCAGGAGGCCCCTACTATGTCTCAGTCGCCTTTCGAGTCGTTGTCATTTAAAGATATTTCCAGTACTTAAATACAATACAATACAATTAAGATTTGGTCTTATTAAATTATTGTGATTAAACCTCTCATTTTTCCTCTAAGGCTTTTGGACCAAAATCTTTTCCGTGTAGAATTACCATTTGCCTACGCCTTTTGTCATTGTTACTGTTTGCTGAGTCTTTTATGAGTTTTGAGACACCATTCCCCATCTTATTTTGATTTACTTCCGAAGGTTAATTGCCTGTAGCTGATAGGCACAGAATGTTCATAGGATGGTGATGCGTATAGAGAGGTATATTTCTCATCTAAAATGTATTTAAGTGGTATCATAAGTTCGTATTTAGATTTTATACTTTTCTAACGAAGTCATTTCAGGTGAAAAGGTTTGTGACTTTGTATCTTGGCCTTTCCATCAGACTTGATATAGCTGTCACCTGGAGAATCCGTGTTTCACAGCCACATCTTGTAAGGAGGCAGTTTTCGGAGTTATTTGTTCTTGCAGGAACCATAATGGTGTCTTCGTATCATCCACCAATCGGAATGCAGTTTGAGAGGAGTTGGTTGGGGATCGGTAGGAAACATTTATTACTTTAGTAGTATGTTCTCAGAACGATTGCTTAATGCTAAAAGTAATTCCTATACGTTGTCTCACTGCCACACTCAGGCCTTCTGAGTGTCTCGGCTAGTTTCTAGCATATAACATTAAAATAGAAAAGCAAAAATAATGTATATACTGAAATAATAATAAGGGAAATAATAAAAATGGAGAAGTGTTTCTGATATTACTCTAGTGAAATTGGTGTAATTAAGACCGCAAAAGCAATAATACAGAATTATTAGAGCTCCTTTGCATGCAAATGAGTTGGCGATTATAAGTAAGAATATTTACTGTGGAATTACCTTTAAACTCAGAGAGAGAGAGAGAGAGAGAGAGAGAGAGAGAGAGAGAATAGTAGTAGTAGTATTCAATAGACTGGCTCGAGCATTGCTATTCCTTTTTTTCTCTCAACTGTGGTATTACTCAAGATATCATTACACCTAGAAGATTCCCAAGATTGTTTGAAGGTTTAGATTTTTAAATTCGAAAATTTCTTTCTGTTTTGTTCGCAAAAAAGAGCATCGTATTTTTCGACGTTTTCGACTTCACCTCGAGGCAACAAGTGTTGCTGATTAGAAGAAAAGTAGTTCTCGTCTTTAATTCTTTGTCGATTTATTAAGGCCCTCAACTTGCTTAGGCCTCTGCCAAAAAAAAAATGAAGAAGGACGTTAAAAATATTACTACCATACTAAGAATATTCATCTCATTTATTAACTCAAAATTTTTTGTAACTATAGTTCATTATGTCAGGAATCATTAATTTGTGTATCTTCTGGTCTCATTAATAGCAAAGTATCAGGTGAAGGTCTCGTGAGATAGTTTGTGACCGGAATGAGAAGTTTAGTTTTGTTAAACTCCAGTATCGAATAAATCATTTTCTCAACGAAAAAGATAAATCTTTGTATGGAATTATATCCTGAGAAAATTGAGGGCAGGAATGAAATCGATGGTGACAGAATTGTAAAATCAGATCAGGATTGCTAACTTACAGATTTACTAGATCGAGAGAGTTTCAAGTTTATAAGTACTGTGCCTTGGGAAATATGTCTATAAGAATGAGAGTTTTAAGTTTATAAGTACTGTGCCTTGGGAAACGCGTATAAGGAGTGTTAAGTTTATAAGCAATGTGCCTTGGGAAACGTGTATAGGAATATGAGAGTTTTAGGTTTATAATAATGTGCCTTGGGAAATGTGTCTATAAGAATGAGATAAAGATTTTTATGATAAGAATACTATGTAACGACTGTATAATGAATATGAATAATTTCGTCTGCAGCTGTGATTAATTTTTTTCACTTGTATTAATGTTGAGTTCTTTTAGCTGAAAGGTAGGACATTTTAGTATCATCATCGTATTGCCTCTGGCCCTCTTTCTCTTTTTCCTCTTATCTTATCTTATTTTACTGTTTCTTCATCTCTCGGTTTTCACAAACGTTCACCATCCATCTTATTCAGGTCTTTCTATTATACCACTTCATCTTCAGGATAAGTTACTTGGGATCACGCCACTCTCCGGAATGTGGCGTGACAGGGTACAAAGCATATCAGGGAGCATGGATGAAAACGTCAATAACCCCGGTTCTTTCCATTATACGCCTGAATATGGACTTCCTCAAAATACTAGAAGTTCGCGGGTGCGTGCCAGATAGAGACGAATAGTGTTGGTTAAGTAAAGGATTCAGAGTGAGGGTAATGAGACTTCTGTGTAGGTATAAGAATTGATATGAGACTTGATATTTTTGGTGGGATAGGTGACTTTAAAGGCGCATCTCTTACATTAAGGGCCCGATGAAATAATGGCGCAGATTCTATGTGAATATATATATATATATATATATATATATATATATATATATATATATATATATATATATGTGTGTGTGTGTGTGTATATATGTGTGTGTGTGTGTGTGTGTGTGTAATAAGGGATAATATCTGTTTTATCATATCTCTTTATGAAAATATCGATGACTCATTAAACTTGAATGGCCAGTCAGACCAGAAAGCAGTTTCATTCTAGGCATTAGCAACTTTCAAAAGTTTAATCAGTACTTGATGCAAACATGCAATCTTTGCATTGCAGACTCAGAGCTTTTCTCTAAAGAAGGGGAAATGCACAGCATAATGGATACAAATAGACGTGGATACAAATAGCCGTGGGGGGGGAGGGTTATTTAGATTTTACTTTCGTGGAGCTTAATGGTTTGACCTTTTACTCGAAAGCGCGTAACGCCTACCCGGGCTGGGAATACAAACTCTGAATAAACATAAATCAATGTGGAATAAATGTATGAGGGAAAAAAGATTCAGTCTTTTCTCAGCATTCATTATTATTAATGTATTTATTCTACCGAGAATATGAAGTTAAAATTAGCAGAGCATGGAGTAAGAGTGTTTTTATCAAATAAAAAGCTGTCTCGCTCATAGGCATTTTTCATCTCAGCAATATTAAGTTTTCGTGATTATTGTTTTATGTATTTTATGGAATTCTTCAATCATTTTGTCGAATTATTTATCTTTAGTGGCCGAGTGTCCGTACTTGACACGGTTCCTAAGCAATGTCGTACCGAAATGCTGACTTTATTGTACATAAAGAGAAATAAATTACATCAGTACAGTAATAGTTACAGTGATATAAGAACTCTTATTGAAATATCGCTGCAGCTGTGAGTTTTCTAAGCCCAGCTCATCTTCACTCTAACTGCAACTCACTGCAGTGTGGTGCCTATTTCATTGCTGAGGTCGATAGAGGCACAGTGGGTGATTTAGGGAATGAACCAAATACGTCCCCAGCCTCCTCATCACCCCCGCATCTGTGATCAGTGTACAGAACTTTCTCATCTGTAGTTCGGATTAAGTTTTGGAGAGAATATTGCTTCCGTATGCAAAGTGAGTATGTAGAATTTGCTGGCAGATCTCCAGATTTCAGTTAAAAGAAGGTTAAAATTCAGTGGTATTAGTTTTTAGCTATAGCCTGTTCACCATCCACCCTCCCCCATCCCATAAAAGATAACGCCTGCATGTGGATGCCTCTGGAAAGGTAAACGCTTCGATCTTATTATTTGCTCGGTTGTTTCTTCTGTTGACTTCTGAATTTGGAAGACCCAGTGCAAAGCTAGACTTCGTCGAACCGTCGTTTCTTCGGCAAAATGAAATTCAATTTTTCTGGGGCGAAAAGTTTGTTTTTCTCTACTGCTTCTGATCTTCCAGCTCATTATGTTTCGGGAAACTTTCTTCATATTCCCGTCTTTTTCTTTGGATTCTGTGATTCTTATTTCGTTTTCCCCCCTCAGTCTGCTGCTTGTTTTTAACATTTCATTTGATTACTCCTCATCAGGTTATGTACGGTTGGTATTTTCTTGCATTTATTTGATCTTCCTTATATCTAGATTCTCAAAGCATTTCATCTCTCGCTCGTAGTTTACTCCACTACAATCCTTTTCAGTTAAATTTAATGTTGGCCATGTAAATTCTAACATCGTACAAATATTATATATATATATATATATATATATATATATATATATATATATATATATATATATAATATATATATATATATATATATATATATATATATATATATATATTATGCATTTACTGCAGCATTCTGAATTTGTTGTATGGAGGGTACTCCTTTAAATTTGCATTGAGTTATATCAAACAAACACTTAACGCAGTAAAAGGGAAATCGCAGTACCTGCTTCCCAGTGTCCCACCTACAGCAAGGGATTATCTACGAACGAGTGACCTTCATGTCTAGTTTATGTGAGCAGAGGCGGGTTACACTGATCAGATAAAAATGGCTCTTTTAAAGCTACGAATCCCCTCTGTTTACCTACTGTATATGGGGAATAGATCTTATCTTAAAGCTGATAGAACTTTCCGAGTTGTAAAAAGTCACAGTTAAATTGATGATGATGATTATTATATATTATTATTATTATTATTATTATTATTATTATTATTATTATTATTATTATTATTGTTGTTGTTTTACAAGATGAGCGTACAGTAATTTACAAAGACTAAAAGGAATTAGTTTTTAAAGAAAGGCGCCATACATTAAAATAAACATGAATGGTAGATAAACAGTCAAATGTTAGGCTCCATCTAAAGAGCAAGTAGGTCTGGCCCAATCAGTTTTCTCCTAGTTTTATTTTCGAGTCTTTCCCCTGCCCTCTCTTAACTCCAGCCTATCCCATCGCTTATGTCCTAAGCCTTTTTTTCACGATGTAGTTCAAAAGTGAATTTGCTTTTGCTTAACGTATAGAAAAAGCATATAAATATTTATAAACAAGAAGCGAGACAAGTGCTGATAGAATTTAGTTGCTAAGCCAAATGCAACAGTTGTTTTCTTAGTTGTAAAAAAAAAGTTCAGTTGTATAAGGGTAATTATATGGTTATATTAGGAAATATAATATAAATTTTAAAACTTATTCAAAGTCAGTGTAATAATGGTGAGTGTATTTCTAATACTGTAATTTCCGTGGGCAATTTTTCAGTCATAATTTTTTTTTAGTGTTGACGATAAATAACCTACAACCAACCATGATAATCGATTTCAGTGCTACCGGCTTTTTTAATGCCAGCCAGGATCAGTTGCAGTGATACCGGTACTGGTTATTTACTGTGAAATTCAGAAAAAACAAACGTTACCTACTAGTTTTTCAGTCAGTCACACATTCGCATGTACATACGAAATAACAGAAATACTGCTTCGAAACCTTCTTATAGGGTGACGAAATATAATGCTTGTTAATCAGCTGAAAAAAATTATTTTTGTTTAATTGCTTCACAATTAAAAACCTTAAAAGGGATGTCTTAAATTGTCTTTACTTGATTTTATAAGGTGTACATTCAAGTAAAGAAGGATCCAGATTCTCGTGTTAACAAAAAAACAACAAGAGTAATTAGCATAATTGTAAGTGCCGGTTTAACACTTGCATAATTAGTGGAGTATCAAGTGCGGATAGGGTACGCGTACATATAACAAGAATAATCAGTGAAACGTCACTCTGTTTATTTTTCCATCTCGCCCGCGAACACGCATACACACACACGCACACAATACACACACACACTCACTTATAAAAAAAAATCGCTCTACCTTACATGACATGTGTCAAAATGCAATCCCACGGGTGAGAAAAGCTCACTGATAAGCGACAAATATTTCCACGAAATGAGATATACGCAGGCAAATATTGTACATCATTTCAAATTTATTTCATATGAGACTACGTCGTTCTTGAGCTGTTGAAAACTGTTAGCATTTATTCATTAACCCCAGACATAAGAATGTGTTAATTACTAATCATAAATAACAATTAATATTATATATGTCAAGTCTTATGTCTTAAGAACAAATAATCAATAATGGTTATTGTGATACCGATGTTATCACTGGAAGAGATTAAACTAACGTATCTTCTATTTCTCATTACTAATTGCCATTGAGTGTCGTGGACTTTTCCACCTTAAAAAAGAATCGGCAAATAAATTCATACATATAATAAATGAAATATTAAGTACTAAGGCAAAAAAAAACTCCGTTATCTTAATAGTCGTGACTTCTCCCGGATATACTCCTTCCTTCCCCTCATTCAAACAAATGAGGCAGTCATTTCATATTGAGGCGCCATTATCGCTGAATAAGGAGAAGGAGGAGGTGAAGTTAAAGGATGGAAAAAGGGAGGAGGAGAAAGGGGGAATGAGGAGGAGGAGGAACTAGTAGTAGCTCACTGATATTAATTAACACCGTTTTCTCATTAACTTTTTCTTCTATTTCCTTCGTGCTGTAGCCTCTTGATACGTTCAGTTCCGAAGATTGCAAATGTCGCTGCCAGCTTTAATAGCGACACCAAACACCATTTGGAATAATAATAATGAAGGGATCCTTGTAGTCCAATTGTTAGAGCTCTTGCTTCACCAGCAAAAAGAACTGTTTTGTTTTTCAACGGAGGATGTACTGTACTGATATGGCATCGCCTCATTTGACCTATACTTTTTAGATTACGTTGCTTGCTAGGTAGTCATTATGATGGATCGTTAGCAAGATCAAGAAATGTATGAAGTTAACAAACTCCTTCCCAAAGATTTACTGAGAACCAGAGAGGCTAAGGCCTGAAGCTACTTCCTCCAAGATGGTAGAAAAGGGCGGAAATGGTAGGAATGAATGTTATGGCTAATTTTACGTAAAAAAAAAAAAAAATAGATAAATTACACCACCATCACCAGCATAAATCGCAATAATAACAGAAATGTTTTCGATTCCATTAAAACGTGCTTCGAGAGTTTCCAACAAATGGATGAAAATTCATTTGCAGGGATATAATTCCCAGGGGAAAATAAATTCAACATTGATCCTAGGATTATAGTAAGAAACAGTAGCTACTAAGGAATAATTGTTGAGACGGAAGTGTAGTTAGGTCTTCGGCATCTCATTAGAAATAGTGGTAGTGCTAAAGTGATATTTGTCAAATGGTCTTTTGATTAATAGTGATCTTCACTAAAGAAAATATTCTTACTGTGGTTATCAATCATAGCAACTAGAAATTTTAGTTTAATTCCCGAAGAATTCGGTCTTATTAACTTGATGAATTTATCACCATTACAATTTTGCCGTATTTAAACCATTTTCAATCTATTTCTGATATTCGTTTCAGCAGCTCGGTACAAATGCGAACATCGTTGCATGTCCAAAACAGCGTCAGTTCCGATTTTACCATTCCTTTGAAGACGTAACATATTGGAATTTACATGTTGCAGAATCCGCTCTTCATGATTGAATGGTTCCAGTAGTGCATTCAGGTGGCAAGATTAGAAACCTGGTGGTAAATAAAAGTAAAATGGCTTTACACATTTGTTTCAAACTAATATAATTAAACACATCGCATAATTTTTAAGCATTTTTAAAAAAATTTCGTAAACAAGGGGTCTTCAAAATAAGTGTAATGATCATTTGATTTAGATAATCAGGGTATCTCAGCAGATTTAATGAGATCCGAAAAAAAACATTATTACAAAGTGAGAAAGTATCGTATGAAGATATCTCTTTTGGATTATATTGTTCACCTGTTTTTGAAAAATGTAAAAATATTTGTTCTTGTGCCATTGATGCTGTTCTTACAAAGTAAGACCATCTACCAAGGGCATTTTTGCCATTGGAGGGGAATGTTCCAGAAGGTGCTATCTTTACTATTATTCAGCAAGTATTTTTGGGATAAGGATTATTAGCCCTGTGCCCCCCTCCCCCCCTTAATTTCAAGCGGTTTTCGTCCCAACGGGGTATGGCATTTCGTGTGGTCAAGTAGTTACTTTCCAGACCTAACTGTACTTAATTCTATCAGACGACTACTGATCTTTTTCAGTATTTCTTCATTGACATTCACTACGACATATTCGTTTCTCGATTTCTTCGCGTTTCATGTGCTTCATCGGTATTTTTCTTTGATTCTCTCCTTATTGTTTTGTTTTATAATTTATTTCATGGAATATTGTTCATCGAAAGTTTTCTTAGCTCGTTAACGGCGCTTCAGCTGGTTACATAACAGGACTTGCACGCCTTTAATGATAGCAATAATAACAAGCACCATATTCGGTCTCCGAGTTCGAGTTGAGATGGCCCAGTTGGTGCGGTGTAGTGACTTCAAGTCGTGGGCTTGGGTGTGTGAAAGGGACAATCAACGAGAGAGAGAGAGAGAGAGAGAGAGAGAGAGAGAGAGAGAGAGAGAGAGAGAGAGAGAGAGAGAGAGAGAGAATGTTCTAAGTTGAAAATATATTAAAATAATGAGTTCAACATGCAATCACGTCTGTATTATGTATATGATGCTTCAACGACGTTTTCCCTTTAATGTTTATTATGTTTTCTTAAACCTTACGTGAAGTTGGAGTTAAAAAGCTAAAAAACCGCCTGAGAGACAACAGATGTAAATGTATTTAATATCCCAAAAATTTCGTAAAATAAGCCACGTTATGAAAGAAATGATACAAAGGCCTGGTCAAGATCAGTTGCCCGTGAACAAATATAAGTGAAGAAACATAACTAGCAAATAGAATCAAAGGAACGTTAATAATTCGGATCCTCTTAGCGTTTGATAAAATGCTCACGGTTTTGTAAAAAAAAAAAAAATAAATAGTATCAGCATATCTTAATATTTCAAAGGGAATATTAGCTTTATATATATATAATATTATATATATATATATATATATATATATATATATATATATATATATATATATATAGATATATATTATATATAAACATGTATATACTGTGTATCCTCAAATGAATCTCGAAAGATTAGGTTAATATCCTCTATGAATTATTAAATGTACAATACTGTTTAATATTATATATATATATATATATATATATATATATATATATATATATATATATATATATATATATATTATATATATTTCTTTTTATACCAATTTATCAAACGCTAAGAGGATATATAAAACTCTTTAAAATTTATAGTTACAATTAATGGTCCATTGATTATATATATATATATATATATATATATATATATATATATATATATATATATATATATATATATATATATATATATTATATATATATATATATATATATATATATATATATATATATATAATCAAATTAGTCTTTTAAAGATTATGCTAATATTCTCTTTGAAATATTAGAGTATACAATACTATTATGGCTGGTAATGAAAAATTTAAAATATGGGAAAATAAAAAAAATAACAAAATAAGTAGTGCAGGTGCTTCCTGTTCAGACTCAAGTTCTTGTCCACCTTCTTCATCTGATTTTACTACTTGCCTTCGGTGTCTCTCTCACTCTCTCACTTTCTTCTTGACTATCCTATCGATCCACATGTACAGTATTCTTATCTCCATAATTGTATGTGTTCATATCTCATCTCATGCAGTTGCAACTGAAATATATTTTTTATTTACGTTAATTAAGCCTTTCACTTTCTCACTCACCTCACTCACTAACGGACCTCATATGCAGTGGTCTTTAGAGCAGGGTAGCTTTACCGAATGTCATTTTTATATGATTACTTGTTATTAATTCACTGTTACGGGTGGTATTTTTGCTAAATGAGTAATTTTATATATATATATATATATATATATATATATATATATATATATATATATATATATGTATATGTATATGTATATGTATGTGTATATGTATATGTATGTGTATATATGTATATAAAGGAAATTATTCACCTAGCAAAAACACCACCCGAAACAGTGAATTAATAACAAATGATAATGATAAAATGATATTCGGTAAAACCGGACTGTTCTACAGAAACATTGCCTATGAGGTCAGTTGGTGAGTGAAGAAATGAAAGGCTTTATGAAGGTGAATAAATAAATATTTGAGTTGCAATTGCATGACAGGGGATGAGAAAACGTGCACTTATTGAGATAAGAGCACGCACAATTGCACGGTATGATCGATAGGATTATCAAAAAGAAGGAGAAGAGAAGGATACAACGAAGGGAGTAATAATGAAAAAGAAGGTGGAAAAGACTTCAGGCAGACCAGGAAACACATGTACTAGTCATTTTGTTATTTTTGCATATTTTACTTTTTTTTTTTTGGAGGGGGGGTTCCTAGTCATTTTCAAAGCATAAATCATAAATTTGTTTGTAAAATTATTTCCAGTTGCTTTGAAAGTTTAAAGAGAGAGTGTATAGTTTTTTTCTAGTGTCGATTCATGAGTAGTATTTGTTGTTGCACTCGACGTTCAATTTCTGCATAATTGCACGATTTTTCCTTATTTTTCCGTATTTTGTTCAGAAATCTAAATTTGATTTTTCATGGAGGTAAAACTTTGTTTTCATGATTTGTTTTCTTTGAATGATAAGGAATGCATCTCATTTTTTTATTCCGACATAGGTTATTGTAATAGAATTTTAGGCTATTTTATTTATAGCAATCTACAGCAATATGACTTAAGTTCTTAAGGTTTAATTTGATTTAATTTTAATTAAAGTAATTTTGTATATCGCCTATGAATGATTACGATCATATACGCACTTCCACTGAATCACTGTTTTTTTTTTTGCTGAAATATTTATGAAATTATTTTATTCAGTCTTTCAAAATTTGATTTCATTACACTCACTGCAACACTGAATAACCCAATGGGTTTCAGTGCCTGGCGATAAACCTAAATTCCACATTCCATTCCATTCCATTTGAGCTTCATACGTGACTGCCACTAATTACTTATCGGTGTTAAGAAGATTTCTACATTCTTTCATATACTTAGCCAGTTAGATTAGAAATGATTATGTAAAGAAAACTGGTTCTGGGATATTTTGTTAGTTTCCTCCATTTCCTCATAAACTGAGGTGATTATTTTAACTCTGGGATTGAAAGCTTAATTTATAGCTATACATACATTATATATATATATATATATATATATATATATATATATATATATATATATATATATATATATATATATATATATATATATATATATAGGTTGAAAGAGGGCATGGGCTAACAGTTTTGCCCATGCCCTCTTTCAACCTGGTTTCAATTCTCTACGTACTACCAACCGCTTGGCACAGGCTGCCGCATAGATTGACAGAGGCACTATGGATTTGTTTAAATAACGTCTCAAGTCTTTTTACACCAGTGGGATCAATCTTGGGTTCGTGCTGAGGTAAGATTGCTAACTAAAATGGACTTGAAAGGTCAGGACCCAAAAGACTTCCTGAGAAAGAAGTTGCTTTTGTTTCAAGTATAAGATAATGTAATGCAAATGAAGTTATTTCTCTTTCTGTAACCTGAAACATTTAAGTTATTTTACAAAACCATGATTATGATTACATGGCATGTAATGATGTGTCACATTAGAAAATGAAATGTCTAGAGGAAAGCCAGTTGGTAATATACTTTTATCATTAATAAATAAACTTATATACATATAAATTGTACATTCTTCCCGGTAAAATGACATTGGTTAAAGTGTTGAAGAGCCTGGAACATAAAATCGGAAGATGTACACCGAACGAACTGTAAACGGGAATTGCCAGTGTAAATTCTTATAAGAAATTATGCATACGATTTATTCAATGAATATGATAACGAACGGATGAACTTTCACGTTATTTGAGGAACAACCCAATATTGAAAAAAAATTTTATTAAACGAGTTTCGAAAATTTTTTTTGTCTTAAGTAGTTGAAAGATCTAGTTATGATTTAACGAAAATGCTGTGCAGAATACAAATGATAGTCATTTCCCCACGAGCTCAGGAATGACCTGGTCCAGTAAGGGTTTTCTAAATTATAACATACTCCGGTAGCTAAAAATGAAGTTCCGTCAATAATCAATTTTTATTTGTAAAAATCCACAAAGAGCATTGTAACAGAAGTGGACATATATAGATGTATGCATGTGTGTCTATTTAACGTCAAGACTAATTTTTCTTTTTCAAGTTGACATCCTCACAATTTTTCCTAATCAAATCAAGCCCTACAGAAACAAAGGAAGTTCCAGGCCCTAATGGCTATGAGGCATCCTGACAAAGAGAAAAATGAAGTACGTTGGAATGATAAAGGAAACTCCGGACAAAGGGAAGGTCAATCTCACTAAGTGGTCAGCCATTCAGTCACCTCCTCATAGTCGGCAGTCCTTAGGTGAGGACGAAGAAAACTTAGGCTGAATGGAGTTGGTCGTGGAGAGATCCTCTTGTATGCGATCTTTTGCTAATGGCGTGCGTTTGTGAAAGTATTCACAGGACATACAAACAGACACGGACAAACGGATGCGCACACACCATTACCCCGTAGACTTAATACATTTTTTGTTTAGGATGCTTGTCTTCCGAGTGAGAAGGTCTGGGTTTGATTTTTGAATTTGCTGGAGTATGGGACGTCCTCCTTAAATAACCTTTTGCTTCTGTTTACTCAAGCATTGAATGATGCACCGGGTAGTCAGCAGATTATGGGGTGTCGCAGTCAAGTCGGGAAGGGCGTGGTATGAGTTGCCTTGTTCCAAAAGACATGTTGAAGCTGTCCTCAGTCTCAGTCGGGACGTAGACCGGATCAGTGAATGGTGTAGTCGGTGGGGTGTGAGGCTGAACTCCAGTAAAAAAAACTGTTGATTAGCAGATCTCGTACAGATTTCCCAACCCATCCTCCCCTTCAGGTGGATGGAACTTTGCTGAATGAGTCTGAAACTTAACCATTCTAGGTGTAACTTTTGGCTAACATATAACTGTTGAGAAACATCTTGTGAAAGTTTTAGCAAATGCACGCGAAAGTTAGGTATTGTTCGTAAGGCCTCATATATTTATAACAGCGATAAAAAAAAATCAGTGCAACCTGTTTTTAGGTCGTTTGTGTTTCTTTCACTAGAATACTGTTCTCCGGTGTGGATGTCTGCTTCTGCCAGAGATTTATCTCGTAGATGAGTGGTTCGTGGTGGTCGGTTTCTGTTTCCTAACAGTAGCAGTTATGACTTGGACCATTGACGGATGGCCTCTTGTCTGTCACTTTTTTAGAAGTTGTATTTCAACAGAAGTCTTTCACATTCACAATTGATCCCTGATCCCCTTTTATCTGCTGAGAGCAACCAAATTCGCTGAGCAGCAGCATCAATATGCGGTAAAAGTGCCTCGCTGTCGAACTTGTCAGTTTCAGAGGTCATTTATTCCTCACAATGTTTGACTGTGCAACAGCCTCCCAGAGGATGTCGTACCATTGGAATTTCAGAAGTTCATGCGAAGACGCATTGCAGCATTACTACCCTAATACTATTCGCCTTGCATGTTAACACATTTTTATCTAGTAATTTATGTTTTCTTTTTTAATAAGCGAGATCTCGTCTTTATTTATTTCCCTGTACCTCCTCTTACTTCTTCCTAATGAACACCCCTGTGGGGTTGTTCCATATGAATAGGTTTTTCTTCTGAATAATAATAATAATAATAATAATAACAATAATAATAAATGAGAACAAAGTGGAAAAGAAATTTTGTGAATAAAAATCCCCATTCGTCATGATTTTGTAAAGATACTCTGTGATAGATAATACTCACTCTTGCTGGTTTACATTATTTTTATTAAATCAGCAAACTGTTACCTTAGACAATACACTCAGGTAAATTAAACCCTTAACGGATATGGTACGATTACGAGTGTTGTGAATGTTCACAGAATATTTGTTTATAAGTAACTGAAAAGATTTGTTGAGAGTAGTGTAACGAAGTTTCATCAGTTATCATAGGAAGAATTTGTCGTAAATGATAAAACGTTTATATAATTACTTTCATCTGGGAACTAATTTACATGATGTTCCTGTCTGCCAAGAAAAATGTATAATTAGTAAATATTTTATATACTTTTATAAAAAGATCTTCTAATTAATATAATTTATTGCGCAGTGTTGGCGTTGTCAGGTAATTAGAAATAATTCATATTTTCTTGGGGGGTTATTATTTGATCTGATAAAAGAGAGTAAATAAAATACTCAGTTGGATAGAACGCTCGTTGTAGTTAAAGGTCGTGCGGATGCCCCTGCAAAATCACTGATGTGTCCAAAGTAATACACTCGGGAAAAAACAATGAAAAATTCATATTAAACCTCTCGGTTGGCGTTAACGTGTGCCCTGTGTTCAGTGAAAGCCATTCCCACACGTCGAGAGCACTTCTGTTTTGTGTTGCAAAAGTGATGTCAAAGTGTCTCATTTCACAAAAGTTTTTGCCTTCAAACTATGAGTCAGAAGCGGCGAAACCTGCAGTGTGAAATATGAGACATAAGCAAATCAGCGGGTTTTCGGTATCAGGCCAAACAGATGCTTATTTTGTGCAGTCCAGTGACTTCATTTCCATCCGCTGCTAAACTTTGAAATTCAGTTTCTATTTTGGTTTTTCGTGGCTCTTATAAACTTTCTTTCCAGTCTGTACTTTTTCGTCGTCTTTTTGGCCCAGCTTTTTCTGTCCTTTTCCTTTTCCATGATATCTACCGGTCTGCAGTACAAACAGTCACTAGGTTTTATGTCCCAGTGTCTTTTGTGGGTAAAAAATACTGCTTGGCTGTTCATTTACATAATTTAAAAACACTTTGATACATAGACTTCTATGAAATTCCATAAATAAGTACTATAATATGATTTACGATTTTTTATAACATTTGATTCGTGTAACACTGCTTATTATCATTTCATGGGAGCATTGAACCCTATTATTTACAATTCAGTTAAAATAATAACTAATCGCTCTTACAGAGCTCTATAAAGAGTAGCAGTAAATATTTTTAATTTACTTGTAATATTTCCGTTGGCATATTAAGGTTAACTGACCGTGTGATAAATACCTAGTTGATAGAGATAAAAACCTCACAGTTTAGTACGTCATCAAAAATATTTTTCACAATAGAAATTTTTCTCATAACGTTAAGTTGATACTGTACTGATGATAATTGCCCTTTTTTGTATTTTAATTACGCCAAGAAAGAAACGTACCACTAGCTGCATGACGACAGATTCATCAACCGAGATTCCAAGAAACACTTTCAGTGGCCAGCATAACATTCGAATAGTAATAGATGAAGAATCTCAGTAACCTCACTTTCGAGCGTGCGTGGGTTCCAAAACCTATCTAGATATTGTGAGGAAATCGTTGTGGGTGTTTAATGATAATGAAAAATACACATGTATACTGTGGCTTGTGCTGGGGATCCGGCAGTTTGGGGAGAAACTGCTTTATTTATATATATATATATATATATATATATATATATATATATATATATATATATATATATATATATATATATATATATATATATATATATATATATATATATATATATATATACAACCCCGAATTCGCAGTCTCACGATTTGCTGACTCACCTATTCTTGGATTTCTCATTGGAACATACATACGCATTATTTGCGGAAAATTCGCCCATTCATGGCATTTTTCACTGAGAAATATTCACTAATTACTGTATTATCATCTCATTTTCATGACTAAATGCACTTTTTGTGATAAAACTATTAAAATACTTAGGTACCCAGGTAGTCCTTGAGTTACAATAATTTGCCTTACGATAATATGATTTTGCAATGGGGTAAGCAATTAATACTGATACGACAATATTTGTAAAATATTTTTAAATTTTGCATGGCTGCAGGCAGCAGCTTACATTCAGGCAGCGAGAGAGACCAAATTACAATAGACCAACTTCTTTTCTCCATCCCTTTATCCCATCTTCTAGTTAAAAAAAGTAAAAGAGAATGATAAAGGTATTGTTAATAACATTATACTGTTGTGTAAATGCGTTCAGCCATAAGCAACTGAAGAAGAAACTGTTGATTTGCTATCACCGAATCAGATAACAACAGCCGTTCTGCTTGTATTTCAACTATCATACGGTAGTAAACCATTATCGTAGTTATAGTACAAATGAAGTTAGTAGAATAGGACTAATATATTTTTACGTTATACCCTTATTCGGTATGGGTAAAAGATTGGCAAGGAAATATACTGCTAAATTTAAGCTGCAAGTTGTAGTTGAAGCTGAGAAAACAATGTTCAAGCTGCTAATGACTATAAATTATCGTGCATCGGCAACAAGGATGAAACTCGACTGTAATTAAAATTGGAGAGAAAGTATTTTAATCAAAACTGCTGGGCATGAAAGAACACATTACTGCTATTTTTACAATGATAACGATAAATATGTAAAGCTTGTATTATGATGAAATCAAGTGAAAATAGCGAACGGAATCTTGATTTTTTTTTTACACAAACCAAACTCCCCCAAAACGGCCAACGTCATTTATTAATGAAAAAAATAGCTAAATTAATTTCACAACGAGATGTATTTAAGTTATATTTCGACTTAAAAGACTTTGTATAACGAAAAATAACCTTGCCCCATATAAATAAAGTATCTAGAGATTCATTTACGCTAACTAGAAGCAAGAAAAGAGCTCTGAACTAAGTTAAATACTCTGAAATAAACTTACTGCTTAATCGATTTCCAAACCAAAACATTGATCGCTATGATCGCAATTTATAATACAAAAGCAATATAAGAATATATACAATATTATTGGATACATTGAATTAAGGCATAACATTTTCTAAAAGATCCATGGAAAAGATACATATTCATTATGTTGATGTTTGTATAATACGATATGTGAATAGAGTACAGTATGTATACTGTACGATATACCATAGTGTAGGCTAAGCTAATTCTTGTTTGTTATTCAATTTCTTTTTGTACTGAATTATCACAAGTCACTGCATAGACCTCCAGAATTAACTGATAATAATTACTATACCGTGTATGTATAGAGTATACTTTATAGTGTAGGCTAGGCTACCATATATGTATACATGGTACTGAATACCCTAGTGTAGGCTAGGCTGTATTCGAGACAGGTTTTTTTCAACAAAAGATGGGTTTTTTGGAACCTAACCGCATCGCCAGTAATACCTGTATAAGCATTTTATGTGTGTGTGTGTGTGTTTGAACTATCAAAATAGGCAGTTCTAAGTGTTTTTAGAGTGGTTCTAAGTATTCATGGATGGTAATGCATCCCGCAAATATGGGGTTTACTGTTATATATATATATATATATATATATATATATATATATATATATATATATATATATATATATATATATTATATATATATATATAAATTTATATATATATACACATAAATTTATATATATATATATACACACAGATGTATATATATGTATGTGTGTATGAATTTTTGTCTCATACACCATGACATTTTTACATTCACAAATATTAAGCCACAAATATCGTTCAATGCCCAGTTCACTATATCTGGGGAATAACAGAGGGCCAAGGGGAATTATGGTTGTTGTTAAGTGCTTCATCACTATTGGGACAGCCGCTGTGTGGTTTAGAAACAGCGATGTACAGTAACTGCTAGCAAGTCACTATGTACACACACACATATATACTGTATATGTGTGTGTGCGTGTGTTAGTATGTGTGCGCGCGCGCGGCAAATTTTGGAATGACTCACTTTGGGCCATAATAATAATAATAATAATAATAATATATAATAATGACAGTAATAATAATTGCACTACTATGCAAAGCGTCGTCACACTGGCTTCCAGTTCCCTCAGAGTAAGCGGTCAACAGATGCGTTGAGCATGAACTTGAAGCCAGTGTGACGACGATATGCACATTAACGCAATTATTATTATTATTATTATTATTATTATTATTATTATTATTATTATTATTATATTTAATCCACAGTATATTCTAGTTTCAGTTTTACCAAGTCTTAAGATATGTCATATTTTAAACTTTTTTTTTTTATGATTAAAAATGTAAAATTTCTGATGACATCAAGCTGATGTCATCAGAATTTGAACACTGATTATCATGGGTTGCTTTAACTTACGCAAGTCCCTCTGCAGCAAACGCTAAGCACACTATGGCCCCAAATCACTAGAATGTACTCTTGCCTTAATATTTTTTTAACATATAATTTTGTTTGTGTGTGTGTGTATGTGTGTGTGTGTGTGCAGGACCATGTGCTAGCCGGTGCGACTGCCCCAAAATCCGAATAGATTGTCCCTTACGAGTGGTAAAGGGAAGCATAGAAGTGACTGATCACAAATAGCTCCTTTCTGGTGATAATGGTTGTAGCTCTCAGCGAAATGAGGGTCATCTTTATCATCTGTATAAAAGCTCCCCCTTATCTGATCACAGTGGCTGAGCGCGACATCCTTGGCCCAAGGATTACCATAATGATGTCCAGTTCTGTTAACGGTAAAGAAGAAACTTCTATACGATTGCAGAGCCAGATCTCTTCGAAGCAATAATAGCTGTGTCCATTTCGCTCTTCTCAGACGATTTTTCGACTTCTTGTCATATTATGTGTTTTTATGCGAAATGATTGTTCAGGATCGATCTTCTTCTACAAATGGTAGCTTCGCATTACATAATTCTTATCTTATTAAAATATTATCCACCATTTTTATGTCTAAATTTTTTTTAAAGGTCATGACATTTAGCACTTATATAGTAGCTCTTCGATATTAAAGCTTGGAAGGACAAGTGTAGAATGAACAATAAAGATATTGAAGTACGCTTAATTATTCCTCTCTCGTGTCTTGCTTGTATTATCATCCATACATTACATGTAGGGAAATCAGTTATAAATATACCATTAGTAAGTACATCTCCACACACAAGTTTATGTATTTTCTTTTCAACAATAACCCATTTTCCTTTACACGGATGGCCCCAGAGAAACCCAACACAAAAGTCATTGTCAGTTTCATTTATTCGCTCAAAATGCTTACCAGCCTACAATTCGAACCCGACCTTCTCGTTTTCAACAATTCACCCCCGATCTACACGCCTTCTGGCACTCCTTGTATGTTAAAGGCCTCCCTTTTAAATATTCTTTCTCGTCATTTTACAACCCTCTCTAGGTATGCCCCTTTTTCCTCTGAACGCATATGAACTCTACACTTTTCACAAACTTACTGTCTTCCCCATGACCGAACCGTATCAGAATACTCTTACCCATCGTTTCACCAATGCTAACCTTTTTACTACTTGTCGGTAAATTGGCTGGTATATGTCGCATCAGGTGGGATTGTTCTCATATCCAATTAAGGAATTTTGAATCTTGTGATATTTTCTTCATCATTTATTTATTTTAAAATATTCAGTTCGGCTTTTAATTATCTGCTAAGAACATTCTGAGAGAAAAAAGGAAGACAACAAAAATATTGATGCTTATATGAAGGTCTTAGCTTTCAAACACAAAGATGATACGGTATCTAGAAATAAGATACATCACTGTTTTTATTTAACTTTTATTTAACTTTGGACAACAGACCGTTTTTTTTTCTGGTGGATTGCAATTTTAATTTCCACTTAATTTTTCCAGTTAGTGAAGGCATTAATGAATGAATATCGGACATGTCATTAATAATTAGAGGGAGAATTTCTTTTTAATTAGCTTTGTTTAAGTGTCATATGTCATTTAGGCGGTAACAGTTAAAAACGAAATGAAATTAAAAAGTTGCAACGGTGCGCTTAGAATTATAAAGAAAAAAAAACTTCAAAATTACCATCGTGTAATTTACTCATCTCGAGAAAGACAAACAGACCTAAAGACAGACTGATACTGACAATATATAAATGCAATAGGCAGGATCTGTCGTCGGACTACAATCGCCATCATATAACATCTACAGATGTCGTGAGTTGCAGAGGCTATGCAATAACCATCAAGTCCTGTGCCAAGTAATATCTCTGCGACGTTGCAAGGGAGACTCTTGTTGCGATTTATATTACGGAAGGAATATTATCAATTTCTTGACAAACAATGTACGATAACTTTCGTTCTTTATAAACATGACGAGGGAGCCGTTTATTTTGGTGTTGTGTAATCACTTTACTTGGTAGTATAATAATTTATATGATATTCATTAAAATTTCAAGGGAAATACCTGTATAGTTAAATAACCCCGGTATCGCTGTGATAACGAAAACCAAGATGCAGTGCGACCTATTCTTCATAATTACGAAAGTTGGCGATGCTAGAGGTGGCAAACCATGTAAAGGGTCAGTGGTAAACAGTCTGATGGAAAATACCCGGTGCAGCTCTTATAAGATTTAACACTCTGACCCCATTTTATTTCAGCTTCCACACATGTAAACATCGATGGCGGTTTGGTTACCAGCGAAATACCAAGCTGACAAACAGGCCAGAATCGCACACCTTGCTAATAGTTACAATGCCTGCCAATAGGTGAAATACTGATGCATTTACCGCGTTCAGTTGTAACTGTTAATTCTAACACAATGACGTAAAGATAATGGATGCAGTTTCTTTTATGAGACATTGCTTTACTCGAGAAAGATAATATGAACGAGAAAATAAAGACAGAAATAGAATGATCAGGCATTTCCTTCATCATATAGAAGGATAATGCTTTTAAAGCTACCATTTAAACACTTGACACGTCCGTGGACATCATGTATGAGCACCGCCAAAGCATTCAGACTTTTCATTGCAAAATAATAGAGATGACTGGTAAAAGACGCAAGAGGTATTGAAACAAGTGGCGAATAACTAAAAGCACCGCAAAATGTAAGAGCGTATTCCACATCTTCACAATTCCTCTTCTCCTCATGTTTAAACTGAGTATCAGGTGCCAAGAAAAAATCGATCAACAAACACTGACTGGCCGCACTGTGTAGAATGTTGAGATCTTTTGAGTGGGCGTCGAAGTGGGAAATAAGAAAAAAAAAAAAAAGCTGGAGAACTTGATATTAATTATTTATTTTGATAATCAACAAGAATTTGCAGATCCTATGGCATTTGAAACCTTCTAATAGATCATAAGCCCTACACAAAGGAAGGCATTGAGTATAAAGATTAGATTTCAGTCATGTCACCCTGTCTATTTTTTAACTCCACTACATAGTTTAACTCGTTAATCTTTGATCTGGCACAATATATTTATGCCCTGGAATATTTAAATCACAAGCTTTTTCAGCAAAGAAGAGTACCTTGAATATTCCGTTTGTGTGAAGAATCTTACTTTATAACACAGCTTTATAGATTTCGTCTCATATCATTGGATAAGGCAAATGTTTTCCATACACGGTCATAAAAAGAAGTTGAAGACATTGGAAGGACACATGTGCATAAAAAATGGAGTACTAGACTAACTAGAAAAAAACAGTAGATATTTTGGAAGTAATCTACTCATTTATTTTTACTAAAATGAACAAACCTCCCAAACGATATTACTAAAGAGAAAAAGGTTATGGATTAGCTGTGTGCCAGGGAAGAGACAGGGGAGACTGCTTATGCTAATGAAGCTCGAATTAAACTTGATTAATGTTGAAATTTCCGAGAAATTCTATTTAATTAGTGGTTAAGACGTCCCCTGATAACATTAGCATAACACAATACAGTAGGTGAAACAACAGCGACATTCAGAGGCAAAGATTTTCCCTTTGCAGATACACTGTATTCAGTGACGCATGATAAGTATGATATATATATATATATATATATATATATATATATATATATATATATATATATATATATATATATATATATGGATAGATAGATAAGAAATAAAGTGAAAGGAAGGTAACTATGAAGTGGTATTTAAAAATTTGTAATAAAATGGAAATGAGAAAAGTAATTGTCGGGTACAGTTCCAAATCTCAGCAGTTGTTTCGGTTCAAATTCTTTGAAGTAACAACACGTTGCAGATATTCAAGACGTAGAGGATGTGTTTCTAATATTTTGCAAATAAAATTTGTTAAGTAGACAAATATATGTGTGCCTCAGAACTTTATGAAATAGCATTTGACGTTCTTCTTGATACGTATACCACTTCTCCGTAGGGAGATATTTCCTTCAGTGGACCTCACTTGGTGCACTTAGGCATTACTAAAGGACGTTTGCAATGCCCTTCGGCCCCTAGCTACACCCACTTGTTAGCCTTTTACTATTTCCATTTCCGCTTCCTTTCTTCAGTCTTGCTGTCCAGCCTCACTGACTATTGCTTCTTCATGCAGCTGTTAAGTTTCCTCCCAGTTCCACGTTTTAATCCTTGTACTTCATCTCATTTTTTTTCTGATTCTCTTGATTTTCACTTGTCTTAAGCCTTAATGGCCAAAAGTGCCTCAGTATTTGAGTTGACAACCTAAATTAAATAAAATCAAAATACATTTTAATTTTGTTTCAGTAACATTTTGTTGTGGTTGGTAGCAAACCAGCGGCAAATGAGAACTCGAACGCGATAGTTTTATCATGTTAGCCAGAGATTCGGTGCAACTAATCATTGTAATTCTGTATGGGTCCCATCCAGCAATCTCTCTAAAGTCGACAGATTTTGGCTAAACACCTCCGTCATGAAATATCCTCTGTGCATGCAAACTAGGATCTGTACTTTGTGAACTCAAAACATGAAATTCAAATTGCTTATGATACTAAAATCACTGTGAGGCTAAGTATCTTGGGGAGATGCTATAGAAATGGCTCATATTTCTAGATAGAAATTCAAGCTTACTTACTATTCTGGTAGTTCATTGTATAATCCTTCGTTGTAATTGCTGAGTATTCAGTGGGAACTCAGATTTCCTAGCAACACTCAGTACATCTGGAATTTTTTGTATCTGAAAATATCTAACTCGTGAGATGGTTTTAGTTTCTCCTTTCTCTAGTAGAGGATAGTGCCGTCAATGTACCTCACGTGGTGCACTTTAGGTATAACTAAAGGGTATTTGCAGTTCCTTTGGTCCCTATTTGCACCCAGTATTTAGTCTTACAACTCCATTCGCCCTTCTTTTCTTCCAACTTCCTGTCCAGTGTATCTATTATTTCTTGGAGAAACTGGCATTTCTCCATGTTTCGCCAGTGGATGCTTGCACTTTATCTCATTTATTTTCCGGATCTCGTTATCTTGCTGTCCAGCAACTTCATCTCCTTTTTTTCAGCTAAAGCCCTGAATCGCAGAAAATCATTAATTTTTTCTCTCTCTCTCTCTCTCTCTCTCTCTCTCTCTGTGTGTGTGTGTGTGTGTTGTGTTACAGTCTTCTTTTGGTGCCGTGACATGCGAATTGCAGGATTCAGTATGACAGGAGTATATTGACTGTTTGATATTCATAGCAAAATATTTATGAACTGAGTTTTCAAGTCAACATGACTATGCTTCAATAACTCCATATTCGTTTTAAATATCGCAGTCACTCTTTTCCCTCAGAATTTGCAAAAATGACCCCTATACCAAGGGCTTGAAGAAAAAATCTAATTAGAAGTTTTTTAATCACTGTTTCGTAAGGGAAGATTTCTTTCAGAATCAGGAAATTCATTAGACGAAGAATAATCAATCATTTCTAAAGTTTAAGGGAAGCTCAAATTCGATCAGATGTATTGATCGTCTCTTCATTTCACTGCAAACCATATTACAGTTTTTAGTATTTGCGTATTTTATGACGTTAAAGAATTACGTACAAAATTAATACTACTATTATGATTCTAATTGGCTTTTATGCCTTGCCAAGAATATGAAAACCAATAACTGTTAATTCATTAACAGTGGTTTGACATCAAGTAAATCTATAGAAGTCAGAATGATTTTTATAATCAGGAATTAATACATAAACCAGCAATGATATCATACCTATCTAGTATTAAAGGTTTACTATAAGAAAGTTTTTTACTATGTATCTGCTTGTGAATGGTGCTTGTTTTATTACCATAGGTATTTTGAACTCTAGTACAGTAGTATGGTGAGGGCACCCCCTGTATTAAATAATTGATCGGTTTTAGTTATCAGCGTTAGAACAAGCAAAAAATCATCGATATAAAACCGAGGCATTATTTGTTAAACAACTTTAGACTAATTAGAAAAATCAACGTATAAATAGCCCTCCACAATAAAGTCTTTGTAACGAGCTGTATTGCATTTTATGCAGGTTTACAATAGCTGGGAGTTTTAATCTCGTGTCCGGTTGTGACTGTAAACTTCTTTTTTATTTATTAATTTATTTATTTATTTATTTATTATTATTTTTTTTGAGGTTTGACGCAAACTGCAATAAGAGAAAGACCGTAATATTACTGGGAGTAGCAGTGTCTTACCCTACTGCTGACATGAAAATCATATTCTATTTACATATATATTTGCGTGTCAGTTTTTAAACAAAAATACGTTTAAAAAACTGAAATTTCAAAATAGAAAAATGGCAGAATTTACGGGGAAGGTGTCTGAGAAATTAGGATAACAAGAAAACTTCCGGTCGAATATAAGACGAAGAACGAACTAAATTTGGCTTGTCTTGCAACTGTGATTCTTAAGCGGCTTGGAGAGACAAATCGATTGGATGAAAAATAACCTTTTTCTGTTGAGACATTCACGAGCATTCTACTGGTGTAACATAAACGGGACCATTGAAAGACCCCATAAGAGTAGTGGATGGCTGCTTCATGAATCAGGTGAGGCGTCATTTCCCTCTAAGGAAGTTAAATTCTGATTCTTAATGTAAATGGAAGCCAAAAGATTGAAGATGATTAGATGAATGGCTGACATAGTTTATGTGCATAAAGAGAATTAAAGCTTAATAAATAAGGGGAAATGTAAAGGATGAACCATACTAGTTTGAAAAGGTTAGGTCATGTGGAAAGAATGGAGAGAGTAAGTTGGTTAAAAAAAAGTTTGTGATTCTGATATGTTAGGAGGGAGGAGGGGAGGAAAACCCAAAAAGACCAGGATAAATATCAGGAAAGGTACTTGAAAGGAAAGGTGTTAATATTCAGTGAGAGCAAGACTATGTGCAGAATAGAGGTGAATGATACAAGGCCCTTGGGGATTTTGAAACTCGATGTTGGTGAAGCAGTTAAGGTTGTGGAGATTTTTTATGATGGGGCTCATCTAGGGTTTAGTAGGTGGAGTATGAATATGGCAGTGAAATTGTTATTTTTTTCTCAGGGCCATCCTGTGTTAAGGAACCATGTGTTATAGGAACCGTGTAATGTTATATATAGTGTATATATATATATATATATATATATATATATTACTGTATATAAATATAGATATAGATATACATATATAATACATGTATAATATATGTGTATATATATATATATATACTGTATATATATATACACATACATACATATATATATATGGTTAAAAAGGTTTGCATTCAATTTGTTTTCCACATCCTTGGATTAGATGAGGGCTGGTCTTCCAAACAATAGCTCCTTCAGTCTTGAGTCCTCTCCATGCACTCACGCAGAATTCTCCTTAATGAAGATCATCTGCTCTTCAACACACAATGCAGCTTAACTTCTTTCTTGCAAAAGCACTCGTACCTGTTTGCCACACTGTTTTACTTTTTTTTTTAATGGTTCACATATTTCTCAGTTCCGTATTTATTGCATTCTTACTTTTCATGAATTATATTATTCACTGCTTATTCTTTTATAATGTTCTATCTAAAACACTTCAAGAAAACTGATATTTCATTCTGCAGTTATAAGAGCCACTCACCAACTTTCAAATTGGTTACATATTTTAACCAATTTTCAAATTGAGTTGCATATTTTAATCCAAAATACCATTATGTAGTAATACTAACTTTCTCAGAATTATCTAAAATTACCATTCTTTTTGCTGTCATCTCAACCCTGCTAATCTAATATCAGTCTTCTCTCTGCGACAGAATAGCTTCTTAACATCTGTCCAGAAGGTCTATACCATTTCACTGCAAAACGGGTTTTTTTTTTATTTTGTCGTATTCTCAGGTATTTTTTCTTGAATGCTATAGCAGTATTGGCATTTGTTGTTCTAAGGCAGATTTTTCCATTTTCCTGTAGTAGTAGTATTCTCAAAGCGAAAGCTTTGGAGGAACATATGAAAGGCATCTTATGCCAAAATGATAATTTTACTGGGATGCTTACAGTAGTCTGTAAAGTTCGATGCTCTGTGCAGGAAAAGTATGGAAAAATGCAATAGGTCTAGACTGATCGGGAGATCTACTATGATTATACACAGTAATTACAGCCACGTGGCATTACATATCACTTTGAAGGCAGATCGTCTCTGCTGGTCTAGGTTTGTTGGGCGTGGAGTTTGAGTCTTAATTCTGGTATAGATGTCATTTTTTGTTCCATTATTTTGTCTCACTGCTCTGTTCCTTCTCCTGAAGGGGAGAATGTGGGATGAGGTAATTATGTATATTGAATGTAGGTCTTTGCACAGCGATGCTTGATGTTCCAGCAATTATAAGTCTCCCATAGTTTTCCTCATGACGAATAACCCCAGTATCTCCAATGAAGTTATTCAAGGGTGGCTTCTTTGCGTGCATTTCTGCAGAATAGTGGTGTATGGCTCCGTTGATTTGGTGGGAGTATAATTTTCTCTTCAGGGTCGTCATCCAGTGACCAACCTACTGTTATTGAGGGGATTGCATACCTCTCTTAACAACGATATTTGTAAACTATGCTGGTCATCAGTTCTTTTACTCCTTTTTGGGGGTGGTACTGGTTTTCATCACAAGGACGGCTACCAGGTTAGGTTAGCTGAAGTCTCGGCGAGACATTCTCATAGGGCATCATCGGATGTTTGCTTCCTGACTGTAGGCTGTACTGTAGTCCATTTTGTGGTATATTGTTATTGTATCTTGGTCCAACTTAAATACTCTGGTTTTTTACAAATTTTTCCAATTTCTTTTATATCACGGCCTCTGTGATGTTGCTGGGGTAACTGTTGTTCGTCAGCATCGCTATAGACTGGTTTTGTGCGGACTCCTGTCAGGTACTGCAGTAGGAGAAGGACCTCATGATGTAGGCTCTATAGATATACCTCTTACTGGGGCTAGGGCCCTTTGCCCTTTTATTAAGGCAACTCCCATTCGGTAACTTTTTGTAGAAAGATGTGGCCTACACAATAAGCTTTTTGTCGAAGAAGACGCCAAGAAAAAGATCGGGAAGTAGTTGCTTTGGCTCTTCGGTTTGTCGATGACGACAAAGCTGTCTTCTGTGTATCTGGTATAGCTTCTGGGCTTCTAGTTATTACTGGGAGTTCTCTCATCTGTGGCAGCCATGTACACAAAAGCAAAGAGGTAACCAAGGGGTGATCCAATTGCCACGCCATTCATAAGTCAAATAAGTTCATCCATTGTACACACCGTATCTCCTGCAGTAGCTTGCCAGTTCTCGGGATGGGTTTCTTCCAGAACTTTAGCGTTCTTCAAGGTTACAATATCCTCGTCAAATTTGATGGGTCTTGAATATCGATTGTTGCTATGGCACTCCTCCCAAAGGGATATATATATACTGTATATAATTATATATATAGATATATATATATATATATATATATATATATATATATATATATATATATATATATATATCATTGGATACTTTAATTTTCTTTCTTTGTACGTAAAAGTAATAACTTTAGGACAGTCCTTCAACGCTTACAGTAAACAAAATCGTCTGTGCACAATTAGAAAACTGAATTTTTTTTAAAACGGCAAACAAGTAGTAATTAAACGCCCCCCGGATAGCCATTATACGTCTTGTCTCAAAACTTCCTGTTATTTTCAGTCATAACGAGTGCTTCGGTTTGTGTGCAACAGAGCACTTTCTTCTTGAAAAAGTTCCTGGAGAAACAAGTTTTTTAAGAATTTTCTCAGTTGACCGAGTAATAAGAAACCAAGGAAAAGACGTTTCGGTAATCAGGATAAATCTGTTTGCAAAGAGGCTCCGACATTCTTTTAAAAAGATTTTACTTTTCGCCGAAGATTTATTGCTACTTTCCAAGGGAAATAGGAGAAGTTTCCCGTGTTTCTTTCTCGATAACTGAAATGGAAAGCCAACGTCAGCGTGACGAAATGAATCTATGCCCTCAAAAGACTCTCTCTCTCTCTCTCTCTCTCTCTCTCTCTCTCTCTCTGACCGTCAGGTTACTTGGTGCGTCTTCATCAGCCATATACTGTAAGGTGTGTCGAGGCAAGACTTACAATTCACCTCAAGCCACTTTTTATGGTGGAAGGAGACGTTGTGGAATTTGATGTATGATCCCCCCCAAAAACTGATATTTCAAGAATGTCATTTACCATTTATCACAGACAATGACTGAAGGAGGGCTATTAAACAAAGGATTGCAGTATTTTTGTTACATCTGACTATTGTTGGGTTATAACTTACTTTATAAGCTATTTATAGTGAAACAGTACAGCGGTTTACATCACTTTCGTTGTGAAATAAAAGGCATCTAGAGCATACGTTTCTAATGGGATAGAATCCTATTTAACCTTTACGGTCAGAGTTGTCAGAAATATTAAAATTTTACTTTTGGCAGTATTATTGACCATGACGTCGTGATTGGTATATTATTGACCATGACGTCGTGATCTTGATGGGGAAAGGGGAATCTCTTGGTTTTGTCAATCCTTCCGTGTTAATTTCGTATATAGAGTTACCTTTGTTAGATAGCATCCCCACTATCTTTTGAAATAAGTCTTTCTCAGAATCAGACGTCATAACAAAAAGAATGTCGTTAAAGAAGCGGGACTATGCAGCACTGCCGAGGAGTATAATAAAATTAACCTCGTAGTGGGATAGCGCCGTCAGCGCACTTCATGCGGTGCACTGTTGGCATTACTTAAGGTTCTTTGCAGCGTCCCTTCGGCCCCTAACTGCAACCCCTTTCATTCCTTTTTATTGTACCTTCGTTTATATTTTCTCTTCTTTGTTACTTTCCACCCTCTCCTAACAATTGATTCAAAGTGCAGCTGCGAGGTTTTCCTCCTGTTACACCTTTCAGACCTTTTTACTGTCAATTTCCGTTTCAGTACTGAATAACATCATAGGTCCCAGCGCTTGGCCTTTGGCCTAAATTCTGTATTCTCTTTTATTCTATAATAAAATTAGGTCCTTCAAGGGTCCGACTCCTTAAGGTCCAGTGCAAAGGCGTTGTCCGTTTGACGCAAGGTCATTAGCCAGTACCTTTGTAAAGCTACCGTCGTGACTATTATGCTTCTTAATGCAATTTTAAAGTTATTTGTCTAGTTGTACGATCAACTGCGGTATTAGATACTCCAAAATGGTTGGACTAATACGTAGTTCTAGATTGAAGTTGGAGGTCTTTTCACCGGAGCACTTAAGTTTTCATGGAAATGGAGCCGACAGACGGTTAATAGGTATGAGTTTGTTATTTTAACAAACTTTCCAGACAAAAAAAAAAAATTCGATATATTGTTTCATTATTTATTTGCCTATAGATAAAAATTTTTAATATTAACACCTGCATTGCTAACCTTTATAGTAAGAGCAGTAATACCTGAAGCATTACGTTTGTTGGTCTAAAACTCAATCTGTATTAATCAAACAGTAAACTTGCATATGTATAAAAAGCATCAGTATCGATAGTTTTCCCTTGCATCTTTGACCATATATAGTAAAAAACTACACTCGAATTGTTATCTGAATCAAACGTTCTAGGAAGTCCTCGAGGTTTTCTGGGGTCATATGGGCCAAGTTGTTAACATAAGTTCTGATCACAGTCAACAAGTGTTTATGATTCCATTTGTGGTCACTTGGGGTAAGAGGCTCTTGTCCTCGATGCGCTCTGCCCTGTGAAAGTAAAATGACGGATATGTTCAAGGGGTGTTCGTTCGAAATCTGTCTCCTCATATTATGCTAAAGACCATTTCTGTTTTTCTGTTCAAGTTTCTAATGTTAATGTGACCAAGGGTAATCTGTCTTAGTGTAGCTGAAATTAATAGCAGTGCTTGTCTTGTCTATTTAAATACAACTTTCCATTTTAAGCTCTCTCTCTCTCTCTCTCTCTCTCTCTCTCTCTCATCGTCTGCATGTATGTTTTAATATTTAATTATCTTGACATATGCACTCATATATTTATATGAGGGGAAAAATATGTCGACGCGAATTATGCATGTGTGGCCCATTTATTTAAATTTCCAGCATTTTATTAGTCTCATTATGTTTTAGCGAACCTTTTTATTTATTCTGGATTAAATTTTTGCTCAAAAGTTGGCACATAAATTTCCACAAGTTTCACTGAGGCTAAATTGCAAAGCCAACTGACCTTAAGGCATAAAACGTATCACGTGACTTTCATTTTAAACCTTTGGTTTTAAAAACATTAAAATTTGTTATTTGAATTATTTATATATATATATATATATATATATATATATATATATATATATATATATATATATATATATATATATATATATATGTATGTGTGTATGTATGTATGTAAATAAATAATGATTATTGAATTTAGTTCGTGGAAGAACAAAATTATTTATTAATTCCCTCATTTCTGTTTATATAAATATCTATACTAGAAGCAGTCACAACTTGAATGCGTGTAGTTCTGATCTTGATAAAGTAAAGTGGAACCATAATTACAGTAACTGGTACAGAGTACACACTTCACTTGTTAGGGTAATATAATAATTCTTGAATGGATTTGAGTTATCTAATAGCCATTATTATAACACAAATGATCTCAACCTCCACCAATAAAATTTAATCGTCGCAGAATACAAAACTCATTACAGTAAGCTTACATTTTTCATCAGTATGTGAATTTTTTAAAATTTAGATTCGTAAATTGCTGATAAAACCTTTAAAGACTCCCGATAAATCATTTGTAATGTGAAAAAGAACCCGTTGCAGAAGCGTATGTAAAATTGGAATATACTGTATTTTCTTGTAAAAAAAAAAAGGGTTGGAGGAACGACAGTCTTTAAAGCCTTACAAGATTTATGGCTGGTTTCCAAGGCAAGTGGAAGAATTTGCTTCTTTTGAAAATTGAAATGGAAAGCTTACGTCAGAAGGACAAAGTGATTACCGTAATGCATCTTTGCTCCCAAAGAGGCTACATCCAGCATATCTCACTCTCGCTCTCTCACTCTCGAACTGTCAGTTTTTGGCGCATCTTCATCAGCCAAATACGACGCTTCGAGACAAGACTTCTCACTTCATTTAGAACCACTATTATATAAGATGGAAATACATAGCAATTCCTTTCTCTCTGCCATAGCAAAATTTTTTCACTCACTTATCACAGGCACGTCTTTGAGTACTTTCTTTGTTTTTATTTACGTATGCATATGAGTGTGTGTGTGTGTATATATATATAGCATATATATATAGTATATATATATATATATATATATATATATATATATATATATATATATATATATATATATATGCACACGTATTCAAATTATGTTTTTTGCCTAACTGAGGGACTCAGTAGACAAATATAATTGTTTTCCCACATTCATCCTTGACAACTGAATCTTTGATAAACCAGCAGTGCATAAACTTCCAAAACATTACCCAACTTGTACACGTACACTGCAGAAGGCTCATCAGCAGCATATTGAGTCCTGCATAATATTAACTTGGTCATCCTGCACACTCATGCTTCTTGGGAAGTATTCCCTTAGAACTTCCTCTCCAGCAGTTCATTCGTGTCATTCTAGGTCTGTTCCTCCATCTGTTTTGCACGTCTGAGTTATACACTCTTTTGACCATCCTATCGTCTTTGTCTCTAAACGGGACCACACCCTCTCAAAAGACACGTATGTATGTTTCATTTTACATGTGATAACCTTTTTATCGCTCATATCTCTGTCTTAACTGTCCTTAATTCTCACCGTTTTAATTCTTCTTATAATGCAAATACTATGCAGACAGTTCATCTCAGCAGCAGTTTCATAAGGAGAGATGGCTCGACGATCCCTTCATACACACTACGTTGACGTCTGTTAAAACTTCTATTCTCTTCCAGTCTTTTCCACACATCCCGCTCGCTACCTTTCGTGTTTCGCCTGTTCTGAGACTTGACTTGATTCAGTCTTCTCTCATCCGGCCATCATTGGTTATGTTTATCCAAGTACTTTAGCTTGTGTTTAGACTAGCCATTTTTCTCTGCAAACACTCAAACACCCAAACATTTATTAGTGTCTGCAAGTTTCACTATCCCAAGCCCGTACTGTATCATTGGTCAACTTCGTCCATTAACATTCCATTTAGGTTCTTAAAAACACAAGAGAAATAGTGTGAAGTTACTACATTTACTCATATTTTTTAACGGAGGTGTTCTTAGCTTTAGTCAAAATAAGACCGAGAGATTGCAAAAGGAGTTACATTCTCATACGAATTACCAGATGGAAAAAGTATAAATAAGAATTTTATTTTCCTCGTACTTTTCGGTCATCAGTTTTATTCACTATGCTTTGTAGACACAATAAAACGGTCTTGTAATATGTTATTTTGTAATTTGCGCTCTTTGTATAATTGCAGCAACAGTTATCATCTGTAATTACTTGGTGTAGGCGACCAAATAACGTCAGGTACGAATTGCAGTAAGTATGTACTTCGCAACACAAAACAAACTGAAAGATTTCATACATTAAGTTTACGCTTATTGTGGCCTTGGGTGATAAAACTGGATCGGAGCCGATAATATCTACCGCGAACAATACTGGAAGTCCTTGAGACGTTCCCCGGTCTCATCGGCCACCTTGCCAACACGGAGTCTGATCCTCATCAGCAAGTGTTAATGAATCAAGTTGTGGCCAATTGGGATAAGTGGCTCTTCCGTTATTCCCTGTTTAGATATAAGAGAAAGGGATAATTATTTTAGGTTATAGTTGTTCACAAGCGATACTCTACAACTGCTAGATAGGATTGAAGAATGCTCGCTATGTATGTTATCGTAATCTTAATTTTAAGGGATCTTTAAAAAAAACGTTTATGATTAAAATAACCTTTTCAGTTAAAGGTTAATCTTTTCGAATATATTAAAAATTGACAGGTTTACTGTTTATGTATACATGCGTACACACATTAACATATTTATATATATATACAGTATATATATATAGTATGACACCTCCTGCTCCTACTTTTTAAAATTTGGTTCTGATATATATATATATATATATATATATATATATATAATTTTTGTTCTGGAGGTATTAAACTAAGTACCTTCAAATATCTTTATAGGAGACTGAAATTCTGTATAACTTTAATACAAATGATTTACATATTTTCATGCATTATTTTCAAGAGTTATTATACCTTTTTTCTTTGTGTATTGATTGTTATTTTCAAATTTGTTTTCAGAACTTTGAGCATGTGCTAGTAGCTTTCTTAAAGAAATTCATCCATTATAACAACGGGCAGCAACTCTGACTTCACCTACACTATCGACATCATTGTCGTCAGCAATGAACCGAAACGTTCCCGCAGAATCCCTAACCAATTTCTTCCTGAGGTGAGTTGGCAGCTCCTGTTTCTTTGCTCTCCTCCCAAATTACCCCCAGAAAATCTGACAAGAAACTCAATCAAATTTGTGAAGGAAGTCTCACGTGACGAGCGTCAGTTCGGAGTCGAGTTTATTTATTGGGAACATCAGGAATTTTTTTTCTTTCTAATTTTTTCACGTATATTTATGGTTTTTTTTTAAACTGTTCTTTTTGTAAATATGCATTCGCGGTAGAACAAGGTTTGAGTGATAGAAATTTTTGTAGCAGTAATAATGGTGATTAAAGTTTCTGTTTTTTCTTTACTCGAATATTCTTTTGAGTTACAACAAGTTATGGTAGGTGTGAGGGAGGTTTTATATGTACCTGCAAGAAATGGTGAAGTTGGTTTCTGTTTTTACCAGGATTCGGGCAAAATGTGAAAGTGGACGAATGTAAACGTACCATGACTCGAGGAACCTTGGCGAGTACACCCTTCAGAGAAGAGTGCGTTGAGGACCTTGGTAAACATGACGTTGAAATAACATATATAACATACATTTCCTTTTTTTATATATATATGGAAGACCGGAAACAAAATTAAATATTCAAAGAGAGAAAAAAAAAGCATTGATGAAACTTTGACCTGCCTTGTTAAATGATGGGAGGATTGCTATGAAAGAGAAAAATATATCTGAGGGTAAAGAACCCAAACCACGAGAAAACATAAGAAACAGTTGATAGAAAACAGATCACCCACGGAAAACTGATGAATAGATAAATGACAACAATTCGACTGACCATATTCAATCTATCATGTAATTAGGGGAGAGATTGTTTTGAGGGTGCTTTTATAAAAGGCAGAGAAAGAAAAAGCGGATAGATAAAACGACAAAGCGCCAGGAGGATGATAACTGGATTGAGGATCATGAAACTTTGTGGTAAAGGCTAGTGTTCTGAAGAGACAAGAGGGGAAATTCCCTTCAGTTTAAAGACAATTATTATTACATGGATGAATATCCACTTAAGCATAATAAAAAAAACAAGACACGGTAATAACAACAACCATAATTGAGTGGCTCATGCTATAACTAACTACTGTTGCACAAGTTGAAAACCCCAGGATGAATAAAAAAAAGTGTTCATTTCCCCCAAAAAACTCATTGTGCTTTTGCTGACTTAAGCAATGCAATAGTACATGTTGGTTAGTCGACTGTGGTAAGCCTCAGCCAGGGTGAAGTGTATGGCGACATTACTGTCCTCCCCGCTCCCCCTCAAAAAGAGAAACTTGCACAGAAACGCATGATTAGCAATATAGGCGCCTTGCCTATAAAAAGGGAAAAACGGTAATGTATGTATGTATATGTATATATATAGTATATATATATATATATATATATATATATATATATATATATATATATATATATATATATATATATATATATACATGCCATTTCGACCCATTTTCGAATTCATAACTGTAACATAATTTATTTTCCCTCCATTACGGCGCTGAATGGCCTTCTTGGCCCCAGTGCCTGGGCTTTTGCCCTAAATATCATACATCCATCCATCCATCCTTTATAGGCAAGGCGCCTATAATGCTAATCATGCGTTTCTGTGCAAGTTTCTCTTTTTTAGGGGGAGCGGGGAGGACAGTAAATGTATAATATTGTATACATATATATAAATACATATACATACATACATACACATACACACACACATATATACATACACATATATATATATATATATATATATATATATATATATATATAGCTGTACATGTAAAAGTTTCTATCAGGTTAAGGACATAAGTAAGCTAGCTCGAATAAGTATTAAATGTGGACAAACATTAATGGATAAAAGCGATGCATTGTACATACATTGCAAAACAGCTAAACATTGCAAAACAGCTAATCTTTTAAGTGGATAAGATATTGTTGAAAGAGCTCAAACACTTTGCTAACACCTAATTTTACTTGCATTAGCAGACGAACTTCCTGATTGCGAGAGAATGCAAATTTATCAATATTTGATAAAGTAATAAACAGAAGGATAACATTTCCAGTGAATTATAAAGTTGCTGAAGAGAATTATTCAACACATTGCATCATTTATATTTTGCATCTCAAATATATTAATAACTTTGAGCACTTTCCCTCTTACGTATATTCTTGTTTCACACTGAATGGATCTCTGATAATACCTTTTAGTAGCTAATGCACATCAGTAGATAATCCGGGAAGGGTTTCAGTGTCACACCAAGAACATGATTCATATAATTAGGGAACATGCACAGAAGCAGAAGATCCATTTGCATTTACATGCGTCATTGAAATGAATAAATGCCTTTTATTTTGATCACCGGTTGCACGGCTTGTTAATTTAAGGTTAGTTGGCAGATTCGAGTAATTAAAATCATGCAACGCTTGATTCTCTCTCTCTCTCTCTCTCTCTCTCTCTCTCTCTCTCTCAGTTCCTCATTGGAAGAGTCGGTATCGTCGTCGGCTAGCACTCTGCTGGGCCCGCGTTCGATTCTCCGACCGGCCAGTGAAGAATGAGAGGAATTTATTTCTGGTGATAGAAATTCATTTCTCGCTATAATGTGGTTCGGATTCCACAATTAGCTGTAGGTCCCGTTGCTAGGTAACCAATTGGTTCTTAGCCACGTAAATAAGTCTAATCCTTCAGGCCAGCCCTAGAGAGCTGTTAATCAGCTCCAGTGGTCTGGTTAAACTAAGATATACTTAACTTTTTTTCCTCTCTCTCTCTCTCTCTCTCTCTCTCTCTCTCTCTCTCTCTCTCTCTCTCTCTCTCTCTCTCTCAGATATGCTGTCTTCTTGTTATCATTAATTTAATTTGCGATGTTAAAAAAATTATTTTGTTACACCATTGCCTTCTAATTTGTGTCGTCTTCATTTTAATATATCTTCTGTCAAAATTGGAAAGCGCATTGCTCTATTAGAAATTCCATTTATCTAAGTTTGTTGGAAAGCTAGTGAATATTTACCCTTGGGTGGGTTTATATCTGTCAATAAAGTATTGTTTTTTCTAAATTCCCCTCTTTACTCTATGTTCTTCTTGAGGGAAATTACTCCTACTGTACTACTGTTGATATGGCGATTAGTAATCAGAATTGAAAACAAATGACTTTTACATGGGTACATCTTTTTTCCTATTATCGGTCTGTCGGCCCCGTTTTACATATTGGCCCTCAAACCCTTACAGATGCTGCGTGGAAGTCGCCAACTCTCGGATAACCCTATTTTGATCAACCCTTTAACCCAATCCCCTTAAAGGATGCTGAGTCCCGTGCTGTGTTTTGTAGTTTTTGGATTATTTGAATCGGTTCTTTGAAAAAAAAAAAAAAATCAAAAGTCTGTTAAGACAAACGGCGTACAGTAGCAAATTGTGCTTTCGACAGCCATGTCAGTCTTGATATTTAAGTAGCTGAATGGTTATTCACGTTTTCCACTTATCCAAAATCTAGTTACCAAGTTTGAAGGATGATTAAACAAGGCCATATTAACTACAGTCTCAGGAGAAAACTTTTCATCCAGCCTTAAATTGGTTGGACCTTTATTTTCAGGCTTTCCATTTCGTCTATGGCCCAACCAGTCAGACATATGTGCTCTTTTTTAGTGTCTGGGTATATGGTTTCGTGGGCATTTCTTCTGCTTAATTGGTATGCTTACTCTTAATACAGTCTTTTACAGATGTTTATTCGTCTGATGACTTAAAAATCATCGTCTGCCCAGTCTTATGCCTTTCAGGTTATTATATTTTGGGGTGGGTAGGGGGTCCACTCTGCTTAAAAACATTTTTTAACTTTGCTATGAAAATGTTTTTCCTGCGTCTGAGGAATTTCTTTTTTTCAGTGACCACCACGATGAAACTGAATAAAAGGTAAATGGTTTTCGTTAGTGATGAGAATTCTCCAAGAGTATTTTTCTTCTCTTATGCAAAATCGCTTTCCTTTACTGATTTCTACAGGTATTTTAACAATTTTGTTCATAGGTCTCGGTGCCTGTTGTGTTCCGTCCCTCTGCATGCACGGCCGGCTTACAGCACGAATCAGACATTGAAATTCCCTTCTTCAGTATAACATTCCCATAAAGACGTGATTATGGGCCTTGAAATCAGGGGACGAATAAGTTTTCGTTACGTTTCTCTTACATATTGGAGTCTCTTTACTTTATAGTTTCTGTTAGGTACGAAAAATGCACATGCTAAAATTAAAAAGTCGTTAATCTAGCACGTTGTCATGGGTAAGCACACGTCTCTTGTCTCACAGTAAATACTTTAGCACATGTACAGTTCAGATAGGAATGGTATGACAGATAGTAACTGCATGAATAAAGTAATCGTTTTTGTCATTCTTCGATGTTTTTCTTTTTCGTCTTGGTTTTTCTGTGGTGCTGTACAACTTATGCATCTTATATGGTTCACTACATTCAAGGCGAGTAAAACACCAATGCCTCTTGATGAGTGGTAACGTAGAGCACAAGCGGCATTTTGTAATAAAACATAATACATCTGTGACTTCAACAGTTAGTACTGTTTATGGTAATGTAGCTGTTGCGGCTAATAATATTCATATTACAAATATAGTAGTAACGCCAGTAATATTTATAGTGAGAATTGCTAATCCGTTCTATCTATAATTACGGAGTTTGGCAACCTTCCAATTCACTTTTTACCTGTTACAGTCTTGCGGATGACAGAACAGAGCCTGTTGCCAGAGAGAAAACTTATGTAGCAGTATGGAAAAGCGAAAAAAATGAAATACAGTAGTACAGAAAATGTTTGGATATACCGTTTTCGATATATGAGATATTTAATATATATATATATATATATATATATATATATGCTTATACATATACATGTATGTATATGTGCATATACATATATATATTATATATATACATATACATACATACATATATATATTTATATATAGTTTTATGAATAGAATAATATATAATTATTATATGGCTTACCTTGGCGTCCTTTGTGATTCCTTTTTCCTATCAAGAAGGAAAAAATGAATGAATTAGTTTTTCCCCCTTTTCAGTCTCCTATCACATTATTTTCTTCCTACATAAAGCTGTTGTTTTCGATATGAAGAGTTGAGAGATTATTGGATTCTATTGTTAGTAATTTCCTTAGTAATTCACCGAGCAGAGATCGCATCCAAGCGCTTGGAGTTTCCGTTAGTGAACGTTATTGACAGTCTTTTTAATGAAACAAAACAAGCCACTCTTTTTTCACAATACCTGCCCGAAATTATTAATCACTAAACGCACACAATTGCGAGCACGATTTCGGCCCTCTTTAACAAGAACGAACCACACGGCGATGAACTCGAACGCAGAGTGCAGAGGTCAATTAACAACATCTATCGCTCATGTAAAATCCTCCTGAACTCACCCCAAGTAAAAAGCAGAATTGAAATAAAAGAAAAGAAGGCGAACCGACGAAGACTTGGCACATTCGGAAGGCTGTCAGTTCCCAGCGACTTTAAAACGAGGATAAACCACACCACTATGCGGCGCTCACCCGCCAGTAACCAGCCTCGCACTGAGGGGTTCTAGCAGTTCCTATTGCTCTCTCTCTCTCTCTCTCCTTCTCTCTCTCTCTCTCTCTCTCTCTCTCTCTCGTCGCCCGGGTTCATATCGGTGAGGGAGGGGGCGGGGAAGATGGGTCCTTGATTTTCACGCATCTGCCCTTTAACACCTACTGGGGATGGAGTGCAGTGGAATCGAAAGAGACCAACAGTTTGCCATGTCATTTGGAAACGTCTGTTCATTTGTTTCAGTGAAAATATTTACAAATACACATAAATGAATAAATACCCTCGGTAGCTTTTCGGGGATTTTCAGACCCCTTCCTATTAACTACCCTTTGTTTAGCACACTGGAGTGTTTATATGACACTATTTTTGGCAGTACGGTTATCAAGGGTCACAAATGTAGTTGCCTTACGCTGATTGGTGACCATATAACCAACATTCACAAAGCTTGGGATACGCCTTAGGGTTTCGTCAATAGCCTTCTAAAATTACGTGTTTGAATCTGTGAATTAAATATAACCCATTGTAACCTTTTCTTTGCTGATGTATTTTCTATCTAAATATTTTTTTCATGTTTCGTTATTCAAAGCGCAGTCTATTGATTTTCTACAGTTACGTATATTAGAATTTATTGTGTTTTGTTAGGACATGCATTTTTCTGCCTTTCGTTTATCCACTTTTCGTTTTACTTACGTGGACTCTTGTTATGCAGATGCATGTCATTTCTGCTCTTGTAATTAGAAAGCACGTAAGCAAATGTATGTTATATCTGCTTTTATAACATGATGTGTGAGTGCAAATGCATGTCATGTCGGCTTTTATAATACAATATAGTATGTAAATGCAAGCATGTCATTTATGCTCTTATAATTAGAAAGTATATATGCAGATGCATGTCATATCTGCTTTTATAATACAGTACATGTATGCAAATGCATTCGTATCTGTTCTGCTCTTATAATTAGAATGTATTTATGCAAATCATGCATGTTATTTATGCCCATAATTGGAATGTATGTATGCAAATGCATGCAGGTCATTCTTGGTTTTATAATACGATGTATGTATGGAGATACATTCGTGTCATTTCTGCTCTTATAATTAGAATGTATGTATGCAAATGCATGTCATTTTGGTATATAATTAGAGCAAAATGATATACTGTGCATGATGATATATATAATATATATATATATATATATATATATATATATATATATATATATATATATATATATATATATATATATATATATATATATATATATATATAACCTACAGGCTTGTAAAAGAAAACCATGATGTTTTGAAAGACGAAGTTAAAAATGGCTGCGAAATCGATATCGAATGTTACTTAACTTCAACATTACCTATTTTCACAATCTTTTATTTCCGTCATTTTTATATTTGCTTCGTAAATGCACATAAGTTGAACTTAGTCACAAACGTTTCGTACGAAACATGAGGGTCTAGTAGAACTTTGCTGTGTATGTAAAATTAGAGGTCAGTGAAGACACAGAATATTTGTGAACAGGCATCAAATAGAAGTCCTCTACGATATTGACTGGGTGAATGGATGAGTACATTTTCAGAAAAAAAAAAAGTCGTTAAAAGATTTTTATTCCGTAAGGCAACTGCAATCGCGTGATGTCCGTAATCATCTTATGGCTTTTTATGGATTCCATAATAGCAGGCATGACGTGCCTCGTATTTTGAGAAATGTATTCATGCAGTTTTCTCTTATAAATTCAGATGGGGTTTTTGCTGATAAGAAACGTTTTTAATTTTTGGTTGACTTGTCAGTAAGATGTTAATTTTTATTTTTTTCATATTTCTGTTTAAAAAGATGCCTTTTTAAAAAAGGTGATAATTTGTTTAAATTATTCTTAAAATTATTCTTTCAACTTATTTCCATCCTCCTCTTTTGAGCTGACATGTAAGGTATATATCGTGTTCTAATTTATTTTCATTTACTTAATTACATGTAAAGGAAGTATGCTATTGCTAACTTCTCTTGTTTAGATTAAGCCACATCATCACCATGTCAGCACAGCTCTTATTCCCTCATTATTATTCTCTTTAGTACCAATGTCAGTTTTTTTTTTATACACAAGCCAATCAGAAACCCTCTTGTAAGTATGGAGGTCTGAAGGTTGGGTGAGAAGAAACCAAAGGGAATACATTCACAGCTAAACAAGTTGGAAAGTGAGTTGGCAGGAGACCAAAAGGAATAAATGCAAAGTTGAAGAAGTTAGCAGATTGGCAGGAAGAGACCAAATGGAATGTATGCACGGCTACAGAGAAGGTGGATGGGCACATGAAATGTGACCAAAGCAAATGGGAAAAAGATAAAAAGAATAGACAGGTAGTTTGGGAAAACAGTAAAAGGAATTTATGTAAGGTTAAAGGGGTTGGATGCATAAGTGGAAAGAGACCAAAAGGAAAGGAAATAAAGGAGTAGGACAGTTAATGAGAAAGAAAATATATGGATTGAAAATGACTTTAAGGGTGTTGCTCTGTAAGGTGTGAAGCAAAAAGGAATAAATACATAATTAAAGAAGTTGGACTGGTGGAGGGAAGTCATCAAAAAGAATAAATGTAAAGCTATTCAGGTAGGTGGGCTACACCACAGCAATAATATATAAATTTAAATATGAATATGTAGGCAGAAACAGCCCAAAGTGATTGAAAATAGTTAAACAAGTTGGAGAGATGGGTGGGAAGAAAGGATGTAGAATGAAAGCAGTTAAAGTTGTACCATGAGATGGGAAGAAACTAAAGGGAGTAACTACAAAACGAATTGAGTTGAACAACCAGGTGGCAGGAAACCAGAATGAATGAATGCAAAGTGAAACAAGTTGTGACAGTTATCAGGGAAGAGGAGACAGGGATTGAAGCAGAGTTGAATAAGCTTAACAGGTGGTCAGGAAGAGACCAGAGAAGAATGAATTCAAGAGTTCCAGATGTTGCACAGGTAGGTGGGAAGAGACAAAAGGGAATGGATGCTAAATTAAATAAGTTGGACTGATAGTTGGAGGGGAACAAAATGAATGTGAATATATGAAAATTTAAGACTTTTCATGGATTAGTGGGAAGAGATCAAATGAAAATTTAAGACTTTGCATGGATTAGTGGGAAGAGATCAAATGGAGTGACTGCAAATTTGAAGAAGGTTGGCAGCGAGGTTTTAAGAGCCAAGGGTTTTAAAGCAAAGTTAAAGATAGTGGACAGCTAGGTAGGAAGAGACTATAGGGAATGCGTGCAAAATTAATGAAGTTGGACACCTGGGTGCTAGATGGCAAAAAGAATTTGGGAATTAAGTGGAGAGAATGAATGAGAAAGAAAATGTAAAATGCAAAGCAGCAGGGAGCCGCATGAACGTTATGAAAAAAAAAAACACCTTTAGTACTGGCAAAAGTGTGGCATGCCAGTCACTTTGAAAGCGGTTCCCTTCCCGATAGGGCGAGCTTTTCGCTTTTTTATCCCCCCCAGACGAATGTGTAACACAAAAAAGAAATGCAATGAGAAATGGAAAAATTACTCCAACAACCTTAAAGGCGTTTGGTGGTATTGTGTAACGCATGACAGAACAATGTTGCTATAGAGTATCACGCGTGATTGAGTAATAGTTTTTAACTTAAGAATGTGTGTGTGTGTATGTAGATTGTGTAAAGTTATTCATGTTGCAGATGAAGACAAGAGTAACAATGTTTTCAGCACCTGTTATCTTCGTGGCATTACCTTCTGTAGTATCAGATTTAATAAAGGCCCTTTACTCTATATCGGAGATTTTCTTATCGGGAATACCCACATCCAGTATCGCCAATGCAGCACTCTGTTGGTGGTACTGATGGGTATCAGCAGCGCCCGTCGTGCCCAGCTGCTTTGCTTATCTGCTTTTTACTTGTCATCTATTCTGATGCGTTTCTTTCCTTTTAAATTCCCAATTTCTTTATCTGTATTCTCTTAACAAGGATCTAGCTAAGCTCGGAGCCTGGTGCAAATTAAGGGGATTAAAGTTGTACCTTAATTAAACTCAAAGATTGACAGATATTATGTCTGTGAAATTGAGACCTCTACCCAGATGTCACTGACAGCATTTCTTTCTTGCTTTCCAACTCATTTATAATTCCAGGTGTCTTCTTTACTGCAAATCCTCTACTTCATTTGCACAAAAAACTGGTATATTACGAAGACTTGCAAAACTTCTCGAAATCTGCATCTTGTTGAAAAGTTTTTATTCGTTTCTGCCGTGTTTAGATTATCGTTCCCCGGTTTAATCTACAGCAGTGACTCTCAACTTATATTGTTGGATAAAAACTTGTTCATTGGGCATCTTGTTCCAGATCATAATAATTAGCCTTGGCGTTGTTGTTAAGTTAGTTTATTTTGCATACTTTACAAAAAATGTCGTAATTCTGGTTATCCTTTGATTTCAGATCTTCCCAGACTGTTGCATCCTCAACGTAATATTATATGTACTTTTTAAAAATTATTTTTTCTTGCAGAGTTGGCTCTCTTGAGTGTCGTTGTATAGTTTGTTTTCGTTTGTTTTTTTATTATATGTACCTCTGTATTTCTTTTGCCGTGTTGGGCTGCCTTTTCGTATTGTAACTCTTGAGCTTGTAGTATTTAGCTTTTCCCACTAGGGAGACAGTTTTGCTGGTAATAATAATAGAAATTTTTCTTCAGTTACATCCACTTATAAAAGGAAAGGGAACAACGGAAGAGTCTTTTCTTTAAGTAGTGACAAATGATTATACAGTGGATGACAAGGGCTGGATCTTTAGTTGAGGGTGCCAGAAAGACCCTGAAACGCTCAAGGACTTTCAGGAAAGTATGCAATAGAGATATCGATCCTATCTGTTTTTGCCTTACTCAACTGTGTCAGTAACCATAGAGTTGTACGACCTGGGGCATCTCAAGCAAGAAATTTGAGTGATCGTGTCGCAGAATCAAGGTTTCGATATGCTTGAGGAGTTTTGGTTGCTTATCATTAATGATGTAATGAAGTAGCTGAAGATTTAAGAATGAAGTTTAGATAAATGTCTTTATTGTTCATCGGTCATGTCTTGAACACCTCACGTTACTAGGTGCATAATTCATAAATACTGATGGGCAGCATTATGTAGTCTGACTGGTTTTGGCAAACCCTGAGTGCTTGCTACTTATACTGTTAAAACCAGCGTTAACTGGCCAAGCTGAGAATGGCAGCCGATCTAAATGGGGTGTCATAATGGCGTTCCTAATGGCATGCTCGTTGAAAAACACTCCGAAAATAGATTACGATGAAAGTAGGAATATAGCAAAAGTATACAATTTTATATATATATATATTTTATATATATATATATATATATATATATATACATATATATACACATACATACATACTTACATACACAGTTAGGTAAGTAGATGGGTAGATATGTTTGTCTGCACAAGCCCGTGAAAAAATCAGTTTCGGAGGAGAGAAAAATGGCTTTTTGTGGATTTCATTTTGCCAGAGTTTTTCGAATTCAAGTAAAATGTCTTCTCCTGATGTATCTCATTTAGCTGATGACGAAGGTTCGCTCAAGCTGTCTGTTCCTATGACAGAGAGAGAGAGAGAGAGAGAGAGCAGCGTATGGCTTTTTAGGCGTGTACGTCTAACCCAACATTCATTTCGTCGCTGTAACCAAAGATTTTCATTTTAGTGTTAAAGGAAAGAAATAGGAGATCATTTCTTGACAGTTGAAAAATAGCAATAAATCTTATACGTAAAGTAAGGGCTGGACAAATGTCAGGAGAAATAATGTACTACCCTGTGGTGTCCTTGGAGTCTCGTTAAAACGCGAGTCCAGAGTACACCAGACCTCTCTTTCCTTTAACATTTTACCATTCAAGTACAAGACATATTTAATCCAGACCAACTAGTTAGTGGTCGGGTTCGTTGACGTACATTATTAGTTTTAAAGTTTTCAAGTCCCGAAGATTATAAGGTATGACGTCAGTTTGATCTTGTGGTCAAGGACAACATTACGAGTATATACGGAAAATTCATATTTTTGGGTAAAAATTTTTAGTTCTTATCAAGCTTTTTATGCTAAGTTTGGGGCGAATTCAATATTTATAAATAATTTAAACTCTTTTGGTCAAGGTTTTTCTAAATACTAATGATGCTTGATTCCTGCAATGTTCTAGTTTTCATACTTAAGAGATAACTTCGTGACTGGAGGGCCATTTAGATCCTTGCCACACAGCATAATCTTAGGATAAGGACTATGATATTTTTAAACATTTTTGTATTTTTAAATTCGATTCATGTTTTTAAAAAAAATTCGATGTCAAATTACCAATAGACTTGCATCAGTCAAACTTGGTACGCTTACGAATCTAAGGCAGAGCTAACCATCCTGAGGGGATGGTGACCTTTGGGGTGGGGCAAGATCTGGAAGTAGGGTTGTGTACATTTTTTTGTTTTTGTTTGTAGAAGTTAAGGCCACAGGCAACAAAGTAGTTGGCATAATTATGGCACAAGCTCTTATATTTATGTTCTCTTTTTCTTTTTTAATGTTTACATAAATGTTTATAATAAGGTATGCGCCTTTCACGATGTCTGCTGTTTAGTATTGTATTAAGTTTTCAAAATTTGATCCTTATAAAATAAAAATAATAAGTTGATGTTCTTGGAAACTATAGATTCCAGACTAAGCTATTAGATCAAGCAGATTGTGGAGTAGAACTTACATTATTGTCTGTACTTGCGTACTTTCTTTTGTTTCAAGCATGTGACACGACGAATTCGCAACTCGGATTTAGTGTAGCAAGGTCAGTTGCATATATTGGTAATAAGTTCGACTTTCACGTTCTATTAGATTCCATAGTTTGTTGAAAGATTTGTTATTAATAGTGCTGCAATATATTTGACGGATGTTTTTTTCAAGTGATCTGACTTTGATCAGGGGGTATTATTTACGTACCATCTTCCCGCGAGCTATGTTGTTTTCTGAGTACTGTTGTTAAAAGTTCCGGAAAAAAATGCATCATAAGATCTACGACGTAGTTTCCCTGTTTTCTGATTTCCCATTAAATGTTGATTTACGTGAAGTATTTAGGTCTGTTTTTCCTCCAAGACGAATTCAAAAATATTTTTTTAAAGGAATAAAAGGCTGTCAGTATTACAGGCATTCGTTAGTGATTGAAAGCAACACGAGATTTGTAGACAAATAATTAATGAGCTAATGAAGAAACATTGTTTATTTGTGCTTCTTCCTTGATTCATTAAATTTACCAGTCGTCAGTATTTGATCGTTATTTTTTATTTTTTATTTAGAGAGGGGATATCTTTTGGTCGTTAACATATTGAAGCTGTGATGACAGTTGTGATTGATTCTGGGTTAGCAATCATCAGCTTAAGTTTTAACATTAAAGTAGATGTCTTGACGTACTGATTTTTATGATGAATCCAATGCGAAACCTGTCCTTCATTTATTAAATAAATACACAACTGTTTATTGTTTAAATATGTATGCGAGTAAAGGGAACACCGGAGAAGTATGTAAGGTTGGCCCAAGATATGTAAGAAAGAGCAAAACCGCAGGTCAGAGGCAATTGAATTTGACCTCGAGGATAACAGTCAGAGTTGGTTTACGTAAGGGGTCTGCTTAAGTTTATTTTTGACCTGCTTATGTATAGGATGGAAATTTGGATGCAGAAATAGCACACAGAGTGCAGGTTCGGTGGAAGAATTGAAGAAAGATGCCATAAAGTGCCATAAAATGTGGTATGGAAGGTGTTCTGCTTAGGATGTTCATATACAATTCGACAGTTAAAGTAGGAATGGCAGTGACCATTGTTTTGATTTTCTTTTGCCCCTTCCTTTTATGAGAACAGCTTAATGTTGAGTTGTGTATACACACACACACACACACATATATATATATATATATTATATATATATATATATATATATATATATATATATATATATATATATATAATTTTTAATGTTTGTGTATGCATGTATATAAAATGTTGTACCCGCCGGCATTAACATATTCTGTATACTAGTGGGCATTTGATAATATGTCCGACATAAAATCTGGAAAAATAGCACATTCTGGAGGTACCCCCGCCAAGGTAAAAATATGTGTTGGTTTAGTTATATATGTTTCTTTAATGCATGTATGTGTGGATTTGAAAAACACATACTCGGGTATCTATATGAATAATTATCCAGAGTCACTATTAAAGAATTTCATAGAAGGCGGCGGAGACATCGTATTTCCTGCGCTTAAAACTTGGTTCATTTTGAAGTGGAAATTCTTCACCTTGTGCATATTACGAAAATTTGCGGCCTAGGACATAAGCAGTATGTTTGAGAGAGAGAGAGAGAGAGATGTTGACTGTAATCTTTTGTGAGAGGTGCGTCTGTTACATCACTATTTTCTTAACTCAGGCACAAAGCTTTCTTCTTCACTTTTGAACCAAAGAGACAGGGGGAAACTTATTTTATTTTCATTAGAACCTAGCAATAAATCTTTCTGGAAAACCGAAGTTTCTGTGTAATTAAATTTTTCCGCCTCTGCAAACAAATGTATTTTGATCGATGTGGAACGTCCTTTCCGTAGTAGGTATTTCCTATCAAAGCCTGAACTGCAAGAAGGCATCAAGAGATTTGTTTTATCCCCGCGCCTGAGAGGTATACAAAAGCATAACATGTTTTAGTTGTATATAAGAGTAACCACTCGATGCACTTATAAATTATTGAAAACACCGAAATATCTATTAACAAATGATTTACGAGACCTTTGTGACAAGTTATCTGCTTCGTAGCCAATTTGTTTCTCCCCTTATATACTTTTGACATTCATAGACATTTAATCATTTTCTCTTGTGCGCAGTTAATGGTTGTTTGGAAAGAATGAAAATGGGAAGAGGAAAGTTGAATGCTTTGCTCGTCGAGTTTTACATTTGTTTGTGAAACGCTATTTAATTGGGGTTTTACGGAAACCTTGAAATTCACACAAAAGTTTAAAACTTGAATTGAAAACATAAATCGTGACGTTTTAGATAAAGGTTGGTATAATCCTTAAATCGGTTTGCTTAGAAGTTCAGTTAATTTTAATGGCTTAAATCTTTAAGATTACAATAATTTAAATGTTTATGGAGATATATATATATATATATATATATATATATATATATATATATATATATATATATATATATATATATATATAATTAACGTCTCAGAGGAAGATCGTTGTCCGGCTGGAAAAATATCTTACACAAGAGAGAGAGAGAGAGAGAGAGAGAAGTTAATACGGCACAATTACGCATTGTGTTAAAGGTTATCATAGCTACTTGTTGTTTCGTGTGTTCATGCAATATTACAGTATGTACTGCATCAATATACACTCTACCATACATTTAGCATTGTACGCGCTGGTGGTAAGAGAGTAAGTATAAAAAATATTCACAGGAGACAAGAAATGAGTGGAGTTTGCGTCTTAGGTAGTGCATGGTGCGACGGCTCGCTTTACGCACCGAGCTTACTAGAGAAAATGGGAACCTTAGCAAATTTTAGGGGGCAGACAAGCTTAATACAGGAGTGTATCATGCTTGCGCTAAGCTGTATCCCACTATCATGTGCCTGAGTGATTGTCAGCTGTATCCCACTATCATGTGCCTGAGTGATTGTCAGTGAGCCGCAATGGTAATGTCACTTTTGGAAAGGTAATTTCATTCAACCAATTCTACGTAGTTTATAGGATTACATTTTAGTAGTTTTTACTGTTCTCTTGCTGCCGTAATTGCAGGTAAGAATCGTTATCGCTGGTTGTGGGTCTGAATGCTAATGCTCGAAAAAGGTTCAACTCACAACTTGTCCCGAATCCCTTCATTATATTGTGGCCCCCTTGCTTTGTCCGTATCGTGTCGGATTCTTTTTGAATTTCCATATGATAGTGTAAATAAGTTATATTTTCTTCTTGTTCTCGGATCTACTGTTTCATATGATTTTGCTTTGGTTAATGATTATTTTACGTTGTGTTATGGTTTTTCATTTTCTTTACTGTATATGTATATATTTATATGTGTATATGTGTACATGTATACACATACATATGTATATGTTATATATATTATATATACACCTGTGTGTATATATATAAATAAATATATGTATATATATATACACATATATTTATTTATTTATTTATTTATTTATTTGTGACCCGGGTTTTCGATCATTGTTTTCCGTTATTCTGTGCTTTTCTTAAATCCACTCCACTGAAGTCTATTAAATCCTTTACGAACTTACACAGCTGGGTTTCTTCCTATCTGTGTCTTAGCAGATGAATATCTGATTATAAGCATTTCAGTGGATTAATTTTATAATATGTAGTTGAAATGGAAAAACACATAATTCTCAGGTTCATGATTTAAGAACTAGACGTTAATGTTTACTGCTTATTTCAAAATGTGTACCTCAGTTGAATTTATCTCACTCCACGGGGGGTGAAACCATTCACAAGATCTCTCTCTCTCCCTCTCTCTCTCTCTCTCTCTCTCTCTCTCTCTCTCTCTCTCTCTCTCTAATATATATATATATATATATATATATATATATATATATATATATATATATGTATATATATACAGTATATACATATGTATGTTTATGTGTCAGTTTTACATAGCTTTTGTTAGCAGTGATGATTATTTTTTTCTTATCTCCGAACCCGGATAGGAAGGGCTGGAAGGGCATCCGTCCACAAAACATCTACAAAACAAATTTTATGTTCAATGAGTTTCAGGAACTGCGACCCTGGGAAAGGGTTTTAAGCTTTGGAAAAGATATCCTTGCCTTCCTCCTTAAATTACCTGTTTTGACGATGAATAAGCTGATAAGTTACATTAGAACAGAGATGGACAACATTTAGTTAATAGAAAATTCTAGGGACATGAACGAGGTGGCCAAAAAAGAACTGCAAATACGTTTCCACGAAATATAAAGTAAGTTGTTATTGTACATTAATGAGATTAACTTAACCAAAGTGAGCCATAAGAAAGTTTATATACAGTATATATATTATATATGTTTATACATATACATATATATATATATACAGTGTATATATATATAATACATATATATATATATATACATGTACTGTATATGTGTATATATATATATATATATATATATATATATATATATAATTTTTTATATCAACTTAATTTGTCATGCTCATGCTTTTAATAATTTTTTCAGCGTATCGGTTTCTTCATCTATTCTTATTTGTACCGGTTGTGTGTTGGGGATCAATTTCGGGTCGTTATGAATCACCCTTGCATAAAGAATACGTCGCTCTCTCTCGATAGCAGCTTCCCTTCCCCTCGCCATCGGCTGGAAGTTTTCTTATTAAGCCGAATTCTCTGGAGTCTTTCTTGCAGATTCCGATATTTTACCTGAACTTGTGCCCGCTTTCCTCCGATTCGACTTTGAACCTGGGAAGTGATTGGAAAAATCAATCCAGATTTTGCCTTTCCCATCCACTGACAAAAAAGTTCGTGATAATTTGTTTATACAGTATATATACTATATATATATAGTGTGTGTGTGTGTGTGTGTAACACGGAAATAAATTGATACCAAGTTGATACATTGGATTTGCTTAGAAAATAAGAAATAACTACAGTACAAATAAGTATAATCAACATTGTAATCTTACGAAGCAAAGTCCTTCTGTAAAATCCCGTCCCGTTAATTTGCTTCCTAGTGCAGCTTGGTCATCTACCAAGATCTACTGAGCACTGGAATTATAAGGTAATTTCTCGGAAGCGTCCTTTAATGGCTTTCCACAAATGAGACAAATGTCTATAGGCAGTAATTTGTCATTCGATTGTAGACATTTTTAGATTGTGCAAAACCAGTAGTCATATTCATCCAGTCATACTGAGGTTTTCAAACCGCTTAAGGATTATGTTCCTGGTAATCTAGTTTCAACGCTCTCCTTAAAAGGAAATACACTTTTCACTCCTTAGTATTGGGGATGATTATGTCCCAGATTGTCGAGACCTTGGGTCATGATGTGACATTTATCATCAAAAATTGTACATACTAACATGTCTGAACTTCCTGATGCCATACAGAAATCGTGCAAATATTGTAATAGCAATTATGATTCCTTTTTGATATTGACAGACTTTATGCCTAAGGAGTTAAATGTCGGCAACCAAATTTCAGGTTCTTGTCGTGCGTCACTCGAAAAGATGATTATGTATGTTTCGTGAAATTATGTGCTCCAAAACTGGACATAATGTTACTTTACGTGAGCTTGTGTATTTAAAACAGAGTTTGCCAGGGTCAGCCTACCCATACATTTTTCAAGGCTTTTCATATCTTCATATCTTTCAAATATGCAACATTCATTGTTTTTTAGAACTTGACATTTACTCTGATCGTCTTAGATGTGGGCAGTGTTACATGGGAGCACATTCAATCAGGTACTAGACACTGAGTTTAGTTTTCTGTGATATAGAGAAGGCTTTGTATCGTTTCTTTGCGGTCTTGTACTTATTGTTTCCATCATTTGATTTTGGTAATTCGGTTCTTTCGATAGTCTGTCTTTTAATTTTGGTTATTCGTTGTCAATTTTTATTTTATCCTATGCAACATTATGACTAATGTCACTGTCAGTTCATACATTGCAATAGCAAAGGCAGCTCACAAGGTCTTAGTTTTTAAATGTATTTTGCTTTACGAGTGAAATCATGCTAAGTTCCCAAACCGATGATTAAAGCGAATTTTCAGGAAACTTCAAAAGCAATAGATTTACCTCGTGCTTCATTAGCATAATCACCCACCACTTCCTCTTACCCAGCACACATCTAAAACTCGGATGTGTTTTTTATTGAATGTAATTGTAAGGATGCTTCATTTTTTCTGAAAATAATCTAAATTTTTTTTAGGATTTTAATGATATCCTTAACCATTGGTTTTTGAAGTTTCTACTTCTTTCCTCGGGTATTTTTCTACTTGAATGAAACCTCAGCCATCCTGCAAGGCCCTGAAAATCCTTTATTAGCTGTTCATGGTTTTATTTAACTACGAGTTCATGTTTGATTTCTCATCCGAACCGGAATGCTTAAGATGCCATGTCTAATTTGGAAGTCTTGCGAGGTACAGTAAAGTTTTTAGACGTAGCTATAATATATTTTATATCAGAAGTAAAATAAGATATCTTTTGTTTTTGTAGATACGAGTTTCAATGTCTGAAGTGAATTAAAGTTTTTAAGTTTTGTACGAAAATTAGTACTGCATTAAGAGTTACTTGCTAGAGGTTTAAGTTTTGTACTGAAATTTTATATTGCATTAAGAGTTTTTACTTGCTAGAGGCTTCAACAGCTAACGTTACTTACCAGAAGATGAGAAATATCAGCACCCAGAACATTTTCTTTTTTAAGTTTGTCTCCAATCTTTGGAGTTTGTCAGTCACCAGTCTCTGTGCCTAAGACTGCGTGTATCCTCATTCAGTGTACGGGTGTAAAATTTGTCATTTTCCTTACAGGTTTTGTTATTCATGCTTTTTTTTTTTTACCCGAAGGCCTTTGCCATATGATTTTTCATTCATCAAGTTGGGTGATGTTATACTATTACTTATCCACGATGTTCTTGGATGTGCGAATATCCATTTTGTGGTGTTTGAATGGTTGCCTCTGAAAGAATTCTCTCGCTAAGGCAGAAGGCGACTGGAAGTTATTCTCTTTCAATATGCCGTTTCGGCGATGAATGTGGATTGTGAACTTCGTGTTCACATTAATTTTTTTCAATAAAACAGTTTCTCACATTGACAATGAAGGTAATTCATGAATCTTTCCCACGAAAGTAATCGTGAAGACGATGGACTGAATTTTGCGGGGACTGATTGGTAACCGAACACAGTGATAGCCAACATTTATTTATTAGCAGGTTTTGTAAATAACGTTGACAAAAATATATGTATGTCAGTAACTAGAATACCAGTAAATAGTGCTGGAGTGTTTGTTATTTTGTTGATGAACTGTAGGAAATTTAGAAACTTTGAATAATGCGTAAAGAAAACGCAACGAGACCATTATATATTATTCTCCAGAGTTAAAGTTAATACTTCACGTTAGACTCTGTCACAAGAACAGAACGTGATATTTGGCATCATTATAATTTATAGCTTTGTTGACTGTTAGCATTTTTTTTTACTGTTTACGTTAGCTATAGCTTATAATTTTGCGAGAATTATGCGATGGCCGGTGCTTCCAACTTTTACATATACTTTCTTATAGGAAAACAAAATTTCTCTTGTGGTTGCTGGTATCAGCATTAAGTATATTGTTTTTTTTTTATATCCGTATTTCATATTACAGAGTAATCCTTACATACTCTAAAACCGTAGTAAAATTATAACTGAATTTAAATTTACCACTACCACTTGTATGTTTATCACAGCTCTACAATAAACTGAATATTACTCGGCAAAGAATGTAAGTTAACCACAAATCCTATATACGTAGGAAGATGAAAGAAAACAGACTTCTTGCACGTACGGAGCTGCAAAATCTTTATAGTGTAAAAAATATATTCAATAACTGCAGCCGGAACCGTTGCTAAGCGGTTAGATCATAAGCGCATGAGCTACACCAATCCCAAATGATTCCCTTGTAATGTTGGAGAGATATTGCCTGTCACAGGACTTGATGGTTATTGCATGGGCTGTGTAACCCGGATATACGTGGAATCTAAAGGGTGGTGATTGCAGACATGATGAATGACCCCGTACGTTGTAAGAGGCCTTTTAAAATATACTATCTGTTGACGGAAACAATTAAGGAAAAAAACGGTTCTGTCGTAGCTGTGTTTTTATTAGCTGCTGATTGTGTGTTTTTCTCGTTTTTTTCCTTGTCCAGGTAATATAAAACTGCTACATAATCTCTCGTCTGTGATAGAAGCAAATGAGCAAACCTGTAATGTTCGTGGTAATGTCATTATCTTTGTCCTTATTACATAACGAGGGTATTTGGAAAAATCCTCTCCTTTTCACTTGTTGTCTCGTAATTGACATAGGTGAATTAATGGCGACTCTAATTAAAATTCTCAACCTTATAATTACGTTGATTACGTGTAGCGTTTCGAACATTTTAACCAATTGGTAAAAATTTACCATGAAAATTTTTTTTTATTTAGATTTAAGTATGAAAAAGAATATTAATAATTACAATGGCAATACCAGCTTCCGATAGTATTGCAGTAGCTATTGGTTTTCCTTTTCTCCGTTTCTGTGATGTAATTAATCATATGGGAATTATAATTTAGAAAAATGATAAAAAACATAAACAACAAAATTAGTAGTAATGAAAGTACAAGAGCTTTCATGCTGATAAGCTTTCGAACGTAAGCCTGATCACGCGTGAATCAACACTTCAAAACGCAATAAGAGCTAAAGATGTATTTCACTCATGACTAGTTCTTTTTTCTATAAGGAAACAAAAGAAAAATTATCACGAACTTCCATGCCATTTGTTACTCTGATCCTGTGAACATTCCAGTTTAAAATAAAAGATTGAGAAGAAAATCTTCAACCAGAAGGTCAGAGGGCGGTGATGTTGGTGAAGATAGATGGAGGAAGTACGCGGGGGAGATGTACAGTATATTAGATGGCAAAACTTGCACGCACGCCATGTGCAGTAATACTCGACGGAGCCTTAGTAGAAGTAGTAGTAGTGCTTCGAGTGTTTTAAAAAACGACAGTTTTCCTTCGTCTAGATAATTCCTAGCGGATGTAAGATTTTCAGTTTCTGTGTCAACTTCTGTAGAATGTCTACCTCCTTATCATGTTGATTACGATCTCTAATAAGGAAAGGAAATGAGCTCTTCTACGAGAGAATAGCAATTTCAGCTTTAGCAGAATTCGGAGGTTTGGTGGAGCTCATTTTTTTGTCTTATCTGTGAATCCTCCCCGATAAGATGGGCTTCTTTAGGGCCTACGCCTTTCCGTGATTTCTTACAAGCCTGTCTGATTTCTAATCTTAGAATAAAAAGTCCAGTTAAATGAAGTATGGTCCAATTTTAAGGTTTTATGTACCCACTTTATCGACCAAATTATGTCGCTTAAATTAATGGTTTCTCAGAAATTCCGGTAAAGTGAAACTGTAACATCTATTTTTTTTTAATTCTCTGCGATGCTTTGTATTGATAGAAATTTTTGGTGTTTTACTACAGAAATTCTTCAAAGAATTGTGTGCCCCTTCAAGAGTATAGTAATCTTATTCCTGTAAAAATGCACTCTTCTTGTATTTGCCTTGGGTTTGGAAGCGTTTTTTATATAAGAGTACATATATTAAGACTGCAAATTCATAAAAAAGCTAAAAGTTTTGACTTATTTCTCAGGATCGCCATACCTTCGGCTTGTTCCTTTCTTTCTTTCTTTTTCAAAGGGTTTAATAGGTAAAAGCTCCTGGGATCCCAGAGTAAATGTGATATTGTTGTAGCTTTCTAAAAACATTGGACCTACTGTGATAATGATGTATTACTAAGTGTTTTCCAAATAGGTGTTCTGTACAGGGGTTAGGAAATGAAAGAAACTTTGGCGATCTGGTACCATGAGCATTCGTAAATGCATGAAATCTTAGTTTCAAGCCTGCGTACTGACGTTCCTTTGTCCACGCAAAGCTACATCAGCCAACGTACCTCGCCTAGACATATATTAAGTTGTATATTTTTTTGTTCGTTCTGGTTTTGTTTTTCAACTTAAAAATATTCGTTCCATACTGTCCACTGTGGGATACATTTATTATGAATAGAAGAGGGTGGCTATATGAAGGTGTTACGTGTAATTGCACGGAAGTTGAGTAGATGGCTGTTGTTGTAAGGCAGGTAATAGTTAATCTTAGTGCCTATCCTATATAGAATCAAAGGTATGACTTAAATTTCTTTCGAAAACAACGTTTTACATAATTTAATGTTACCAGTCTTGCTTTCTAGTATTGTTTGATATGAAAGAATAAAATCCTTAATCATGTGCTTTATTGTAAGTGTCTACATTTAAAATGATAAAACTGCGAGGCTCTGAAAGAAGCCCGGTACGAAAAAAAAGATGGAAGAGGAAGGAAAATACACCATTAAGGAAGCAAAGAAAAACATGAAAGATGAAATAAGTTGTGAAATGAGACTCATATGAACCTGCTTAACAAAAGAGCATTTGCACTCAGTTTAAACCTTTCGAAGTTCCAAGGATTAAAGTACATGACTAGCAAGAGCATTGCCTAATTTAGTCCCTATCGCGAAGGAAATTATGTCTTTTTTATCGCAATCGCAAAGCAGAGTCATGCAGCCACGTGATCAGTTCATTAATAAGCATGAGCACTTTTAAATGAGGCATTATAAAGGTTAATTAGTATATTGCTAAACTTCACGTTATCTCTCTTTGCAAGTGCGTGTCCTGGCACACAGTCCATCAAATGTTGACAAATCATAACCAAAGGTCTTTCACAACCATTGCCTGGTAATTTGACTACATTAATGTGAACAGTGTAACTTGACAAGACATACTTATTAGTGGTCGAATTCTGATCACGGTAGCTCGTATTTATAATATGTAGGTTTCGAGTTCAGTGTTATGGCTTAAAGAAGAACGAACGACGAAAAGTGTTTCGTCAAATAAACGACGTTCAAACAATTTATGTCAACAGTTTTTCTCTCTTAATGGGTTGCTTAAGCCACACCGCACTTCCCCATTTGTGACCCTCTACCCTTCCCCAAAAGACGGGAAAAATGTAAGCTCAGCACTAACAAATCAGTTGGTTGCTTTCCACCCGTAAATTAAAAATATAATGATTCAACTATAATTTCTTAGATCGTAATCTACCTCCTTTCTCACTTGTTTTCATAATTTAATCGTCTATATTCAGCCTGGTCATCGCCAACCATTCCATTTTGATGACATGTGATGATTCATCTTGTTATAATACTTTAACGGCTTCCAGTTCTCATCATACACACACATATTTATATACATATACAGTACAGTATATATAATAACTATACATTCTAGAATATGTATATATTAATATGCAGAAGCGCTTGGAAGTACTTATTTATCAACATACTTGAATTATTATACACACTCTTTCTTATATAATTATATATATATATATATATATATATATATATATATTATATATAAAATTATATACAGTAGTGTGTATAAATACTAAAGCCTGTTAATAAACAAACTTCTAAACACTCCACATCTATATTAATAAGTCATATATATATATATATATATATATATATATATCGTTTATGTGGATTATAATTTCTTGTTTTCCTTTATTACTTTAAATATTTTCAAACGAATTTAAACAATAGAAAAATATGAGCGGAGAGGATCTCTGCATGAAAATTTTCGTTCTTCGAAACTCTCTTTCGTCCTTTTAAAGATAGTTTAAAGGGAAATGTTGACAGAATAACTGATCACTTAGTGAGATTGACCATCCCATGGCCCGTTATTGCAGTGAACCTTCCTTTACATGGCTGTGAATCATGGACGTGGCGACCTTGCTTCCCACCTACAAGAGAGGCAATCAACCAGAGTGACATGACTGAGTCTTGCAACGCTTAGCTCATGTGTGCTAGGTGCGTGGATTGCTCCGTCGTTCCGCCACCATTTCACCTAGATGTGATAAGTATCAGCCTCTGGTGGGGCTAGGAAAAGGGCGTGGGGCAGGCAACCTCATTGCTGGGAACTTGGTGTACACCCGGAGGACCGTGCCTATCTGGCGCCGAACCCGCTCGGGGCGAAGAGAGCTCATTTGTATGTGCGTGTGTGCGTGTGGATTTGTGTGAAAATAGTGTTGGAGATGGAAGAGAAGTATTGAAGTGGAGTAACTTTAGAAACCTGACAATATTTATAGATAATATTGTAGGAGAGGCTGTCACCTACTGAATGGCTTACGTAGCAGTGTAGATATTAGTAAAGATTCAGTTTCATCCAGCTCCACCTGTATCGCTTCCTGCCTTTTACACTATCTGTTCCATTTCTTCTCTTTCTACATAGCTGTCCAGCTTCCTCAAGTGTACCCCGCACCAAATTCCAACTCTTATTCAAGGGCAAACCTTCTTGGCGGACTCTGTAAATCTAGAAATTTATGGTCATGTTAACATAATGATAAGAAATCAAATATTATTTTCCTTCTTTGCGATTTTCGAAGCCCCCAAAGTAATCCGGTAATTTTTATAGTTATTATAATGATTAATTATTTTTATTTTTATTTTCATCAAATTTTTCTCTTCTATAATTCTGATTCAAGGAATTGACAAATCTTGCTACAACAGGAAAATGCTGATTTTTTAAAATTACGTCTTCCTTTCTTATTTATTTACGTAATACCGGCGGTGTCTTTGCTTTGGTAGATCTGTACTTAGAACAGTTAGTGTTAAAGAGTCATTCATTTCATTTTTGTGCATAGAGTAGAGATCATTTCATTGACTTTTTTTTAAACAACTTTTGTCATCGTGGGGACGTTGCCTGCAGTAATGTACTGTTTAAAAATTGGTAATAAGTATACCAGTAACTTAGGAAAATTTACCTAATGGAGGGAGAGTGACCCAGTAATTGTTACGGTATGCACCATAATGATTTTTTAATCAGGCATCGAAGGAAAGGTTTATTTCATCGATTTCGTGAGAGTGAAAGGATCACTTTTTTTTGTGTAGCTATTCTGAGACTTCTAAAGCATTTCCTTTCATAAAACTTTACATTTACCATTTTGTTGTGCATAATTTGTGACATTTATAATTTTAATGATTTATGTCAATTTTTCACAGCTCTTGAAGTTACCGCGTTTTACGCAAGGTGCTTTATATTTTATATCAGTAGAAATTAAGAATTTTTGTTTTCAGATTAACGTTTTTACTTTTACTCTCTTCTCTCTCTCTCTCTCTCTCTCTCTCTCTCTCTCTCTCTCTCTCTCTCTCTACATATTTCCATGACTAGAAGTCGTAACCTAGGACCCAGTTTTACCAAGATGATGATTGCGGTCACGAATTTGTTAAAATAAGACCCTTAATTTTAAAGTATGGTCCCATTTCCATTATTTAGGGCTGGAGGAAATCAATCCATAATTTCCAGCATTATGCAGGTGTTTTGCTATTTCGAAACATGAAGGTAGATCCCTTTTCGGTAAACTTTACCGAACAGAAATTGACATGTTCTGAAGAAAAAATAATTAAATTTAAATGAAATATTCTGGTTTTACTGTATATTTTCTGATGATATCAACACTTACTTCCTTACGAATTATGTAAGACTGAACTTAAGACGAGTAAAAAATGTAATTATTTATTTTTAGTTATTTTATTTTAGTTGTCAATCTGTCTGACATTTTTATTTACTGTTAGAAGAAATAGATAAGTAACGATAAGAAGTAAGAAGTATAGAGACGTTAATAGCATGTTAATGGTGATCATCACTATACTTTACCTTACTTCCAAAGAATCCCCACCTGGGCATTCCCGATGTAAAATGCGGACAACTGCTGTGTCTGAAACTTAAGTATAATTTCTTTGAAAAGATGATATATTTGCAGCAGATTTCAATTAGTTAATTTGATCGATATGAGAATGTAGTCTCTCCCGTTTAATACCGTAACATTTTAGTTGCTTTTATGTTACTAATGTGTTGGGACAAGTCACGAAAGTTTATCTCTGAGCCATAGTCATTCACAAGCTTTTACCCCAGTCAGTACGTATGCAATTTCTCTCACTCGCAAGCCAGTATCTGCACGCACACACTGTCATGCAATGGACGATTTAAAGGTTGCGCTAATTTTTTTGTCATTCATCAGAAACACAGGACGATATTATCACATCATGGTAAATACGATTTATGAAAGTTTCACGTGTTTTAAAAGTTGTCTTTCATTTCCTATGTTCGATTCGTCGGTGTACACGTGCTGTCAATTTCTTTCATAGTAAACTGTAAAATATACTCATAATTTTCTCGTGAAGCCATGTAAAGTTCTGCAATAACATACGAGTTTTATTAAAACAATAAATCTACATTCTTAAATATGGGATACGCTTCAACAATAGAAAAAGATCATTTCAAAATCTTTGCTTCATAAGCTGTTTGTATGAAATCGTAGTGGTTTTATACTTGGGAATTTTTCCTACCCTTTTCTTTTACTGTTTTGACAAAACGAGGAAGCAAACGGTCATCACAAACTGGAACTTTCGTAACAAAACGTACTAACTTGGGTTAAATTATACACACATACATACATACATTATATATATGTATATGTATGTATGTACAGTATATAGTGTTTGTGAGTGTGTAGTTCAACATTGTTCACATTCCTTTAACATTGGTCACTAACATTCATAATTCAAGTACGGAAGTGAGGATGAACCTCATAGGTAGAAAGTTTCCACAGGAGTAACCATATACAGTATATATCTATGCCGAAACCACCTTAGTACCAGATTAAAATTTTGGGAAAAACAGTGAAGACTCTAAATAAGATAAATGTAGCAGACAATGTCATCATCATTTTATTATTTTACGCATTCGAATATCTTGTTTTAACTAGAGCTGGTGTAATCTTCCCAAGTTTGTCGCAACGTTATCAGTGTCTAGAAGGCTGAGAGGAACAGACAATAAAACTCCTTTAATTAGTTTTACTCGGTTACAGAAGTTATTCCTTTCCTCCCTCTCTTTCCTCTTCCACCTCTTCGTCTTCTTCCTTGTCTCCTTCAGCCTCTTCCTGTACCTCTAAATCCTCCTTTCCCTTTTACTCATTTCTTTTCAATTCATGCTTTTTTTTATATTTGCCTTTTCCACCCACGTTTACTCCTCACCTTTTTGCTTCCTAATTCTCATTTTCTTCTTGTTCTCCTTGTTCTTCATCTTCCTCCTCTACTGCCTCCCCATTTTCCATTTTACTCTTCCTCCTGTCCCTCTCATCCTACTTTTACGATTCCTCTTTTTCCTGGTACTTTTGTTAATTTTCCTCCTACTTCTGTTCAGCCTTTTTTTTTCTTACTAGTTATACAACCTCTTTTTCTCTTCCTCCACCTCACTTCTTAATATTCATCTTATCCTTCTCATCCAACTCTTTACTCCGATCTCTCTCTCTCTCTCTCTCTCTCTCTCTCTCTCTCTCTCTCTCTCTCTCTCTCTCTCTCTCTCTCTCTCTCAGTTTTCTAAGATCCAGGGATAAGGTCTCTTCTTATGGCTGATAATTTGGGTGCTTCGGCGGATGGATAGCAAGGCAATCAGATTAAAATGATAATAAAAAAAAGTAAAGTGGATGGTCCCGATTTTTTCGTCACATAATATTTAATTCATGGAAATGTTCGTGGGATGATTTCTTTATCGATTCTTTTTATGAGCATTGCAGAGAGTTAGCTGCAAATGCTGAGAATTGTGTAAATGATAACTATGCAAGTTTATTTCATTCATTAGGGTGCATTTCACAAAAGCATTGTTGTTCGTTGTACAGATTTTTAAATAAACACTTTTTTTTTAAGAATTAACCTCCTGTTTCACGTGTGTTAATTTTAAAACGTTAACGTAGAAATCTTATTGTTTTTCTTTTCAGTCATCAGTTAGAAAATAAATTTGTACGTATTCTAATTCTATTTAAAAAATAAAACAAAAATTAAAAGAAACGGCAACATGAATACTTTTTGGTGCCTTGTCATTGCCTAATTGTCTCCAGGAAACGAGGGACCATAACTGAACAGTAGATTTCCAAAACATTAGCTGAAAAGCAATAGTATTGATGAACGTATAACACTTAAGATATCGTATTTCGGCAGGAGTACGTGTTGTCTTCAATTATTTTGTTTTTCACAGAAAACAAAAGTCACGTTACATATTTTTATGCGTCGATGGTAATTTTATTATAATTTTTTTGTCGCTGTTATTACTTATTCTTATTTTTTATAAATATTGCTGTTACTATATATATATATATATATATATATATATATATATATATATATATATATATATATATATATATATATATATATATATATACATACATATACATACATACATTACCACATACATACATACATACATACATACATACATACAGAACATGCATGAATGCATTTAAAAAAATCTAAAAAAGTGAAATTTGACTAAGGGCCTTCATTAAAATACAGGGCAACAACCGACCAATGCACTTTTAATAAGGTTTTTCGGTAAAATATTCGAAAAACTGTTTTGAATAAAATTTTGTCAGAAATTACGTGCGTAGTGTGATTTTACGTAATGCAGAAAAAGACCCAAACTTATGTGGAAAGATTACACTCAAAAAAGTAATCTATTTTGAGGTGTAAATTATATCCCCTCAATTATCACACTATTTTAGATACGTTTGCGACTACAAAGCCACAAATCCAAAGAGATATATATATATATATATATATATATATATATATATATATATATATATATATATATATATATATATATATATATATAAAATCATATATATATATATATATATATAAAATCATTAGGCTACAAATGTCGTTTAATATCCAATTCACGCTGCTTCGGGAGTATCCCCGATGGGGAATTATCATCGAAGGGGAATTTTTTAAGTGATAAATGGATCGGTACCGCTGGGTCTCGATCCTCGACACAGTACCATCCAACGACTCCATTCGATGGTCAGACCATTGAGCCATTGTATATAAATCACGGTGTGATAAAAATTTATATATATATATATATTATATATATATATATATATATATATATATATATATATATATATATATACACACACACACACACTGATACAAACACTACTTTAACATAAAAACAAGATAACTGAACAAGATTGATTGACATTACAGCTCCAGTCAACCATGATTGTACGTTATAAATGGTAGATGATATGGTATATCAAATCGGGGATAATGCTGAAAAAAAAAAAAAAAAAAATATATATATATATATATATATATATATATATATATACTATATAATATAGCGTTCTATGGGGAATTATCATCGAAAATTTAATACTGCTGGGTCTCGATCCTCGACACAGTACCATCCAAAAACTGTTAGACCATTGAAGATAAATCAGTGCTAAACATAGATTGATTGACTACTTTAATGGCCATAAAAACAAGCTCCAGTCAGTCAACCATGATTGTACGTTATAAATGGTAGATAAGATTATTTATATGGTATATACAGTCGGGGATAATGACTTTGAAAAACGAAAATAAAAAAAATCTAGCGACGAACTCTCATTAAAATCTGTAATGTGAACTACATACGCTTCATTCTTAAGTGTTTAAAGATGAGAAGCTATACAGTAGTACACCGGACTTTCCCCCCTCAAGGAAAGTGGTATTCGTGGAGGAAATGTTGATACAATGAATTTTATCTTTGCGTTGGCACTTTTTAGTTATAAGTCAACAGAAGACATAACTGGGCAAATATTCAGTAACATTCAAGTGCTTACTCCCTTCAAGACATCTATATTCTAGTCGTGTTGTAGATCGATGGGAGATCTTCAAGCTGGGAACTTTTTAACTCTTACAACACGGTCATTTTACATACGTACGTACAGGAGGTGGCTCCAGAGAGAAGAAAATATCGCATCAATCACTATTACATTCTTACCATAAGGACGAAGCACGGGTGAATCCATGTGTAGAAAATTTTCAGAACATTAGCTGCGTCCGTTTCCCATACAAAAGGGCCCCATAGAGGGGGTTAGTGCCGTCAGTGCACCTCATGCGACGCTGTGTATGTCTTGCTCAAGGTTCTTTACAGTGTCCTTTCAGCCCCTAGCTGCAATCCATTTCATTCCTTTCACTGTACTTCCGTTCATATTCTCCTTTTTCCTTCTCACTTTCCACCCTCGTTTAACGATTGATTCATAGTGCAACTGCGAGGTTCTTCTCCTGTTACACTTTTCAAACCTTCATACTGTCGGTTTCCGTTGCAGCGCAGAATGCCCTCATAGGCCCTAGCGCTTGGCCTTTGGCCTAAATTCTAATCCTATCTGTCTATACAGAAGGCTCATCAGTAGTGCATAAAAGCGCCTTACATGCAACTACTGCCTTCACCTCAGTCTTGCTTGTAATTACATGCATCCTGAACATGAAGTCCTTTTCCAATATTTCTGTATCAATCTATCCAACGCTTTCTCGAGTTTTTCTCTTTTACCTTTCCATCACTCTCTGATCACAAGCAGAGCCCTTTGTTGGCCGAGTTGGTTGAGCTTCAGACCGTCATTCGATGGGCCGGAAGTTCGATTCCCGCCGCCGGCTGATGAAGAGTTAGAGGAATTTATTTCTGGTGATAGAAATTCATTTCGCCATAATGTGGTTCGGATTCCACAATAAGTTGTAGGGTCTGATAACCATTGGTTCTAGCCACGTAAAATAAGTCGTTCTCGCCAGCCCTAGGAGAGCTTAATCAGCTCAGTGGTCCAAACAATACTTTTTCTGATAGCGTAGCGTTCTCCAGTCTTAAACATGGCCAAACAATACTAAACGTTCTGATCCATCATTTTACCCATGCTAACAGTTTACAATGCATCACCACATTTCAACAGTTAATTTCAACAGCTTCACTAATGTCAAGTGGCTTTATAAAAAAATAAATGAAAATGACCACTGCCACACTCTTGCTTAATAATTTTTAGTTATTACATATCACTTTGCTGATAATAATCATGCCCTTTTAAAATTGTAGAAGTAATATCTAATATAGGTTAATACGAGGTTACCCTAAAGGCATTAAGTGTGTGTGCATATACTGTACATATATACACATATATAGTATATATATATATATATATATATATATATATATATATATATATATATATATATATATATATATATATATATATATGAACTTTACCATATCATCATGATTCATATACAAGCATTAAGGTGCAAATGTCCTTAAATATCCAATTCGCTCTACCTCGGAAATAATATACACACATATATACGTATATACATATATACACACATATATATATATATATATATATATATATATATATATATATATATATATATATATATGTATATATATATATTTTTATATTTTTTTATTTGTGGGTTATGGAGAAAGGTAACGCAGGATGGCAAGACTTATCGTGGTGTTTATTCCACTTTGTCACAACAGACTAAGTGAAAAGACACCTATTGTGATATTATATATATATATTATATATATATATATAATATATATATATATATATAAAATTATATACAGTGGGTGTGTATAAATACCCGAAGTATGTTGAAGTAAAATAAGGCTTCTTAAGCGATTCCTTGCATATTTAATGGAATATATATATATATATATATATATATATATATATATATATATATATATATATATATATATATATATATATATATATCGTTTTGTATGTGGATTCTCATTCTTGTTTCCTTTGTACTTCAAATATTTGCAAACAGGAATTTAAACAATAGAAAAATATGAGCGGAGAGGATCTCTGCATGAAAATTTTCGTTCTTCGAAACTCTCTTTCGTCCTTTTAAAGATAGTTTAAAGGGAAATGTTGACAGAATAACTGATCACTTAGTGAGATTGACCATCCCATGGCCCGTTATTGCAGTGAACCTTCCTTTACATGGCTGTGAATCATGGACGTGGCGACCTTGCTTCCCACCTGCACAAGAGAGGCAATCAACCAGAGTGACATGACTGAGTCTTGCAAACGCTTAGCTCATGTGTGCTAGGTGCGTGGATTGTCCGTCGTTCCGCCACCATTTCACCCAGATGATAAGTATCAGCCTCTGGTGGGGCTAGGAAAAGGGCGTGGGGCAGGCAACCTCATTGCTGGGAACTTGTGTACACCCGGAGGACCGTGCCTATCTGGCGCCGAACCTGCTCGGGGCGAAGAGAGCTCATTTGTATGTGCGTGTGTGCGTGTGGATTTGTGTGAAAATAGTGTTGAGATGGAAGAGAAGTATTGAAGTGGAGTAACTTTAGAAACCTGACAATATTTATAGATAATATTGTAGGAGAGGCTGTCACCTACTGAATGGCTTACGTAGCAGTGTAGATGTTAGTAAAGATTCAGTTTCATCCAGCTCCACCTGTATCGCTTCCTGCCTTTACACTATCTGTTCCATTTCTTCTCTTCTACATAGCTGTCCAGCTTCCTCAAGTGTACCCTGCACCAAATTCCAACTCTTATTCAAGGGCAAACCTTCTTATGGACTCTGTAAATCTAGAAATTTATGGTCATGTTAACATAATGATAAGAAATCAAATATTATTTTCCTTCTTTGCGATTTTCGAAGCCCCAAAGTAATCCGGTAATTTTTATAGTTATTATAATGATTAATTATTTTATTTTTATTTTCATCAAATTTTTCTTCTATAATTCTGATTCAAGGAATTGACAAATCTTGCTACAACAGGAAAATGCTGATTTTTAAAATTACGTCTTCCTTTCTTATTTATTTACGTAATACCGGCGGTGTCTTTGCTTTGGTAGATCTGTACTTAGAACAGTTAGTGTTAAAGAGTCATTCATTTCATTTTTTGTGCATAGAGTAGAGATCATTTCATTGACTTTTTTTAAACAACTTTTGTCATCGTGGGGACGTTGCCTGCAGTAATGTACTGTTTAAAAATTGTAATAAGTATACCAGTAACTTAGGAAAATTTACCTAATGGAGGGAGAGTGACCAGTAATTGTTACGGTATGCACCATAATGATTTTTAATCAGGCATCGAAGGAAAGGTTTATTTCATCGATTTCGTGAGAGTGAAAGGATCACTTTTTTTGTGTAGCTATTCTGAGACTTCTAAAGCATTTCCTTTCATAAAACTTACATTTACCATTTTGTTGTGCATAATTTGTGACATTTATAATTTTAATGATTTATGTCAATTTTTCACAGCTCTTGAAGTTACTGCGTTTTACGCAAGGTGCTTTATATTTTATGTCAGTAGAAATTAAGAATTTTTGTTTTCAGATTAACTTTTTTTACTTTTTTTCTCTCTCTCTCTCTCTACATATTTCCATGACTAGAAGTCGTAACCTAGGACCCAGTTTTACCAAGATGATGATTGCGGTCACGAATTTGTTAAAATAAGACCCTTAATTTTAAAGTATGGTCCCATTTCCATTATTTA